>NC_092747.1:100713690-101030409 GCF_047496795.1 Chiloscyllium punctatum
GGTTCAAGTTGTTTCAATAATTCTTGAAGACTACTATCCATAAAATAGTCTACCTTTACTTTATTTGTAGTTATTAGGATACTCCCATATATTAGCTTTCCATGCTACTTCCTCACCTTTCAGTTTACATGAGAGTGTGTCGCTTCCTACTATATTGTAATACACTGTAACAGTTAACCCTTTATAGAATTTAGCCTGACATGCTCCATTATATTGTAGAACTGAGAGCCTCAAAGTTAAAGCTCTGGCTCCCTGCTCTGGTCTACTGCCAGAAGGATATCTCCAGGCAAAAATTTAGCTCCTAGCCACAGTACTTGGAAAGTTTGTAGGTTGGCTAGAAATTTCTGATCAGTTTCAGCTGCTTCACAGGGTCAGGGTCAAGATTAGTGTGGTGCTGGAAAAGCACAACAGGTCAGGCAGCATTTGAGGAGCAGGAAAATGGATATTTCGGGGAAAAGCCCTTCATCAGGAATGAACCACTCTAATCTTGACTCTGATCTCCAGCATTTGCAGCCCTTACTTTCACAGAGTCAGGGACCCAGGTTCAGTTCCAGCCTTGGGTGACTGTCTATGGAGTTGGCATGTTCATTTTAGATTAGATTAATTAGATTAGATTACTTATAGTGTGGAAACAGGCCCTTTGGCCCAACAAGACAATACCGACCCTCCGAAGAGCAACCCACCCAGACCATTCCCCTACATTTACCCCTTCACCTAACACAATGGGCAATTTGGCATGGCCAATTCACCTAACCTGCACATCTTGTTTTGTGGTAAGCATAAATTATACAAGAGAGACGGTTTGCACCTTAATAGGTTAGGGACCAGTATTCTGGCAGGCAGGTTTGCTATTACAATACAGCTACGTTTAAACTAAGTAGTGGGGGCGAAGGGACAAACTGGAAGCTTAAGAAGGAAATTGAAGGGAAAGTTAGAACAAGGGAAGTCAAGAAAGGCAACTGTATCAATGAAGCAGAAAACTCAAAAAGGGATCATGCTGTAAGGTTGAGTGAAATAGGAGTTGATGGGAAGGGTGAGGGCAGTAACAAATTAAAAATACTATATATGAATGCACAAAGTAATAGAAATAAGATGGATGAGCTTGAGGCTCTTTTGGAAATTGGCAGATACGATATTGTGGGGATAGCTGAGACGTGGCTTCAAGTTGACAGGGCCTAGGAAATGAATATTCAAGGCTACAAGTGCTATCGTAAGGACAGGCTGATGGGCAGAGAGGGTGGGGTGGCCATGTTGGTAAGGGATGATATTCAGTCCCTTGCACGGGGGGACCTAGAATCAGGGGATGTAGAGTCATTATGGACAGAGCTGAGAAATTCTAAGGGGAAAAAGGCCTTCTTGGGAATTATCTACAGGCCCCCAAACAGTAGTCTGGATGTCGGATGTAAGTTGAATCAGGAGCTGAAATTGGCCTGTTGCAAAGATGTTACTACAGTGGTTATGGGGGATTTCAGCATGCAGGTAGACTGGGAGAATCAGGATGGTATTAGACCTCAAGAAAGAGACTTTGTGGAGCGCCTCCGAGATGGATTCTTAGAACAGCTGGTGCTGGAGCCTACCTGGGAGAAGGCAATTGTGCAACGAACCAGAATTGATCATGGACCTCGAAGTGAAGGAGCCATTGGGAAGTAGTGACCATAATACAATAAGCTTCAATCTGCAATTTGAGAAGGAGAGGGTACAATCGGAAGTGACAATATTTCTGTTGAATAAAGGGAACTATGGAGCTATGAGGGAGGAGCTGGCCAAAGTTCAATGGTACAATACCTTAGCAGGGATGACAGTGGAGGAACAATGTCAGATAGTTCTGTGTATAATGCAGAAGATGCAGGATCAGTTCATTCCAAAAAGGAAGAAAGATCCTAGGAGGAGGCAGGGGTGCCGTGGCTGACGAGGGAAGTTAAGAAACATATAAAGTTAAAAGAGAAAAAGTATAACACAGCAAAGATGAGTGGGAAAACGGAGGACTGGGAAGCTTTTAAAGAACAACAGAGGATTACTAAGAAGGAAATACGCAGAGAAAAAATGAGGTACGAAGATAAACTGGCCAAAAATATAAAGGAGGATAGTAAAAGCTTTTTTAGGTATGTGAAAGGGAAAAAAATGGTTAAGACTAAAATTGGGCCATTGAAGACAGAAACGGGGGAATATATTACAGGGAACAAAGAAATGGCAGAAGAATTGAATTGGTACTTCAGATCTGTGTTCACTGGGGAACACTGAGGTAACAGTGGCTGAAGGACCTGAACTTAAGGGAATTTATATTTTCCAGGAATTGGTGTTGGAAACACTGTTAGGTCTGAAGGTTGATAAGTCCCTGGGGCCTGATGGTCTACATCCCAGGGTACTGAAGGAGGTGGCTTGAGAAATCATGGATGCGTTGGTGATTATTTTCCAGAGTTCAATAGATTCGGGATCAGTTCCTGTGGATTGGAGGGTGGCTAATGTTGTACCACATTTTAAGAAAATTGGGAGAGAAAAAGCAGGAAATTATAGACCAGTTCGTCTGACCTCGGTGGTGGGAAGATTAGATTACTTACAGTGTGGAAACAGGCTCTTCGGCCTAACAAGTCCACACCGACCCACCAAAGCGCAATCACCCAGACCCATTCCCCTACATTTACCCTTTCACTTTACACTACGGGCAAATTAGCCTCACCAACTCATCTAACTTGCACATTTTTGGACTGTGGGAGGAAACTGGAGCACCCAGAAGAAACCCATGCAGACACGGGGAGAATGTGCAAACTCCACACAGAGAGTCACCTGAGACAGGGATTGAACCCAGGTCTCTGGCACTCTGAGAAAGCAGTGCTAACCACTGTGTCACCCACAAAGATGCTGGAGTCTATTATAAAGGATGAAATTACGACACATCTGGATAGTAGTAGCAGGGTAGGTCAGAGTCAGCATGGGATTTATGAAGGGGAAATCATGTTTGACTAATCTTCTGTAATTGTTTGAGAATGTAACTCTGAAGATGGACAAGGGAGATCCAGTGGAAGTAGTCAGAAAGCTTTTGATAAAGTCCCACATAGGAGGTTAGTGAGCAAAATTAGGGTGCATGGTATTGGGGGCAAAGTACTAACTTGGATTGAAAGTTGGTTGGCTGACAGGAAACAAAGAGTAGTGATAAACGGCTCCATTTTGGAATGGCAGGCAGTGACCATGGTACCGCAGGGATCAGTGCTGGGACCGCAGCTTTTTACAATATATATTAATGATATAGAAGATTGTATTAGTAATAACATTAGCAAATTTGCTGATGATACTAAGCTGGGTGGCAGGGTGAAATGTGAGGAGGATGTTAGGAGATTACAGGGTGACCTGGACACGTTAGGCGAGTGGTCAGATGCTTGGCAGATGCAGTTTAATGTGGATAAATGTATGGTTATCCACTTTGGTGGCAAGAACAGGAAGGCAGATTACTACCTAAATGGAATCAATTTAGATAAAGGGGCAGTATAAAGAGATCTGGGTGTTCTTGTACACCAGTCAATGAAGGTAAGCATGCAGGTACTGCAGGTAGTAAAGAAGGCTAATAGCATGCTGGCTTTCATAACAAGAGGGATTGAGTATAGAAGCAAAGAGGTTCTTCTGCAGCTGTACAGGGCCCTGGTGAGACTACACCTGGAATATTGTGTGCAGTTCTGGTCTCCAAATTTGAGGAAAGACATTCTGGCTATTGAGTGAGTGCAGCGTAGGTTCATGAGGTCAATTCCTGGAATGGCGGGGCTACCTTATGCTGAAAGACTGGAGCGACTGGGCTTGTATACCCTTGAGTTTAGAAGACTGAGAGGGGATCTGATTGAGACATATAAGATTATTAAAGGATTGGACACTCTGGAGGCAGAAAACATGTTTCCGCTGATGGGTGAGTGCCGAACCAGAGGACACAGCTTAAAAATACGGGGTAGACCATTTAGGACAGAGATGAGGAGAAACTTCTTCACCCAGTGGTGGCTGTGTGGAATGCTCTGCCCCAGAGGGCAGTTGGAGGCCCAGTCTCTGGATTCATTTAAGAAAGAGTTAGATAGAGCTCTCAAGGATAGTAGAATTAAGGGTTATGGAGATAAGGCAGGAAGAGGATACTGATTAAAGATGATCAGCCATGATCATATTGAATGGTGGTGCAGGCTCGAGGGGCAGAATGGCCTACTCCCATTGTATTTGGACAGTGGGAGGAAACCCAAGCACCCAGAGGAAACCCACTCAGACACGGGAGAATGTGCAAACTCCACACAGACAGTGTGGGAATTGAACCCGGGTCCCTGGTGCTGTGAGGCACTGTGCCACTGTGCTGCCCCTTCTGTCTTGTGTCTGCATGAGTTTCCCAAGCTATGCTGGTTAGATGGATTGCCCTTGCTAAACTGCCTTGTAGTGTCCAGAGATGTGCAGGCTAGGTAGACTAGCCATGGTAAATGTGGGGTTACAGGGATAGGGTTAGTGGTGGGTGGGATTGGTTGCTGGGTTTGGCTGGGATGCTCTTCGTAGGGTTGATTGGTCAAATGGACTCTTTCTGCACATATTCAACAGTTTTGATATTCAACAGACAATCAAACGCTTATCTACATGTAAATATTTGGATCCTAAATTCTTAACAGCACATAAGTCTGCCCTTAAGCGCATCTAGAATGCTAACACCAGTTTTGACCATTCATTCTAGTGAGTGTTCCACTAGTTGGGGGGATTAGCACCCAAGGGCACAACATCAAAATGAAAGGATCTAAAGTTCCATTAGAACTGAGAAGAGGAGGAATTTTTCAGTCAGAATGTATTCAATCTGTGGAACTCACTGCCACGGAAGGCTCGAGAGACCATGTCGCTGAGTGTATTTATAACAGCGATAGATAAATTCTTGATTAGTAAACAATGAAGTTTAGAAACATATCAGCTGCTGTTGAATGGTGTAGTAACTTAATGGGCCAAATCGTCTGAGAATATTGGTACCGTGCTTTCTTTAAATTTATCATTTTTTAAAGCACAGAGCAGATCTAGCTGATCCCAGAAACTTTGCACGATTATTAAATGCAATGATGATCCCAGGAGAAAAACAAAATCAGTATTTTATTTTGGAATATAATGAAAATGGCATAGAATTTACTTTCACTTGAGGTTAACATAGGAAATATATGTTTTATTGCTAAAAGAGTTGATCTACTGTGAAAAAAATAAATGATGTGTGAATCATTTAGAATATCTGCAACAACATATATGAAGAACAAAGTGCCATAGACTGTAATGCTTCACCTTGTGACTTAAGCCAATGTTGCTACTTGCACACTGAGTACCTGTCATTATCTCTGAACTGCACATGCACTGCCCAAGGCTTCTTGTTCCTTATCTCTAACGAAGGCTCTCCAAATCTCTCTTACTGATCTCAAAGTCAGTTACATCACTCCAATTCTCATGAATCTCATCATACTACAATAATTTTTTCAACTGTTTCGAATTATTCCAAAATATCTCAATAAAAGGAATGTGCAGGGGTGTGGTAGGAGGTTAGGGGATTTGGCAGTACATGAATTGCTCCTTAGAAGTGCTGGCTCAGCAGGATGAAGTCAATGGCGTTCTTCTAAGTTGTAACCATTTAGTGTCAAAAAATTAAACCAGATTCCACTGCAGTTTCAAACAACAAGGTCATTTTATATGCCACATTTCATCTATGTTTCTATGGCTTGGATTTTTTGCTAATTGATCTGATTTTAAATTCATCCAGTGTAAATGTAATGACACAAAAAAGACCAGCCAACAGCTTAAATATTCATGGGACTCATCCACCTTCAGATCATGAGTTGGCCAATTAGGGTCTTCAATTCGCTCATGAACTGGTGGACCACTTGATTCCTTGCATACATTGGTAGAGGTAGGGGGCTCTTGTAGTTTATTGGTAGTGTCCTTATCTCTGAGCCAAGAAGCCGAGCTTTAAGTCCCACCTGCTTCAAAAGTATGTAATAGCATCTCTGAATAGGTTGATTAGAAATTGCAACAGGGATAGGCAATGAGAACAACATCATTGGCATGATGTCCAAATTTATGGTCATTCCCCACCTGGCATACTACCCCAGGGGATATTGGTTAGCCCAAAGATGCTGTAAGTATACTAACATAACATTACAGCTGTACCTTTAGTGGTACAGCTGTAATGCATTCTTGAAACCAACAATGGCATAACTAGCTCTCTGTAGATGTTTTAGTAAGACAGCTTTTGTTTAGAGGTCCTCTGTTAATCTCTTTGGGCAAAGTTGGCAAACTACAATATTACTCCAAAATGAACAATGAGAATTTTGAGAATTCAAATAGCCATGTTGATCCAAGTTACCATTAATTAGACAAAGGTGGAGGAAAGGAGGCTAAGGGCAGGTTAGATTGAAGGGTGTAAAATGATGAGGGTTTCCAAATAGAGCAGATAACAAGGTTTTATTTATCTTAGAGATAAAAACAATAACTGCAGATGCTGGAAACCAAACACTGGATTAGTGGTGCTGGAAGAGCACAGCAGTTCAGGCAGCATCCAACGAGCAGCGAAACCTGGAAGAGCTGCCTGAACTGCTGTGCTCTTCCAACACCACTAATCCATTTATTTATCTTAGGTTGAGGGCGGATCCAACCAAATTTATGGTAACAAGATATAGTTAGTATGTTTGCAGTTGAAAATTGGAGATGTAGTGGACAGCGAAGAAGGTTACCTCAGATTACAATGGATTCTTGATCAGATGGGTCAATGGGCTAAGGAGTGGCAGATGGCGTTTAATTTAGATAAATGTGAGGTACTGCATTTTGGGAAAGCAAATCTTAGTAGGACTTAATGGTAAGGTCCTTGGGAGTGTTGCTGAACAAAGAGACCTTGGAGTGTAGGTTCATAGCTCCTTGAAAGTAGAGTTGCAGGTAGATAGGATAGTAAAGATGGCGTTTAGAATGCTTTCCTTTATTGGTCAGAGTATGGAGTACAGGAGTTGGGAGGTTATGTTTCGGCTGTACAGTACATTGGTTAGGCCACTGTTGGATTATTGCATGCCGTTCTGGTCTCCTTCCTATTGGAAAGGTGTTGTGAAACTTGAAAGGGTTCAGAAAAGATTTACAAGGATGTTGCCAGGGTTGGAGGATTTGAGCTATAGGGACAGGGTAAATAGACTGAGGCTGTTTTCCCTGGAGCGTCAGAGGCTGAGGGGAGACCTTATAGAGGTTTATAAAATCATGAGGGGCATGAATAGGATTAATAGATAAAGCCTTTTCCCTGGGGTGGGGGAGTCCAGAACTGGATGGCATAGGTTTAGGGTGAGAGGGGAAAGACATAAAAGAGACCTAAGCAACTTCTTCACGCATGTGTATGGAATGAGCTGCCAGATGAAGTAGTGGAGGCAAGTGCAATTGCAATATTGAAAAGGCATCTGGATGGGTATATGAATAGGAAAGATTTGGAGGGATATGGGCTAGGTGCTGGCAGGTGGGACTAGATTAGGTTGGGATATCTGGTTGGCATTGACAAGTTGGACCGAAGGTTCTGTTTCTATGTTGTTCATCTCTATGACGCAAATTAGGAAGCTGAGAGAAATTTCGAAGATATTTAATTTCAACCAGAGGATGGTGGAAGTCTGAAAGTGACTATTTAAAAGGATGATAGAAGCATAAACTCTCACAACATTTAAAATGGGCCAAAGACCAGAAAATTGGATTAGGTTGAATGGCTTATCAGATGGTGTGAAGGCAATAGGCTGGAATGTCTCTGTACTGTAAATTTGGATTATCCTAGTTCAAGTTATTATCAGTAACATTTTTTTCTTAGATTCATACAAGGCACAATTAACTGTGAAATAGGTTGTGCATTTGAATAGGTCTAAACTCCATGCCTGACAAAAAGGCATTACCCTGACATTTAAACCCTATTCCTCGCTTTGTCAATGCTGCCTGACCTGCTGAGTCTTGTATGCATTTTCTTTTCAGACTTCCAGAATGCACTTTGGCACTACAATTACCTTAGTTAAAAGGAAAATGTTCATAAAGAATTTAGGGACTTCCAGGTAGGAGTTGTTCGCTTCAATTAGGAGCAATACATTTAAATTGCATGAATGATAATTTGCACATTTGATCTCTGAATGACTTAACAGAAGATTTTCTTCAACACTGAACATTCCATAGATAGTCATTTGTAACTATCGTAAATTTTAGACAGCTGATCACATTAGAGTGCAAGATAACAAAGATGTTTTTCCAACATGAGTCATGCTGGTATAATTACATACCTGCAATGCTGCAGATTTCACAAACACTCATTTAAAAAAGAATGTGCATTATTTTGTAAAGGTAATTTACATTAATACAGGCCCTTTATAACCCAAGGCATTTCACAGGAGCATCTAAAAAAAGAAGTTGAAATGCAAGATATTAGGGCAGTTAATTGAAAGCTTGGTCAAAGAGTAATGTTCTTGGGTGCATCTTCGAGGAGGCAAAGGAAGTTACAAGACAGCACAATATTGATAGGGAACTCACAGCTCTGGGTTTAAGCAACTGAAGATTCAAACACCATGTAGGGATTAAAATTAAGGATCCTGAAGAGACCAGAAATGGATGATTACAGGTGTTGCAGAGGATTGAGCAACTGGAGGAAACTAAGATAAGGAGAGGGTTCATATCCATGAAGGAATTTGAAAACAGTGTGGCAATTTTGAAAGCAACTTTGTGCTACTTAACAAGGAGCTAATGTAGGTCAGCAAGGTTAGGGGTGATGAGTGAATAATAGTTTTTAATCTGAAAAACTGATGACAATCTAATGGTTGTCTCTTGCTAGTACAGATCTTGAATGTTGCTGATAAGAGAGACATGTTGCTGAACTGTCGTCTTGCACTGATCAGCAGAAATGCAAATTCAAACAAACACAGCAATTTACAGAACTGGAGAAAAGGGTTTGATGAAATGTCTGATTGTGATTGACAAGAATTTCAAATAACCACAACAATTTGCAATACACTTAAGACATTCGAAGTGGAATTTTCAAGCTTTCAGATAGAAAGTCCTGGGGAGTGTTGCTGAACAAATATACCTTAGAGTGCAGGTAGATAGTTTCTTGAAAATGGAGTCACAGGTGGATAGGATATTGAAAAAAGCATTTAGTATGCTTTCCTTTATCGATCAGATCATTGAGTATAGGGGTTGGGAGGTCAATGTCATGTCAGGACATTGGTTAGGCCACTTCTGGAATATTGTGTGCAATTCTGTTCTCCCTCCTATCGGAAGGATGTTGTGAAACTTGAAAGTGCTTAGAAACAATTTATAAGGATTTTGCCAGGATTGGAGGATTTGAGCTATAGCAAGAGGCTGAATGGGCTGAAGTTGTTTTCCCTGGAGCGTCAGAGGCTGAGGGGTGACTTTATAGAGGTTTATAATATCATGAGAGGCATGGATAGGGTAAATAGACAAGGTCTTTTTCCTGGGGTGGGGGAGTCCAGAACTAGATGGCATAAGTTTAAGGTGAGAAGGGAAAGATTTAAAAGGGACCGAAGGGGCAACTTTTTCATGCAGAGGGTGGTGCATGTATGGAATGAGCTGCCAGAGGAAGTGGTGGAGACTGGTACATTTACAGCATTTAAAAGACATCTGGATGGGTATATGAACAGGAAGGGTTTAGAGGGATTATGGGGCCAAATGCTAGCAAATGGGACTAGATTAGGTTAGGATATCTGGTCAGCATGGATGAGTTGGACCAAAGGGTCTGTTTCATGCTGTACATCTCTATGGCTCTATGTGCTCTTATTTTCTTCCACATCAAATATCCTCTCAAACTCAACTACCAATCAGCAAATATAATAAAAGTTAATAAATCAGTTTAATTAGGCAAAATTTGAATGTTTTTAAAAATTTGTTTCAAAATATTATTTGATGTGTAAGACTGATTGCTTTCTTTTATGTTTGACATTTTGATTAATACAGCTGAAAATGGGTTTTTCACAATGTTATCATTTATAAATCAGTTGTAAAACAAATAAATCAGACTTTTTGTAGACATGTACTGGAGTCATGCAATTTTAAATAACTGAAAATGGCTTTAAAAACTACACCAAGCCATTTTCTCCCTCTGTTGGTGTGTAGCAGTCTGTATGAATACTGCGGGAAGGAAATACATGATGCAAAAAGCTTTTCATCTTATATGCATCAGGACAAATGCAAAACTGCTAAATTTCAAACAAATAATCACAGTAATGTATCAAACCCTTTTCTCTTATAGTATAAGTTGTTGTGGTGATCTGAAATTTGGCATTCTTACCAGTCACAATCATAATAACTTATCAAACCATTTTCTCCTGTAATGTAGATTGTTATGATTCTTGAAATTTGGTATTTTGCCTGATGCATGCAAGATGAAAACTTCAGCCACGCATTTTTCTTTTAAGTAAAATTCAAAATCTGTACTAGCAAGAGGCAATTTTTAAGTTTCTAATAGTTTTTAAAAAAAATTCTTTAAAAAGTTTTTAACTGTGACTTATTATTGCGCATAAAAAAGATTAATTTGGAAACTGGTGGAGGATTAGTGGGCCTGTTCCTGTGCTGAATTATATTGGTGTCATTGTATAACTCTCTTAAAAGCCTGAAATTGGATGCATATACAGAACCTCACAATGGGATTTAGTTCACTCAAAAATATGGTCAGCTTCTTGGATGGATTTGCATTCCTTTTTTTTAAAAGCTAGATCCGCAGAAAACTGGATTTGTACTGGATATAATTTGTGTCTTTCATTCACAAAGTTTTATTGACAAAGTATGACCAAATTCTGATGAATTGAATGAAAGAGGAAATAATGCAATCTAGTGTCCAGAAATTTTATTTTTCGATTGGCCGTAAGGTGGTCATTCACAATTCATTTCGTGAATTCCAATCTGTCTACCATCACAATGTACTCAGGAATTTGGCACCTTGCTCTGAATTTGGGAGTTATATTTCAGTGTGACAGGCACAGCCATAATTGTGCATTTGAGAATCTGTCACTTTGCTTTTTGTAGCAAGATTGTGTTCATTAAGTGTTGCAGTTTTTTTGAAGCTATTTCTTGTATTATCCCTGTGTTCATGAAATATTGGTGTATTGTTCCCAAAATTAAGTATATATTTTTTAAATTTCTCATCCTGTTTGGAGATGTTTACACCTGCCTCTGGAGCAGTTGGAACTTGAATACTACCACTACACCACCAGAGTCCTATTAGGAATTTGGTTTTGTTACAAATATTAACTTTCTTTTCCTCATCCACCTTTCTAAATACACTGTTACACACTCCTGGAGCAAGTGGAACTTGAACCTGGGCTTCCTGGTCCAGGTGTAGGGACATTCCCACTGTACCCCAAGAGGGCCGCATTAGATCTTTTTAATATACATTTGAATTAGTGAAATTAATTTGAAATAGTAAATTGAACGATGGGAATTTGAATCAATTTTGCAGTTAGTTTTCCAATTTTCATAAACACTACAAATTTGTGTTGGATTTGTGTGGGTTCATCTCACCCTGGCCGCACTATTACTCAGTGATAGCTTTTTAGACCAGTCTAGCATTAACATGAACTTCAGCAGTTCAAGAAGATGGCCCACCACCATCTTGTTGAGTCAATGATAGGGATTCAATGCTGACATTGTCATTGACACCCATATCTCATGAAGAAATGTAAAACAAATAAAAATCAGAACAGATGGTGTTTGTGTAAACCAGTCAGAAATGTATCATGTGTTGCTGGAAAAGCGCAGCAGGTCAGGCAGCATCCAAGGAGCAGGAGAATCGATGTTTCGGTCATGAGCCCTTCTTCAGGACTGGCTCATGCCCGAAACGTCGATTCTCCTGCTCCTTGGATGCTGCCTGACCTGCTGCGCTTTTCCAGCAACACATTTTCAGCTCTGATCTCCAGCATCTGCAGTCCACACTTTCTCCTAGAAATGTATCATGGGTGTATTTCTGCCTGATTTTATTTATTTATTGTTTCTAGAATCAGGGATGTTGAGGGATTTCCCAGCTCCTGCCCTTTAAAAAAATGATAGCCTTTACTTTCTGTTTCTGGTGGAGGGTGGCTTGCATTGACAGTCATGGTGAGTGACCCAGGAAGACCTGAAGATGGATGCCAAGTGTTAAGACAACACGGACAGAAAGCATGTCTCAGCTCTCTGTCACCATGTCTAAATATTAAAAATAAAGATTAACATTTAAAACATCAACAAACTCAACAAACTCCAGGTCAACCCATGTCCCTGCATCCAACCCCAGACCTTCGTTGCACCATGCCAACACGTCACCCCATTCAACCCCGTGGGCAGCATGGTGGCACAGTGGTGTGGGCGACACGGTGGCACAGTGGTTAGCACTGCTGCCTCACAGCGCCAGAGACCTGGGTTCAATTCCTGTCTCAGGCGACTGACTGTGTGGAGTTTGCATGCTCTCCCCGTGTCTGCGTGGGTTTCCTCCGGGTACTCCGGTTTCCTCCCACAATCCAAAGATGTGTAGGTCAGGTGAATTGGCCGTGCTAAATTGCCCGTAGTGTTAGGTAAGGGGTAGATGTAGGGGTATGGGTGGGTTGCGCTTCGGCGAGGCGGTGTGGACTTGTTGGGCCGAAGGGCCTGTTTCCACACTGTAAGTAATCTAATCTAATCTAAAAAAAACCTTTGTTCTTTCACCTAGTGTGCCAAAGTTTCAACAAACTTCAGGATACATATGCAGATGAAAAGATAAAGTTTACTTAATAATGTGCAACGCAAACTTCATTGTGCTAAGAAATATTTTCATTCAAACCACACATACTACATGTATACTCCATTCCTTCAACATAAAAATATACAAGGTAAAGCCTGATATCAAAAAAGTTTCCACTCAAGTTCAGCAAGTATTTGAATTCATAGTCACACATATAAAATTAAAAGACCATTTCTGGTTGTCAACCTAAGTATGAAATGGAAGACACCCCATTGTGATAAGAATTTCTATGAAGTTAGTCATGCAGCATTAACCCAGCAAAGGAACTCTTCAGTTTATGTCAACATGGTGAAATGGAAAACATTCATTGATTTTTTTTTGCAAGCATTTTCAAGACTGAAAGACTGACATGTAAATGTTTCAACTGTCTTAACAGCTCACTGATAATTTGGAAGTCCCAAAAAGTTTATGCATTTTTAAAAATGCACAATGACTAATTTTAACAGTTCCTGTGGCACCTAATCTCTCCTGAAAGGATGCCTGACCTCCACCAGAGATGTTCTGGAATCAGATCCAAAGGGATACCTAATCTTTCCAAAAGAATAATATAATGATAAAGTCACCACAGCCTTACCCAAACTATAGGGCTGCTCCCTCATTGATACAACTGGTCATGGCTTTATCTTAGAGTCACCTTACCTCAGGGGAGGGGGGAGATTGAAAAGGAGAAGACTTCATCACATCCTCAGCCAGTGTGGGAATTGAACCTACACCATTGCCAACAAATTTGCATGATTCAGATCTATTACTACCAGATCTAATTGACATATTCTGGGATTCAGCTATCTGCCTTAACCAAATCACACAGGAGTTGAGGCAGCTGCTGAGTTAAGTGCTGTCTGTGAATTGTGCATGTGCAAGTTTCAAACCAACACCATTTCTGCCTTCCTGAAATTGGCAGTGTGGCATTTGGGGGCAGAACTTGAAATTCCAGATCACTTTCATCATTTTTGCCATGACAGAGGAACTCTCCATCCTGCTGCAAACCTGGGTCTTTGCATGGAAATATTGCGTGTGTGAAATGTATAATCTGTCATCACTATGAGCTAAATAAAGAGAAATAAACAGAGAAAGGCAGACAATGAGAGGTACTAATAAATGGCTGTCCAAATATGTTTATGTTTATTCTGTCTTACATGTACTGAAATGTAAATAACCAATCCAATTTAAGGAAGACTGATATGTAAGGTTAAGACCTGAATGGATACATGCAAAACAGATCAGGTAAGGCAGAAAGTATGCCATTTGTATTCTTTATTAGTCAGCAATTAATCATTAGCAATCAATTATTTGGTTTTATATTAAAATCTGACTAAATTTCAAAGCAGAGTTTAATAACGCAAAATATTAGGGCTACGTATAAAATTATGGATCGATGAATTCTTGGAAATTTCGCCTGAACAATGGGCTGCCTTGCATCTCGATAATTTGCTTAATTTGTTTATACTGCAGTTGTTCCCTGAATTTCAGCAAACCTGGTCGTAGAACAAGGTGACATCAGAAAGGATTATGGCAAGTGGAAGAATTAAAGGTGCAACAGAAGATTGTGGGCAACAGTGAGAGGATTCAGTGCATCAAGCAAGAAGAATGAATACTAATAAAAGTGAAAATCTTTGGGAGAAGAAAAATAGTCAGGGACAGAAAAAAAATGTGTTGGTGTCATTAAAAGGAAATTCCAAGTATTGACCCAAAATGTTAAAAAAGAGATACAGACTCTCTTTACCAGCATTTATGAATCACCCTATTTCATAATTTCTGACTGGTGGCTTGTTAGCGAAAAAAAATGGTGGCAATATAGAACAATGTTCCAAATTGTTATAAGGGCCTGTTTTCCTGACACAGGGCTTCTACTCAGTGACATTGGGCTGATTTTACAAAAAATCAAGATGTCAGTTTCGAGAAGTTTGATGGAGGGTTACTCTCCATGCACCTTCTCACATAATTTTACGCTGCTCACCACCCCTCAGTGGCAATGCACTCACACTCTCACATGTTTGCCACTGGCGGAAGAGTTCGCCATTGTCAGAGCATACAGGAATTGCTGCTGTCACAGCCATGTTACCCATGATGTGGAGGAGCCAGTGTTGGACTGAGGTGGACAAAGTTAAAAATCCACGACACCAGGTTATAGTCCAACAGGTTCGTTTGAAAGTACTAGCAGCTTTGAATGAACGGAAACCTGCAACCCATTCGAAAAGATGAAAGACTTAACAACAATCTAGGTTTGTTCAGCATACCATTTTGGTTGCATGACAATGTAATCTATTGTTATAAATTCTGTGTCTAATGGTCCTGCTCCACAAAGACTTGATGAAGGAGCAGTGCTCTAAAACCTAGTGCTTCCAAATAAACCTGTTGGACTTTAACCTAGTGTGTGATTTTTAACTATACTTCACCCAGGCTGTGCAACAGGTCATGTACAGTCAGTCAGGATCATTCCTTCACTATTACCTCAGCGGACTTGCCCAGAGATGGCTGATAGAGACAAGGTGGCATTCCAATTTGCTGACACAGACCTGGTGCTCCCACTGGGCAGGCTGATGGAGAGAAGGGTCATCCGCTTTCCTTTGGACAGCCAGTGGAAACATGGACATCACACTGAACCTGGTGGCAACTTTGGACCAGCTGGGTCCAGCACACTCAATGTCTGCTGATATGTACAGTGCTGCACTCTATCCTTCCAGCTACTGGGACTTAGCAACAACGATAAGGGGACAAGGGTCTTTGGTGTGCAGCTGTCCCTTCCTCACAAGGAGACAGGGTATTATCAGTCGATACCCAACCAGAGGAAGAACTACACACAGGTCCATCAGAAATTTCATCTGCCACCCCCAGGCCTTCAATCTTCATCCTGCCTCCTATCCTTATGGAAGTTTGAACCAAGGAAAGTGAACTTGTCTCTGGACAGGATTCACTCAACATGTCTGAGCCTTTGGTCATATCCACCCTCAGGTCACCCCACCAAAATTCCACCGCAAACAGGTTTTATTTTAGACTGTGTTCCCCCCACTCCAGCTGCAGTCAATAGGACTGCACTTAGACTCAGTGGGAGGGAAAGGAGAAATATGACCTTATGAGTGCAAACAAGTGGCGTGTGGATGGCATTTCATTGTAAATTTATTTTCATGCTTATGTATACAATTCCCAGCAAGAGTTGCTAAAGGCATTTTAACTGCAAGATGAATGAAAGTACAGAAAATTGCCATCCTAAGCACTTTACAATTTTCTAACCCTGTCTAAGCAGTGCCTATTCTTTCCATAGCACCCAGAGTAGCATGAAGCATTGTCAGGACTAGAGGGGAAAATGGCAGACATGTTGAAAAATTACTTTGCCCTCAATATTTACAGTAGAAAAGGAGGGTAGTCTGCTGGAAATCCTAAGGAAATTAATAGTGGATTGGGGACTGAATAAAGTGAATGCAAGTAAACATCTGTTATGAGGAAATTAATGAAATTAAAGAGTGATAAAACCCAAGAACCTGACACCTTCCATTCAAAGAAAGTACAGAAGTACATTGTAGATACCCTAATTATAATCTTTTAGAGTTCCCTAAATACAGGTGTCATCCACCTGGATTGGAAAATTGCACACGTCAGTCTGCTTTTTAAGACTGGCAAAAGAGGAAAACCAGGGAATTGCATGCCTAGGTATTCCAATTGGCAGGTTAGATCAGTGGTGTCTCACAAGGATCTGTGTATGGTTTCAATTATTCATATTGTTTATTAATGACTTGGATCATGGTACAGAAAGTCATATATCCAAATTTTCTGAATGGACAAAGTTAGACATTGTAGACATTGTAGAGCTTTGACAAAGGGTCAGTTAGACTCGAAATGTCAGCTCTCTTCTCTCCTTACAGATGCTGCCAGACCTGCTGAGATTTTCCAGCATTTTCTCTTTTGGTTGTAGACATCGTAAATGATAGCTTAAAATTGATAGACTAAGTGAACGGAAAACTGTGGCACATAGAATTCAGTGTAAGCAAAATGTGTGTGCTCATTCTTTTTGACCGGAAAAGGGATAGATCAGGGTACTTTCTAGATGGTATGAAGCTAAAGAGACTCGGAGGTTCAGGGACATGGACCTTTAAAATGTCACAAACAGAAGATAATCAAGAAAACTAATGGAATGCTGGCCCTTATATCGAGAGGACTGGTGTATAAGGATACAGAAATTATGCTGCAGTTATACAAAACACTGATTAGACCATCCCCACCCCCCCTACCTTTGAGTACTATGACAAGATCTGGACTCCATACCTTAGAAAGGATATATCAACTTTGGAGGGAGTACAATGTAGGTTTACAAGAATGATACCTGGACTTTAGGAGTTAAATTAGGATGAGAGATTATCCAAATTACGGCCGGTTTCTACAGAATTTCGAAGGTTAAAGGGTAATTGGAAAGAAGTCTACAAATTATTAACGGGAAAAGATAGGGTATATTAAAATAAACTATTTCTACTGGTTGGAGCTTCTAGAATCGGGGACATAGTCTGAGAATTAGGGCCAGACTGTAGACGAGAGATGTTAGGAAGCACTTGTACACATAAAGGGTGGTGGATGTTTGGAACTCTCTTCCACAAACAGCATGGATGATGGATTATTTGTTAATTTTAAATCTGAGAAAGGTAATTTTTTTGTCCAGTAAAGGTTTTAAGGGATATGGGCCAAAGGCAGGTATATGGAGCCAGGACACAGAGCAGACATGATCTCGTTGAATGTTGAAACGGGCTGAATGGCCTACTCCTGTTCTTATGATAAAGAGAGACAATCAAATGTTAAGAATTTTCCATCTATTTTTGTAACCTTAGCCATTTTTTTAGAAATGAACCATATAGAAATGAAATTAAATCTCACTTGCAGTTGCTATTCAACAGTGAGTGCTGGGTTCAGCAGCACCAATGCACTTGAAATCAGTGAAAGATAACTTCTCACAACTGAGTTCCCCCGAATGAGGCTCACAGGAAATCCTGCCTGTTTTGCATTGGCTTATCTGCTGGGCTATAGGATACTTAGGAGATAGCTCCTTCTGAAGAGCTCAGTACAACGCTGCAACTTTCATGGATCCCCATTATCTATCCCACAACTTTTGTGCATCCTCTAATTGTCAGAAGAACAGATTCTGAGGAACAAGTGGAATCCTCCATCTGGACGATGATGGTACAAATTCCTAGATGTGACCAACATGGAAACCTGATATGGAGGAGCCATTCCAAAATCATGGTGACCCCAACAGAATCACTGGACAGCATGACACAGCATCTGGCATCAAACTGTAAACAGAGCAGAGCACTCTCTCATCTGCACAGCATTCCATGAATGACAAGCAACAGTGGCTCCCCTGCATCTTCACCCCATTGTGAGGTCACCTATGGTGGGAAGCTCCATAGTAAGGTACAGCTCCAAATCCACTGGACACTGATGCTGGTCCTGGGTTTCCAGATTTCCAGCATACGTTCTTCATCTATTCGTTAAGTAGCTTTCAATTTTTTTTTACTACTTCTTCCCACTCCGCACAAAAATTCTATTTCCTCCTGTTTTCAATGCTTATAATTATAGAATCACAAAGGACCACAATGCAGAAAAAGGCCCTTCAGCTCATCACATCTGCACCAGTCAAAAGCAAACATTTAGCTATTCTAATCCCATTCTCCGGTACTTGACCCATAGTCTTGTATGTTTTGACATCATAAGTGCACGTCTGAATATTTCTTCAACACTCTGAGGGTTTCTGCCTCTACCATCCTGACAGGTAGTGAGTTCCAGATTCCCACCACCCTTTCTGATTTTAAAAAGACCCCTCACATTCCCTCAAACTTCATGCTCCTTGCCTTAGCCTATGCCCTGGTCATTGATCCCTCCACCTCATGTTTTCCCCCTCAGTTTCCTTTGCTCCAAGGGAAACATCCCCAGTCTATCAAATCTCTCTTCATAACTAAAACTTTCTAGCCCAGGAAATATCCTGGTAAGTCTCCTCTGCACCATCTCTAGTTCAGTCACATCCTTCCCATAATAATTATAATCCCTCCCTATTCTGTTTCATATATTCCCCACATAGCTCCAGTGGGAGTGTGACTGATAGATCCAGTCTCTCAAGGGATTATTGTTGCTGTTGTTGTTGCTGCAATGGATCAAAGGCATAGAGAAATGGATGATGACCAGATATGCCAGCCAACCCAGAAGGTGCCTATATTGTCCCTGGCTCATTTTAAGAGCCTGATGCCTTACCAGGATAGCGACTGGGAGACTTTGGTTACCCTCTGAAACCGTGACTAATGATTCTGTTATACAATCCCTGATTGAGGCTAAGCAAAGAATACAATGCAGCCCATTCTTTGACCAAGGCCACCATAGAGCAGATGATAGGTCTGTCAAAGATGAGGTTTGAATCCTTTGATCGGTCAATGTGAGTTTTACATACAGTCTGGATAAAGTCTGTCACACAATCCCAGTTTGCTATTCTCTGCACAACTGTAGCAGGCAAATAGAAGGTGTGATGAGATCAGAAGAGCTGGGATAGCAACAGCAGCAGTCCCCCAAAGAGGAAAATGAGGACATTGAGCAGGAGGAACATCACTTTCTATTTAATAGAGCATAGTAACATCAAGTGCAACAATCCAGGCAGGATAGGGGAATGGATCTAGATGCGTTATTCTTCGGAGGATCGGTGTGGACATGTTGGGCCGAAGGGCCTGTTTCAACGCTGTATAGGGATTCTATAACTTTATTCACACCCAACACTAGTGGATGAGCTGGTTGTAGCAATCATTCATTGACTGTAAATTTATTGTTGTTTGAAAGACAAGCAATCCTTTTCTGCTCCCAGCGAAGAATGCAGCTTCTCAAAAATCGCTAATGCAGCTTCTGTTGATTTTTATTTGTTATTGTTGTTGCCAAATGCAAGTGAATATTGTAAAATGTTTGAGGTCTTTCCTTAATGTCATGGCTCCAAATTCAACAATGAGAAGATTCTGGGCAATGGAGAAAGAGTGGCATTCACTTGGACAGCAATCTAAGATGGAGTGAAGCCAAGGTTGTGCAAGCTGTGTCGTTTAGTTCCTAAATAATAATACATGTCACCATTGTACATATAAGTGTGCATTAAGTGTCAGCCTTGCCACTTACTGTCCTGAAAAGTTTTGTTTCATGGTTGTTCTACCATAATGTTCACCATAAAGAACAACTGCCAGCCTTTGAGCAGATGAATAGTTGAGTTTTAAATATGGGGCTGGCTCCAGGGACCTTGGGATATTCCAGTAGTGCTGAATATATCTGCCAACACTGAGTGGAAGATAGACCAAGCAGGGTACTGTAAGGGTGTGGTGCATAGATATTAAGGTGAGTTTGAAAAGGTAGCATGAGAAAACACTTTGAACCTTCCATGAAACTGACCAGAATTAACTCCTAGAACGTCTGAAGAGCATCCCATCCAGATCCTATCCTAACCCTACATGTGCCATGGATAATCCACCTAGCCTACGTATCTTTTTGGATCTGGGATGAAACTGGAGCACCTGGGGGAAACCCAGAGAAGCAGTTGCCTGATGGTGGAATCAAATGCAGGCCCCTGGCACTGTGAGTTAGCAGTGCTAACCACTGAGCCACTGCACCACCCTGTTACTGCACAAATTTATTCTCTTAAGCACATAATTTAAAGAATGGTGTTGTACAGAATTAAGGATGAAACACTATTTGCACAACAAAAAACCCAGAGGAATAGTTTTTTTTGAACAAAGGATCAGACTTTACTTCCTTGTGCTAATGCAAATAGTCAGCTGTTGGAAGTGGATCCACAAGACGTGTTAGCACTAATTTCATCTGTGGTTTCAGTACCTCCATGCAAATTGTTTGCTGAATCTTTCCCCAGGAGAGAAGTGAGTTGGATCGTTTCCATGATTTAGTAGTTTGCATGCATCAGTTTAATTCTGCTGTCATGTTTTATTAAGGCATGTTGACATACAGTCATGGAGTCATACAGATGTACAGCACACAAACAGGCCCTTTGATCCAATTCAACCTTGCCGACCAGATATAAATAAATGGGTCTAGTCCCATTTGCCATATCCCTCTAAACCCATCCTATTCATATACCCATCCAGTTGCCTTTTAAATATTGTAAATGTACCAGCCTCCACCACTTCCTCTGACAGCTCATTCCATACATGCACCACCCTCTGCGTGAAAAAGTTGCCCCTTAGTTCCATTTTAAGTCTTTCCCCTCTCACCCTAAACCTATACCCTTCAGTTTTGGACTTCCCTACTTCAGGAAAAAGACCTTGTCTATTTATCCTATCCACGCCCCTCATGATTGTGTAAACCTCTATAAGGTCACCCCTCAGCCTCCAATGCTCCAAGGAAAATAGCCCTAGCCTATTCAGCCTCTCCCTATAGCTCAAACCCTCCAACCTTGGCAACATCCTTGTAAATCTTTCCTGAATCCTCTCAAGTTTCACAACATATTTTCTATAACAGGGAGACCAGAATTGAATATACTATTCCAAAAGGGGCCTAATCAATGTCCTGTACAGCTGCATCATGACATCCCAACCCCTATACTCAATGCACTGACCAATAAAAGCAGGAATACCAAATGCCTTCTTCACTATCCTATCTACCTGTGACTCCACTTTGGAGGAGCTATAAACCTGCACTCCTACCATTAAGTGTATAAGTCCTGATCTGAGTTGCCTTTCCAAAATTCAGCACCTCACATTTACCTAAATTAAACTTTATCTGTCACTCCTGAGCCCATTGGGCTCAACTGATCAACATCCTGTTGTGCTCTGGGGTAACCTTTTTCGCTGCCCACTACAGCTCCAATTTTGGTGTCATCTGCAAACTTACTAGCTATACCTCTTAAGTTCACATCCAAATCATTTATATAAATGCTGAAAAGCAATGGACCCAGCACCAATCTTTGTGGCACACCATTGGTCACAGGTCTTCAGTCTGAAAAGCAACCCTCCACCACCAATCTCTGTCTTCTACCTTTGAGCCAGTTCTGTATCCAAATGGCTAGTTCTCCAATGAGATCTAACTTTGCTAACCAGTCTATCATGAGGAACCTTGTCGAACGTCTTACTGAGGTCCAAATAGATCATGTCTACAGCTCTGTCTTCATCAATCCTCTTTGTTACTTCTTCAAAAAAACTCAATTAAGTTAGTGAGACATGATTTCCCACACACAAAACCATGTGGACTATCCCTAATCAGCCTTTGCCTTTCCAAATACATGTAACTCCTGTCTTCAGGATTCCCCCCAATAACTTACCCACCACCAATGTCAGGCTCACTAGCCGATAGTTCCCGCCTTGTACTTAACACCTTTCTTAAATAGTGGCACCATGTTAGCTAACCTCTAGTCTTCTGGCACCTCACCTGTGACTATCGATGATACAAATACCTCAGCATGGGGCCCAGTAATCACGTTCCTAGCTTTCCACAGAGTTCTAAGGTACACCTGATCAGGTCCTGGGGATTTATCCACCTTTATGCATTTTATATCATCTAGCACCTCCTCTGCTGTAGTGTGGATATTTTTAAATATGTCATTATTTATTTCCCCATATTCCCTTTCTTCCATATCCTTCTCCATGGTAAACACTGATGCAACATATTGCTTAGTATCTCCCCATCTCGTGTGGTTCCACACATGGGCAGCCTTGCTGATCTTTAAAAGGCCCTGTTTTCTCCCTAGTTACCCTTTTGTCCTTAATGTATTTGTAGAATCTCTTTGGGATTCTCCTTAACCCTATTTACCAAAGTTATCTCATGTCTTCTTTTTTCCCTCCTGATTTCCCTCTTCAGTCTACTCCTATTAAGCTGATAGAATTATAGTCACTGACCCCAAAGTGCTCCCCCACTGCCACCACAGTCATGTGACTTGCCTTATTTCCCAAGGGTAGGTCAAGTTGCACCTTCTCTGGTAGGTACATCCACATAGTGAATCAGAACATTTTCTTGCACACACTTAAATTCCTCTCCATCCAAGCCCTTAACATTACGGCGGTCCCAGTCTATATTTGGAAAGTTAAAATCCCCTCCAATAACCAGGTAGGGAATGTCCCAAGTGCAAGCCCTGTACGGGTACTCTTACCCATTGTCTTTGGTCTTGTGACAGGCTTCAAACATATTGGAGCGCTGTGGTTGGTGCAATGGAGAGGAGTTTAGGTGTAGGGGTGGAGAAGGACCCTATTTCGCTCCTTTTGGGCCTACCCATTGTATTTCCTGCAGACTCGCATAAGGAAAAACTTTTCAATATTCTTACATTCTGTGCAAGGAAGAATATCTTGCTAGATTGGATATCAGAAACACCCCAGCTACTGCCCCCCCCCCCCCACCCCACCCCCAGGCCTGTTGGGTTGGTGGAAGATTGTTATGGAGCATACTCCCCTGGATTTTCTCACAAATATGGTACACCACAAAACTGAGAATTTTTACAAGACATGGCAACTCTTTTTGAAATACCTGGACACAGATTTATCTGCCACACTAACAAGGGCTTTTATATAGCTGTAACGATTGTGTTTCATGAGTCCAATATCCAGGGAGGAGGAACTGTGAATTATGAATGTTTTGTTTGGCTGGGCTGAGTTATTACTATTTATTTGTTTGTTGTTAGGTATTTAGTTAGTTAGTTAAATAGCTAGTTTAGTTTTTTTTAAATTTTATACTTCTCTATATATGTTTATACATTTGTATAGGAGGGTGGGTTGGGGAATTTATTTTTATTATTTGGGTTTAGTTTTGTACTATTTTTGTAATGTTTTGAATTGCATTGTTTTATATTTGTTGTAATATTTAAAAATCTATTTTTTCTTAATAAAAATATATTATAAAAAATAAAATCCCCTACTATAAACACCCTATTATTCTTACAGATAATTGAGATCTCCTTACAAATTTGTTTCTCAGTTTTCCGTTGACTATTGGGTGGGTGTCATTGTACAATCCCAATAAGATGATCATCCGTTTCTTATTTCTCAGTTCCACCCAAATAACTTCACAGAACATATTCCCAGGAGTATCCTCCCTAAATATAGCTGTAATCTTCTGCCTAATCAAAAATACCAGTCCCCCTCCTCTCTTGCTCCCCTTTCTATCCTCCCTATGGCATTTGTATCCTGGAATATTAAGCTTCCAGTCCTGTCCATCCCTGAGCCACTTCTCTGCAAATGCTATGATATCCCAGTCCTATGTTCCCAACCATGCCCTGAGCTCATCTGCCTTACTTGTTAGGCCTCTTGCATTGAAATAAATGCAGTTTAATTTTTCAGCCCTACCCCATTCTTTGCTTTGTTCTTGACTGCTTGACTTGCTCCTTTTCCCAAATGTATCAGTCTCAGACTGATCTCTTTCCTCACTATCTCTCTGGGAGGCCCCTCCCCCCCACCTTATTCCTTTAAATCTTCCCAAGCAGCTCCAACAAATCTCCCTGCTAATATATTAGCCCCCTTCCAATTCAGGTGCAATCAGTCCTTCTTGTACAGATCATTTCTACCCCAGAAGAGATTTCAACAATCCAACAATGTGAATCTTTCTCCCCTACACCAGTTTAGCTGAGCTTCTGAGGCCTGGTGTTCATGCATTGCAGTAAAAGAAGCTTAACCTGTTTTTTTTTGTCAAATAGGTTATAATACAACATAAAACAAGACATCGAGTACTGAAAGGGTTAAAAAGAGAGAACTTGATAAGGAAGGTGCAGAGAAATTATTTCTTCTAGTGGGGAATTCTGAAGCAAGGGGAATAATGTCCAAATGTGACAATTTAGACTTAAATCAGGAAGCATCGCACAAAAAACAATGGACTTATGAAATATTTCCTGGAAAATGCTGTGGATATTGTATTAATAAAAACCTTCAAGACTGAGAATCACAGATATTTCTTAAACACACTATAAAGTGATCTTGATCAAAGCAGGGTGAGTGGAATGGATGTATGAATCAATCTTTTTAAATGGTTGAACGAGCTTTAGGGATTGATTGTCTCACCTGCTAATATAAGAATAAAAGTATCACAAATAGCAACAACAAACTGGACATGTAGACTGTGGAGAAATCCCAGCTCTGTGAACCCATCCTTTAGCCAAAGTGCTTCCGATTTTTAGTCCAGAGGTACGGGTTGGACTGGGAGGCACAGGCTGGAGTGGGAGTCAGATTGATCAACCCCAGAAAGACCTAAGTGGCTGGAAGTGATTGGAAAGTCTGCCCCAGGGCTCCAACGCTGTGTTCAAAGTTAAAAAATTGAGATGATAAATAGGAAACATCCCTCCTGCTCTCACATCCCAATTCGCGCTCTCACCATGCCTTCTACATGCCACCTTAAGTTCATTTACCAGTTCCCTATGGCTCTAATATCCTTTATGACATGCAATGACACATTATTGCTGCATATACATTCCCATGGCCCACATTTACTGACTATGGCTTTACTTATATCTCCCATGCCCATCATAACTAATATTGACCCAGTATTTCCTTTGGACATTTAAGCTCCAAGCCAACTCAGTGCCAACTCAAAACCCATCCATCACCCCTATCATTTTCCTTCACTAGAACATAGAACAGTACTACACAGGAATATGCCATTCAGCCCATCATATCTCTGCCGACCATGCTACGATTCTAAACTAATCCCATCTATCTGCACATGGTTCGTATTCCTCTATTCCTCATTACTTCAAGTATCTGCCTAGTTGTCTTTTCAACTTTGCTTTTATATTTGCTTCTACCACCTCCACTGGCAGCACATTCCAAGCACCGACCACCCTCTGTGTTATAAAACTTGCCTCACACATGTCTTTAAACTTTCCCTATCTCACCAGAAATCAATACCCCTTAGTACCTGACATTTCTACACTGGGAAAGACTGTCCAGCCTATCCACGTCTTTTAATTTTTTAATACTTCTGTCACGTTGTGCCTCAGTCTCAGACAATCTCGAAAACAATATCCAAGTTTGTCCAATCTATCCTGATATCTCATACTCTCCAATCTAGGCAACATCTTTGTAAACCTCTTTTTCCTCCTCTCCAAAGCTTCCACGTCCTTCCTATGCATCCACAGCAGGCAGTGAAGAAAGCTAATGGCATGCTGGCCTTCATAACAAATGGAATTGAGTATAGGAGCAAAGAGGTCCTTGTGCAGCTGTACAGGGCCCTGGTGAGACCGCACCTGGAGTATTGTATGCAGTTTTGGTCTCCAAATTTGAGGAAAGATATTCTGGCTATTGAGGGAGTGCAGCGTAGGTTTACGGGGTCAATTCCCAGAATGACAGGACTATCATATATTGAAAGATTGGAGTGTCTGGGCTTGTATACACTTGAGTTTAGAAGAATGAGAGGGAATCTGATTGTGATGTGTGAAATTACTCAAGGATTGGACACTGTGGAGGCAGGAAGCATGTTTCCACCGAGTGGTGAGTCCAGAACCAGAGGACACTGTTTGAAAATAAGGGGTAGGCCATTTAGAACAGAGTTGAGGAGAAACTTGTTCACCCAGAGAGTGGTGGATATATGGAATGCTCTGCCCTAGAACGCAGTGGAGGCCAAGTCTCTGGATACTTTTAAGAAAGAGATGGATAGAACTCTTAAAGATAGTGGAATCAAGGATTATGGGGATAAGGCAAGAACAGGATATTGATTGTGGATGATCAGCCAGGATCATAATGAATGGTGGTGCTGGCTCGAAGGGCTGAATGGCCTAATCCTGCACTTATTGTCTATTGTCCCATAGTGTGGTGATCAGAACTGCACACAATATCTCAAATGCGGCTTGACTAAACTTTTATGCAGCTTCAATGTGACTTGGCGACTTTTATGGTCAATGCCCTGGCTGATGAAGGTAAACATGCCATGCGACTTCTTTACCAACTTATCCAGTTGTGTTGCCAATTTCAAAAAACTATGGACTTGCATCCCAAGATCCCTCTGTATGTCAATGTTCTTAAATGTCCTTCCATTTACCGTACACTTTCCCCTCACATTTAACGTCCCAAAGTGCATTACCTCACACTTGTCCAAATTAAACTTCATCTAACATTTCTTCACCAAACTCTCCAACTGATGGGCCCATTGCTGAGATAGTCACAGATAACGTGCTGAAAGATTGGAGTTTAGCTAACATTGTGCCACTATTTAAGAAAGGTGATCAGGAAAAGCCAGGGAACTATGGACTGGTGAGTCTGACATCAGTGGTGGGCAAGTAGTTGGAGGGAATCCTAAGGGACAGAATTTACATGTATTTGGATAGTCAAGGACTGATTAGTGAAGAAGGTTACCTCAGATTACAACGGATTCTTGATCAGATGGGCCAATGGGCTGAGGAGTGGCAGAAGGAATTTAATTTAGATAAATGCGAGGTGCTGTATTTTGGAAAAGCAAATCAGGGCAGGACTTATACGTTTAATGGTAGGAGTGCAGGTTCGTTGCTCCTTGAAAGTGGAGTTACAGGTACATAGGAAAGTGAATAAGGCGTTTGGTATACTTGCTTGCATTGGTAAGTGGATTGACTATGGGAGTTGAGAGGTCATATTGTAGCTGTACAGGATATTGGTTAGGCCCCTTTTGGAATACTACATTCAATTCTGGTCTCCCTGTTGTGAAACTTGAAAGTGTTCAGAAAAGATTTACAAGGATGTTGTGAGAATTGGAGGGTTTGAGCTATAGAGAGAGGCTGAATAAGCTGGGGCTGTTTTCCCTGGAGAGTCGGAGGCTGAGGGGTGAGTTATTGAGGTTTATACAATCATGAGGGGCCTGGAAAGGGTAAATAGATAAGGTGTCTTCCCTGGAGTGGGGAGTCTAGAACTAACGGGCATAGTTTTAGGGTGAGAGTAGAAAGATTTAAGATGCACCTAGAGGCAGCATTTTCATGCAAAGGGTGGTGCATGTGTGGAATGAGCTGTCAGATGAAGTGGTGGAGGCTAATACATTTACAATATTTAAAAGCATCTGGATGGGCATATGAATAGGTAGAGTTTAGAGGGATATGGGCCAAATGCTAATGTGACTAGATTTAGGATATCTGGTCAGCATGGACAAATTGGACCAAAGGGTCTGTTTCCGTGCTGTACATCTCTATGACTCTATGATTCTATGATCTATATTGTGCTGTAACCTTTGACAACCTTCCCCACTATTCATTGCTTCGTCAATTTTCACGTTATCTGCAAACATACTAATCGAACCACCTACATTTTCATCCAAATCACTTAAATATGTTACACACAACAGATCCCAACACTGAGCCTCACGGATCATAATTGGCCACAGAGGTCCAGTCAAAAAAACACTCCTCTGCAATTACCCTCTGTCATCTCTGACCAAGCCAATTCTATATCCAACTTCCCATCCCACCATGGATCCCAATCTTAATCTCCTGGACCAGTCCACTAAATTCACTCTCCACCAATTTACTCTTTATCCAGTATTAATCAGGAGGCAAAATACACAAGTTGTTAAACTATTGAAGAAGTCAAAATTGAGAGAAAAACAAATTCTGTTGATACCACCAAAAAACAATTTCTTCAACTCATCCCTTATGCTAACACACATTTCCTTCAAGTGCTCAATGTTTTCTGTAAACAAAACTTTCCTTTCAATAAGGAGTTAGAGCTGTCCATCAAAAGTACCCCATTTTCAAAACGTGTGGCGCTGGAAAAGCCTAGCAGGTTAGGCAGCAGTCGAGGAACAGGCGAATTGACATTTCAGGCATATGCCCTTCATCACAAATGTGGTCGGGGTGGGGGAGGCAAGGGGGCTGAGAGATAAATGGGGTGTGGGGGTTGGGGGGGACGGGGGGAAGGTAGCTTGGAAGGCAATAGATAGATGAAGATGTGGGGTGATGGTGATAGAGTCATAGAGATATACAGCATGGAAACAGACTTTTTACCCAACCCTTCCATGCCGATCAGATATCCCAATCTAATCCAGCCCCAACTGCCAGCATTGGCCCATATCCCTCCAAACCCTTCTTATTCATATACCCATCCAGATGTCTTTTAAATGTTGGTAGTCGGAACAGAGGAGGATAGGTGGGAAGGAAGATGGACAGGTAAGACATTTCAAGATGGTGGTGCCGGGTTGGAGGTTGGATCTAGGATAAGGTGGGGAGAGGGGAGATGAGGAATCTGGTGAAATTGACATTGATGCCGTCTGGTTGGAGCGTCTCAAGGTGGAAGATATGACATTCTTCCTCCAGGTGTGGGGTAACTTGGATTTGGCGGTGGAGGAGGCCCAGGACTTGCATGTCCTTTTTGGAGTGGAAGGGGGAGTTGAAGTGTCAGTCACAGGGTGGTGGAATTGTTTGATACCTGTGTCCCTGAGATGTTCTCTGAAATGTTCCGCAAGTTGCCGTCCTGTCTCCCCAATGTAGAGGAGACCACATGGAGAGCAACGGAAACAGTAGATGAGGTATTTAGATGTGCAGGATAATCTCTGTCAGAAGTGGAAGAATCCTCTGGGGCCTTGGATAGTGATGAGGGAGGAGGTGGGGGGGTGTTTGGGAAATCAGACATGAAGCACAAATCACAATGATTTTATATAGACAGGCACTCAGAAAAAGCTAACTTTTTTCTTGAAATTTGACAACTGTCTTTTGGACAGTTTCTTTCCAACTTTAGCAAACCCCATGAGTTTACATACTTTTCTATATATAAGTATGCCTCTGCACAATCCCAATGGGTACCTTACATCCACCAAAGGAAGCCTTACCTCCATCAAAGATTGTCCAAGACCAGATCCAAAGGGTCTTGTCTCTCTAAAAGGCACAAAATATGAAAAATCTCTGCAACCCTTACCCATCCTCATTTACCCTTAGCCCCACATTCTTCATGTCCCACCCACACCTCCACGTGCAATCTAATGACCTACACCATCGTTATAGACCTTCATGCCCCATGCCAACTTAATGCCTATTTCCATTTGCTACCCTATCCCTTTCCCTGAGTATATGCACACATGTGAAAGAAAACTCCATTTCTATTGCTTAAGTTTCTATCTTGGAAACAACACTGTTAAGAAAAAAACGGTCATTCATAAGTACTTACTTTGACAACTTGACACCTGACGTTTTGACACTCGTGGGTTTTTTTTTTGACATATCTTAACAAGTTGGAGAGTTACAAGGGACTTAAGTGTTTCTTACCATCTTCTCCACTATACTCCATAGTCCCAAACAGCACCTGACCACCCCAAAGTATTCCTGACGCCTGTGAGATGCTGGGAAATTGTTTCCATCAGGCAGGGATTCAAGCACTTGTGGGCACAGCCTTAGAATTAGAGGGGGTCAATTTAGAACGGAAATGAGGAGACATTTCTTCAGCCAGAGAGTGGTGGGCCTGTGGAATTCATTGCCGTGGAGCACAGTGGAGGCCGGGATGTTAAATGTCTTCAAGGCAGAGATTGATAAATTCTTAATCTCACAAGGAATTAAGGGATACAGGGGAAGTGCGTTAAGTGGCATTGAAATGCCCATCAGACAGGATTGAATGGCGGCTGGACTCGATGGGCTGAATGGCCTTACTTCCATTCCTATTTCTTATAGTCTCACGGCCCCAAAAGGTGCCACGTGCCCACTTACATAGGACCCTTGACGACACACTGTGGTCCTGGTAGGTAACTATAAGGATACCTCAGCTGTATAAAAGAAACCACCAAAGAACAGACCCACTCTTCGTTAATCTAATCTCCCTACTCTAGATTTCAGAAACAAGGGATACTAAACTTCAATTTCAATGGAAGCAACTGATCACTACAATACCAAACTGCCTCCAGGAATCATATATGCATGAATTATGGCATGCCCACAATCACACCCCATGCAAAGTTGAGATGCCAGGTCCAAGGACAGTATTTGCGAATCCTGGTCTTGTCTGGCATTTTTCTTCCCACAGAGGCTCTGTTGTGTTGAATACCAAGGCCCAAGTCTCCTACAGAATCACTTGGAGATATTTGATTCCACAACAACATGTATTGATGTAGCACCTTTATAAAACAACTCAAAGTACTTGATAGATGTGTTATGAATAAAATATAACATTTTGACGGCATAATGTGATAGTAAGGCTGATGAGTACACGTATGGTCAAATATATAGCCTTTATGGAGCTTCTTTAAGTGTATTCTTAGAGAAAAGCTAATAACATATTGGAACAGAAAAATACTCATTTCATATTGAAAACACAGCTGTTCATCACTACTGATTATTCCTTTCTCAATGTTAATCTTTGTGCTTTACTATATTGTAGTTTCTTCCTCTCTCAATTTCTGCTTTACTCTCTGTCACTGCTTAAATCTTTATTTTTCGTAGGTTTTATGCAGATGACACCCCATTTTACTATTTTTTAATGAAGCTGCTGCAATTTTCTTTCTAGTGCTATTCTCATCATTCCTCAGTGCTGGCCACACAAGCTTGGAGCCATATTTTAGGTCCAATTCGATCCATCCATTTCCACTTGTCACACATTTACAAGGTGTGTTGGGGGAGCAGGTGCCCCTCCTCACCCGATTCTGGTTTGACATTAGATTAACATTTCTTTACATCTGTTGTGTCAAACTTCTGGATCTCCCTTCCTAACAGCATTTGTGGGTGTTCTTTCATACATTCCTACACCCCGGGAATAACAGTGGTTCAAGAAGACAACTCACCATCACCCTCTCAAGCCAGAGCACGAAATGTTCGTATAGTGATTGGGACCAGGATTGACATCATTAACTGAGATTCCTGATTGGCCCAGGTCGAAACCCCCAATCAAGAACCTAGCAGTTAGTGAGATCACCCTGATCCCAATCACTACAGCTGGCATGGCCATCCATATCTATGTCCCACAAACAAATAAAATACACAGGAAACAAGTGAGAATGCCAAACAAACACAGAATGACTCCAGATGTGTTAGCAATGAAAGGAAGAATCACATCTCAACTCTCTTTAAATAGTGACAATCTTGTAGATTTGATAAACAGGGTGAATTTACAAATCTTACTGGCAAAATGTCCTAATAATGGACCCCAGTAAACATTCAAGCATGCGGGAAGCCCAAATAATTTTCATTTGCTCCTCTACCCGCCTTAATCCTTCCTTGATATTTTCTTATTACCCATTTTCTTGTTAAAGCAGTGATGCATGATTGTATGGTCCTATGTGTAGGAATAATCCGCTGCAATGTCACACAAGTAGCTGTGCATCACAGCCAAGTTCAAAGAAAAGTTGACAACAGCCAGAAGGATTCTATTCAACATTTCATTATTCCTGATTAAAAAGTTATTTTGATATAGTTCAAAATATTAAACATTTTGAACAGGGAAGATGATAAGGGAAAAGATCATGTTAATTTGTGTTGTCTCCTGGCTCAGGAACAATGGCAATAATTGCAGTGCTCCTTGGAATCTATGTGGATAATGTCAATTATCCTATCAATTATCCTAATGCTGTGGACAAAATTGGGATATTTAATTACAGTGGAGGACCAATTCAGTTAATCATATATGTGGGCATTGTTTAAATTCAGGACTTGGGGTGCCAGTAGTGGAGAAGAAAGACACAAGAGAAGAAAGATCTCATCTCCTAAAAGAACTTCTCTGATCACTACAACCTGCACAGGAAAACGTAATCAGCATGTGCATATTATCAATTTGACATACCTCTATATTTATCAATGATTAAACACAATTGTTTAGTGCTATGTGATATGATTTGACATCCACATTTAGTATGAATTAATGCCTTAATATTTGATTCAATATTTGAGTGAGCATTGCATGACTATTTAATGAAATAAAAGATTTTACATACAGGTATAACAAATCATCATAGACTATTAGATTCCTAACAGGAGAAGTTCTCAGAATTTATTCCTGGTTCCATCTTTAGCGCCAAGTCACATTTATTTATTAGGCACTAGTGTACTCTGGAGAAGATCGACAGTCTGTCAGCTAAAATCAGGGTCATTGCTAATACAGCGAAAGAAATTCAATACTGTTGAAGGTACTGTTGAAGGTACATCTTTTCAGATGAAAAGTGTGGCATAATATTGTCAGTAACTGAAAGGTTTAACTGACATTGCCCATCAGGATATATTAAAGTTGTTCCTGGGAGGAGGTAACCAGTCACCAGGCTCCAATTTCAATTAGGCTTGTTGCCAGTTCAGTGTGAGGATGTTTCATAAGAGTAAGTACATATTGCTGTTACTCAGCGTAGCCTGAAATCCTGCAAAGGACTCTCATGTAATTCAGATGTAATGTAATTTACTATTAATATATTAAGTCTTACCTCATGAATATATTCTGTTTACTAATACTCAGCTTACCTAACTTCTGCCAAAGATGTTGGATGAGGATCCTTCCTCATTTGGTATCTGTTGTTTAGACTTAATAAGAATTAATGGCAATAAATCTACCCAAGGTCTTCCAGTGGTTCAGGTTCATGTGACCATGACATTCCAAATCAAATTCGTCTAGAAGATTCATCTGTCCTCACGCAAAATATTCCATTACACTGTGTCAAAGAAAAGTGGGAAAGTAATTCCCAGTATTCCAGCCAACCCTTAAGTCAACTGTACTAATCTAGGTTATCTGGTCCTTAATATATTATTCTGCTGGCGAACGGATGCACGCAAATTGGTTGCCATGTTTCACTAAAACAATGACCACACTTCAAAAGTACTTCCTTAGCTATGAAGCATTTAGAGATATTTAACTTCAATCTCTGATATTTTTCAGGTTGTGAAAGGTACTGTTGAAAAACAAGCTCATTCTCTGAGCCACGTGATGACAGATTGCATATGAGAGTAACCACCATGCATCAGTAAAATGTATCTCACAGGAATTAGGGAGAGAGTCGAAATCAGACATTTCATTTCTATGTAAAAAAGTATTTCTTACAGATCCAGAAAGTAATGCTGACTGAGATTGCTTAAAGTTTAGATGTTTTATGGAGCATGATCTATTCTCAAAAAACTCAGTACAAAATATTGAAATTTATGTGGGGTCGACTGGAGTAGAAAGGGGAACAAGTTTTCAATTGAATGAGCTGGTACTACCAACACGTAGAAGAGAGGTTACAGTATTGGATTACATTTTTAGGGATCATTCTAAAATGACATATTTCGCTCAGTGGATACAGTTTGTTCTGCTATAACATGCATTTTGTTAACGTAAATTTCCTTTAATTTGGCGAATTGGGGACACTTGTCAAAAGTGTGTTCTTTTAAAACATATGTTGGCTGTAACGCAATTACATCGCCAACACTTTAAGTGCTGTTTCTAAAGTGCAATTTTTCTATAATGCGGGGTTGCACAAGAAAGCAACTGTCACGATATAGAAGAACTACCTGTATTTGAAAGAACAGCTTCTTGCAACCCAGCAAGCAATCACAAAAGAACAATTTTCTAGTTGGCTTACTAACCAGCACGGATGCCAAGGTACAATTCAGCACCTGTCAGTGGAGTGGCATTCCACAAGATCAAAATAATTGTAGCCCTATGCATTCTGTTTAGAAAACACAGAGCTGAATTTTAACCACAGATTGGCTGTTTCAATTGTAGCAAGTTCCATAGAAGGTTTTCTCGAGCTCTAGCAAGTTTTCCTCACCTTATATTCCCAAACTCACCACATTACTGACAGACCATGCCACTGTGACACCTCACTCATCATTTTCTCCCACTCACTTCAGCCAGAAGGGTCGGTCACTTCACATTTCCACGAAGAAGCGTCATGAAGAGAAATTGACGAAGAATTCAGAAAAGTGAATCAAGAAAATGAGGCCAACCTTTGCTCTTTTAAGCAGCTCCACATGACAAACTAGAGGGCCAAGCATTCCATCCAATTTACAGAATTACCACCAGCTGTAGGCATCTTTATTTGTTGGCAAAAAATAGAGTCTTAGAATTGTGACAGAAAGTTAAAGGACTTGCTTTAAACTTACACTCCCTTTTTTTCATGGAAGGGAATCAACATCTGGCCAATGGTGTTTATTAATGTAAGGGATAAAAGGTTTGGAAAAATCAAACCTGACAACGAATGGACACAAAAACGGAAAGATCACTCCAGAAATGAACAGCAATAATGGCTGACAAATCCCACTCAAGAACAAATACACTGTGACACACCCTGATGAAGGGCTCTTGTCCTAAACATCGATTCTCCTGCTCCTCGAACGCTGCCTGACTTGCTGTGCTTTTCCAGCACCACACTCTTGACTGTGACACAATAAAACAAAGCTCTGCCTGACGAACATATTTGTGAGAAAACAAACAGGAAAATGATGTTGTTGTTACAAGGGAGTGTTAAGGATTAAAAATACATTATTCCGTGCACATTTTCAAATTGAAAAAAGAGACAATTATATAAGGGCAAATATATAAGAATGATCTTTTGAGACATTTCCAAAGCCAAATAGAAATTTGAACAAGATTCTGAGAAAATTGTCCTTTTAAGTAGTTGAATTGGAATGGGATTTTGGAATTGATTTACATGATGAAAGCTCATTATAAGTGCCGAATGAGAATGTCATTAGCCATTAAGAGGAAAAGAGATGATGAACATAAAGGAAAAACATAATGACAAATGGCTACTGTGAGGTTGGAAAACACTGAGATATTGAGGGCTGATAATATTTTAGAATCCCTACAGTGTGGAAGCAGGCCATTTAGCCCATTGACCCTCCAAAAGAGCATCCCACCTAGACCATCCTCTGTAACCTTGCATTTCTCTTGCCCAATCCACATAGCCTACGCATCCCTGGGTGCTTTGGAATGGTCAACCCACCTAACCTGCACATCACTGGACTGTGGGAGGAAGGCTACATAGGCACAGGGAGAACATGCAAACTCCACACACACAGTCACACAAGGTGGAATTGAACCTGGGTCCCTGAGGCAGCAGAGCTAACCTCTGAGCCACCATGATTCCCATGCTGTTGAAAGCAAAAAGAGTGAGGACAGACAATATCGAAGTGTTTGAGTGAAAAAAGGAAACTTCAACATACAAACGAGAATTAAGAGCAGAATTATCCCATTCAGTCTGCTCCACCATTCAATAAAATCTATTTACCCTTAACACTCCACATTCACACCTTCCTCCATTGATTTTAATTCACGTAAACAAGAAGCTGTTTACCTTCAGTTTAAAAATATTAGTTAAAAATCACATGACACCAGGTTAGTCCAATTGGTTTATTTGGAAGTACAAGCTTTCAGAGCACTGCTCCTTCCTCAGGTATTCAATGACCCTGCCTCCAATGCCTTCTGAGCACTGTGCTTCAAAGTTTCACAATCTTTAAAAGGCAAAAAACAATTCTCATCAGTGTCCTAAAAGAATGACCCCTAATTCTAAAACAGTGATCTCTACTTCTGCACTCACCCATAGGAAGGAACATTCTTTCCGCATTGTCGAAAACATTGAGGATCTTACAAACTTCATTCAAACCACTCCTCATTCTTCTAAGCCCCATTGTAAACAAGCCCAGCCTGTCCTACTTATCCTCATAAGACAACACATTTGAGGTTTCAATGTTGTAAATGTCCACTGAACCGCTTCCGATGCTTTGTTTCCTTCCTTTAATTAAGAGACCAACATGTAGTCTGTATAACTGAAGCATTACTTTCTCACTCTTATGCTAAATTCCTCTTGTAATGAAGGATAGCATTACATGAACCACCTTAACTGTTTGCTGCTCCTGCATGCTATTTTTGTGTGAATCATGTACTTTAACACGCAAATCTCTCTGAACCTTGGAATTCTGCAATTGCTCTCGGTTTAACTGATATTCTGTTTTTTTTTATTTGTCCTGTCAAAATGGATAACTTCACATTTTTCTAAAATTGTATTCCATCTGCCATTCACTCAACCTATCTACGTCCATCTACATTCTCCTCATGTCCTCTGCACAACATGCTTTCCTATCCATCTTGGGGTTATCTGAAAACTTAGCTACCTGACCTTCATTCAAATCATTGTGGAAAGCTGAGACTCTAGGTCAGATACCTCTGTGGCTCCATTCGTCACATCCTGCCAATCAGAAATTGACTCACTTAGGCAAACTACGTTGGGCTTTAGGGTAAGATTACCAATCCCTTAGACAGAACAGATAACCTGTGTTGCTTCATTTGTGTATCTACAGTTATAATAACAGTCAATTCAGCAGGTGATGATTTAAAGTATTAATATGTGATATTCTACTTATAATGAAGTGTCACCTGTGCCATCTATGTGCCAACATTTGACCTGATGCACAGGTGGCCTTTAAATACAATGCCGGTGATTGGAAGCCAAGAATGTCTTGGCTGGTGTGCACTTCCACTGATGTTTAGCACAAGGTAGTACGAGAGCAGTGCCTTGGGTATGTGGTGCATGTGTCATGAAGTAAACAGCAGAGAATTGAAGGAGAAAACGTGTTGGAGCTCACAAAAAGAAATCCTTTCTGAAACTTCCTTTCTTAACAAGCCACGTTTTGCTAATTTTAGGAGAAGTTCAGCCCAAGTAAAATGTTCCAAGGAATTTTGCATCAGTTGTTGGCAATCTCTTAAGTCTATCATTCAGGTGAGCAATCAATTTGAGAGTTCACAGCTGATCAAAGAGCCAGCATAGATTTGCAAAGTTGAGGTCACACCTGAAAAGCTTGAATCGTGTGAAGAATTAACCGGAATGGTAGACAGGGTGATGACAATGGACATTATGTCAACATCTATGGGGCATGAATTTAAAGTGAGATCGAGAAAGTTCAAAGCAGATGTGAGGGGTCGGTTCTTTGCACAGAAAGCGGTAGGAATCTGGAATGCACTGCCAGGGCTGGTGTTGGAGACAAATATGGTAAGGGTGTTTAAAGGACGTTTAGATAAGCACATGAGAAGGGTGGCATGGTGGCTAAGTGGTTGACACTGCTGCTTCACAGCACCAGGGACTTGGGTTCAATCCCTGCCCCTATGTGTGGAGCATGCAAATTCTCCCTGTGTCTTATGTGAGTTTCCTCCATATGTGTTTCCTTTCTCCCACAGTCTAACGATGTGCAGGTTAGGTGGATTGGCTGTGCCAAACTGCCCATAGTATGCAGGCTAGATGGATTAGCCATGGGAAGTGCACTATGATAGGGTAGGGAGATGGGTTTGGGTGGGATGCCCTTCAAAGAGTCAATGTTGGGTTGAATGGCTTGTTTCCATGCTGTAGGGATTCTATGAATTAATACGGATTTCTAGAAGGAATGCAATGAAGTTCTTCATAAGGTACTGGTAGCTACAATTGAAATTTTCAGGACCAGATGTCTGATGAGGATGTTAGCTGAGCAGCAAGCGGAAGAGAGTACGGATAAAGGGCAGACATTCTAACTGAGAGAATGTGACTAATTAATATTTCACCAAGTGCTTTTTTGGGACCACAAGTATTCAACACTTTTAATAACAATATAGATAATGCAATTGAAAGCCACATGCTCAAGTTTGCCAGTGACATAAAAATATTCAGAACTGCAACCAGCTAATGTGTATATTGTGGACATGAAACAGTGACTAAAGTGAGTGAATGGGATTGTGCAAGGGAGTGTCAACCATGCCACTTGAGTGATGTGAGCATTGTAGCTTTGTGGCTGCTGTACCATTATTTTACAGGTGAGGGAAAACACAAGGTGGCCAACTCCTGTCCAGATTCACAGTGACCTACTAAACATGGTGAGGGAGCAAGGGATGGCAGATATCCATGACTGATGAGTTGCTCTGGCATTGGCAGAAGGCAAGGTGGAACCAGAACTGGACTTGAAGGATACCATAGGAGTGAGGTTTTTCATTATCATCATAGAATCCCTACAGTGTGGAAACAGGCCATTCAGCCCAACATGTCCACATCCAATAGCATCCCACCCAGACCCATCCCACTGACCTTGCATTTTCCATGGCTAACCCACCAATCTGCACATCCCTGAACACCATGGGCAATATGAATCATTGAATCATGGAATTCCTTTGGTGTAGAAACAGGCCATTTGGCCCAACACGTCCACACTGACCTTCTGAAGAGTAACCCACCCAGACTCATTCCCCTACTATCCCACATTTCCCCTGACTAATGCAGCTAACCTACACATCCCTGATCACTGTGGGCAATTTAGCATGGCCAATTCATCTAACCTGCACATCTTTGGACTATGGGAGGAAATCCATGCAGACACAGGAAGAATATATAAACTTGACACAGACAGTCACCCAAGGGTGGGAATGACCCCGAGTCCCTGGTGCTGTGAGGCTGACGTGCTAACCACCGAGTCACCATGCAAGTTTGGTAAGATATGGCAAGGGAACTAACTAGACTTCATTAATTGTGAAAAATCCTTGAAAAACTCAGTACAACTCAAATTTAGCCAAAAGTAAAAGACTCAGCTCCTTTAGTCTGTTCTGACACTGAAGTATTACATTGTTGATATTTTTCAAGCCAGATTATGACACCAAATGGAGCTGGAAAAAGCTTTGAAGAAACATTTGAGATAATTACCTCAATCCCATTTGATGTTGCATTTTCTAAACACAATTGGAATCCTCTGGCAAAACTTAAAACAACAGTAAACTTCCTCTTCCAGAGAATTCACAATAACTTATAACAGCATGCCAAGTAAATCTCAAGGAATAAATAATTATAGATAATCTGGCTGCTGTAAATGCAGCTTCTAATGGGAACAAGTCAAATTCAAACCAGATTGCCATAGAAAAAAATGAAATGCTCCATTAACGATAGACCATATAGTAGAAAACAAAATACTTACAGCCATGACAATTACCGAACGCCTGGAAAACATTCTTAATGTTGTGAATTAAAACCGAATACATGCAGAATTCTGGAGCCAAACATGATGAAGCCAAAAGCAATTGGATGTGAAGTTGCTCTGTGAATCCTTCATAAGCCTGGAATCACAAAAAAAGTCTATCAGTAAAAGACATTTGACCCATGGTGTCCCATTGGGTTCCATGAAAAGCTATTCAATTAAACATTACTCCTCTTCTTAAAGACCTGCAACTTCTTCTCCCTCTGAGTAGTTATCCAATTTTTCTTTTGAAAGTCATTAATAAATTTGCTTCCCCAATCCTTCTAGATCATTCTTGCTACATTAGAATAAAATTCTCCGAATGTCATTGCTAATCCTTTTCACAATTATTTAAACAAACACTGAAACTCTCTTTCTAACCTTTGGATTACAATTAAGGCATCATCACTGGACCCATGATTTACTCAATTTTTAATATCTTGTTTTAAAAAATCTTTGTTAACTGGATAGGCTGCAAATTAGGGCTTAGAGAGGTGTGGATCTTTGTCTATTTGCTTGATATTTTCATGAAGGGACAGATTATGTTCATACAAGAACCAGAGCATAGTATTAAAAAGGAATAAGCCATACAGTCCCTCAAGGCCTGCTCTGACAGAAAAGCACTAACTAATCAGAGCTGACTTAAAATAACTCATAACATACCCCACCTACCAATAGCTATGTAATTATTTGTAAGAGCTCAAAATACAGATTAAAACAACTCTTCCCTTGTGGCAGTTTCTCAAAGTGAGGAGGACATTTGCCATGGGGAGCGTGTGACTTTTTAGATGCAGGGTGGCTCTTGCACTGCAGCTATCATTCTGTTTTAACTGACCAGGGATTCTCCAACTCTCACCAGCCAACAGAGGCACTTTGGGAGGATATCCAGGACATTGCATGAGTGCACTTCTTACGGCTGTTAGGTCTTAGAGTGGGCCTTGACCAGGAGCTTCTAACTCAGGGGCAGGGATGTTACCGATTCTGCTGCAAATTGAAAACTGAAGCAAGGCCTAACTGTGGACGGAAAATCTGGGCAATTCTTCTTTGACATCCAGAGGCAATCAAAAGTAGACCAAGAATTTCTCCAACATCAGTGACTATTGAGAAATTACAGCCATTCACCCAATTTCAACATGACAGTTAAGGGTCTTCATGGCAACTGAGTAAAAATAAAACATCTGGGGGCTTTTGAGGGAGGGGGTTGATGAGGTGAGCTGAAAGAGAGGGAGAGGGGACAAGGAGAGAGGGGGAGAGAGAGAGGCACACAGGCACAGTGAGAGAGATAAGAATTTTGAAACCCCTCTTTTTTATGCAGTGAGTGCACCTACGCCACACAGACAGCAGTGGTTCAAGAAAGGGTTCATCACCATCTTCTCAAAGGCAAGTAGAGACATGCTAGCCTAGCCAATAACATACACATCCTATGAAAATATTACAAAAATCAATTCAGCCTATGAAATTCCCATGAAATCTGCCCAAAGATGAAGGTAGAAAGTACAAATTATCCATTTTTATAGATTAAAATTTACAAACGTTGAACTGAAGCATGTCAAAAATTATTTTTGCACCTATTTTAAGTGTTGAAATTGTAACAAAATAATTATGCTAGCATAATTGATGGGGGAATCAGTGATGATCAATAAATAGCAAGTTTCAGACGAGCCCACAGTCTCAGAAAGAAAATTAGAACTTCTTCAGGTACTTGTTAATAAATAAATCTCAAGGCATGAGAAATACCAAAAGAACTGAGGATGCTGTAAATCAGAGACAAAAATAGAAATTGTTGGTAAAGATCAACAGATCCGGCACCATTTATGGAGAGAATTCAGAGTTAATATTTCAGGTCAAGTGATCTTTCCTCAGAACTGCTCACAACATTTGAGAACTCCTTTGAACCTTTAAAAAAGGCACCTCAAGCAATTGAAATTTTCTTTCTCTCATTGTTAATCATAACTATTTTCCTTAATGAAACATAAGAAAATAATTCCACTGGAAAGCTCAGTACAACTTTACTATTTAAATGCTGACAAGTTACCCTGCCTGACAATTACATAGATATGGATCATCTTACCATTATAAATGTGCCATTATATATTTTCTTACAGAGTCAACATGCCATTCCTCCAAGGAGAAAGCGAGGACTGCAGATGCTGGAGATCAGAGTTGAAAAGTGTGGTGCTGGAAAAGCACAGCAGGTCAGGCAGCATCCGAGGAGCAGGAGAATCAATGTTTCAGGCATAAGCCCTTCCTGTTGAAAGGCTTATGCCTAAAATGTCAATTCTCCTGCTCCTTGGATGCTGCCTGACCTGCTGTGCTTTTCCAGGTTATTCTTCCAACCATGTGAAGGTTACTTGAGATGCTGAGTAAAACATCATCAGCTTGTCAGCAAGCACAGGAGTCAATAGCGTCCATCTTCACTGGGAATATGCCACCAAATGATCTTGAAACTGAGCGTTTCTATTCTTCTACCATACTAATCTCAAGAGATATCATACCCTTCAGAACATGACCACTTAGAAATTGCTCTAAGAATTTATTTTAAAACACAATCTTTGACTTTTCAGTCAGTCCCAGTTTGGAATATTTGCGCACTATTAAAACCTCTAAAGGCTGCTCTAACATTTCCACAATTTTGATAAATGTTGTCCATCCATTAAAATAAATTAGAACTGCAAAACGAATTGCATAGTCACTTCTACAGTGTCCAACTTTAAAACCACTGCTTGCTATGGTTTGGAATGTACTACCAACAAAGTTAAAGGAAGCAGATTCAAAAGTAGCATTCAAAACAAAATTGGTGGAGCACTTGAAAGGAAATGTTTACAGGTCTGGAGGAAAACATTGGGTTAGTGGAATGAAATGGACAGATCTGTCAGCGAGATGGCACAGGTCAGATGAGTTAAATAGCCTCTTTCTGTGCTTTAACATTCTTAATTTAAGCAAGATAATCAAACAGCGCAGCATGAAATCATCATTTGTTACCATAATATACAATATACTACTTTGGTCCACCAATTAAGGGCAATGTTGTTACTAGAGCTCTGATATCCAGTCCCATCAAGTGCATCTATATCTGGCATAACATAACCATTGCACACCTTATACAGACCTTAACCCACTTGGCTTTCCAGCATTGGATCATTGTCATTGATCTATCATTTCCCAGTCTATAGGCCCAGCCTTGATAGAGGTCTTCAGGTTGAATTGGAGGCCTTAGTAGCATAGAGCTGTGAGATTTGAGGCCTAGGATTGCTTTCCAAGTCACAAAGCCTCCACTCTGAAGGAAATATCAGAGAACAGCAGAAAAGATGATGCAACTTACTTCTTGTGACCCTTTGATCAGCTCCTTTCAGCCACTCCAAGCTGAAGAGGTAAAGACAGTCACCACTCTCAGTAGCAACTCTCTAAATGTATAGCCCATCTTGTTTTGGCTGCAGGAAAATGCGGCGGCAGATACCAGTTGTTGTCCCAAGCTTGTGCCTTCTCCAGTTATGGCCAACCATTCTGAAGGCAACCCCTGGCCAAAATAATATGGCTGAAGATCCACCATCATAGAATTTTGTCTGCTTCGTCCGGAGGCTCACTGAAGATGATACCTAGTATGGTGATGAAACGTCTAAAAATGAACCTTCCAGCTCAGCGAGCAAGCCTGCATCCATAATTTTACCCTTTTCCATTTCTTTTACATTGGTGAACTGAGATTATCTTGGGCTCACAGAAAAGGCATATCAAGAGCTTATAACTTATTAAGAAATTGCTTTCTGATGTTCTACTTCTTTTTTCTTTTTTTCTCTAACTTCCTATTTTAAAGTCATAGAGAGAAGAAAGTGTCATATGGAACGAGAGGGTGCAGTAGTGGGTGAGCTCTTTGCCAATTCTGAAGCATTCATTAAATAGTTTCCAGCTGTGGTTACCCTAGCTGAGCCTTACATTTCACACATGTCACTGAAGGAACTGTTTATTAATTTCACAATAAAATGTGATCTACTTACCACAATTCTGGCTTGTGATTCAGGCTTATAGAACGTGAAATCCTGATGTCATGAGGTTATTTTCAGTCAGGCACCCAGCAGTTGTAAATCATTTGTCCAGTTTTCACCAGTGATGCAAAAACCAACTTTAGGAAACACTTCTACTAGTTTCATGCATACCAACATAAGAAGAGAATCGCAATTTTTTAAAAACGTTAAATCTTGATCACAGTCATTTCAATTGGGTGGCACAATGGCAAGCACTGCTGTCTCACAACAGAGGAGGTTAAACAATCTTTGGAATATCAAGGGGTTGAGCATTCTGCTGGGCTGTCATGACTAAGGAATTGGGGCCTGGGCCAAATCATCCATATTCTTATAGAATGGCAGGGTAGACCTGAGGGGCTAGGTAAAAACAAGGACTGCAGATGCTGGAAACCAGATTCTAGATTAGAGTGGTGCTGGAAAAGCACAGCAGTTCAGGCAGCATCGAGGAGCAGGAACATCGATGTTTCAGGCAAAAGCCCTTCATCAGGAATAGAGGCAGAGTGCCTACAGGGTGGAAAGATAAATGAGAGGAGGGTGGGGGTGGGGAGAAAGAAGCATATGCTACTTTCTCCCCACCCCCACCCTCCTCTCATTTATCTTTCCACCCTGCAGGCTTCCTGCCTCTATTCCTGATGAAGGGCTTTTGCCTGAAACATCGATGTTCCTGCTCCTCAGATGCTGCCTGAACTGCTATGCTTTTTCAGCATTCTAATCTAGGCCTGAGGGGCTGAATGGTCTATTACTGCCTCTATTTCTTATCATAGAATTCCTATGCTGTGGAAACAGGCCTTTCGGCCCAACAAGTCCACACCATCCCTCTGAACAGTAACCCAACCAGACCCATTCCCCTATCCTAGTATCTACATTTACCCTTGACTAATGCAGCAACTTATAACATCCCTGAATTCTATGGGCAACTTAGCATGGCCAATTCACCTAACCTGCACATCTTTGGATTGTGGGAAGAAACCCACATGGAGAGAATGTGCAAATTCCACACAGACAGTCGCCCAAGGGTGGAATCGAACCTGGGTCCCTGGCACTGTGAGGCAGCAGTGCTAACCACTAAACCATCATGCCACTTATGTTCAATGGCGTCTCATTGTTTTTTTATATAAGTTGATGCTGCTTGATAATTATAGTTAATGATTATAATTTTCTTTAGTTAACTATTAGAGGATTGAGAATTATTATTCAGCAAAGCTCCTTAGGCAAAACCTTCCAAACACAGAGCAACTTCCATCCCAAAGAACAAGGGCAGCAAATACATGGGAACTTCGCTTCTTGAAAGTTCTCTCCAAACTACTCACCATCCTGACTTGAAAACATATCACCATTCCTTCAGTGTAACTGGGTAAAGGTCCTGGAATTCCTCTCCATCAGCATGCTGGGTGTACTGACAGCACAGCAATTCAAGAAGGGAGTTTACCACCACTTTCACAAGGACAACTAGGAATGGGCAATAAATGCTGGCCCAGCCAGTGATGCAGTGCTAGAGATGCTGTCTTTCTGGTGAGGTTTTAAACCAAGCTTAGCCTTTTCATTACAGGATCCCATGGTATCCTTCAAAGAAGAGCAGTAGTGTTAGCTTCAGTGTTCTGACTTGCATGCATTCTTCAAACATAATCACAGAAACAGGTTATCTTTTGTTTATGGAAATTTGATGTGCACAAATTGGCTGCTGCTTTTCCTAAATTAAATTTTAATGATGTTTGATAAATGCTTCATTGCCTGTAAAGTACTGTGAGGGGTACAATGGTCATGAAAGGGGCTACATAAATGCAAGTTTTTCTTTTCTTTTTATCATTCCAATTATTTTACAAAACGTACGCTGTCTCTTTGTAAATCTCTCTAAGGCTCCTTTTACTTAGGGCAATCTTTTATTTGATCGCTTCTCTCATTTCTTACAGCATACCCTTTAAGAAACATTTCATTTTATTATGCCCAGTAGTTTGATTGTCAGAAATGGGGCATTCCACACCTTTAGCTCTTGTTCTTTTGCAGAATTGTTTCATTTTGTAATGCAGTAAGATTCAGGCTGAGCAGAAATATCAAATCAATGGACTGTGCAAAGAATGAACAGTACTCCCTTATTCCGAGAAAGGGAATAATTTCTGGCAAAGGATTAATGTTTATATTAAGATAATAAAAAATGAAACAGAGCCTGGTACTCAAAGTTACCTGGAAACAGGAGGCTTTCGAGAAGTTGAGAACTGCAAAGAGTCATCCCTTAATCCATATCAAAATGAGAAAAATAATGTTTGGATATATCTAAAGCTCATCAGATCTGACAGCATCATTGGCGAGCAATCAGAGTTAACATTTCAGGCCCAGTGACCCTTAAGGGACACTGGACCCGAAACATTAATTCTGATTTCTTGCCACTGATGCTTTCAGACCTGCTGAGTTTTTCCATCAATTTCTGCTTTTCCTTTCTGATTTCTGGCATCTGTAGTTCTTTCTGTTTTTATGTACATATCAAACTTGTTAATTACCAAAAGTAGCAAATGCTTGATTAAAACAATGAGATGAATGAAGAGTCAATGGGAAATAGGGGAACATCTGCCTGCTGATTGGAGTCGTACCTGGCACAAAGAACAAGTGATGTTGTTGTTGGAGGTTAGTCAACTTAAAACTCCAGTGCATCTCTGTAGAAGCTCCTCAGAGGAGTGTCCTAGGCCCAACCATCTGCCGCTGCTTCATCGATGACCTTAAGGGCAGAAGTAGGGATGTTCACTGATGGTTCCACAATTTTTAGCACCATTTGTAACTCCTCAGATACTGAAGAATCTATATAGCGACATCTGAATAACATACAGGCTTGGGTTGGCAAATGGAAAGCCACATTCATGCCATAAATGAACCAGGCAATGACCATCTCCAACAAGAGAGAATCTAACCATTACCTCTTGACACTTGATAGTATGACCACTAATGAATCCCTGAACTTAAACATACCAGGAGACTACCATTGACCAGAAGCTGTAAAAGATTTGCCATTTTAATACTGCAGCTATAAGAGCAAGTCAGTGGTTAGGAATTCTGCAGGGAGTAACTCACTGTCTGAGTTGCCAAAGCATGTCCACGATCTACAAGGCACAAGTCAGGAGTGTGATGGAATGTTCCCCACTTGCCTGGATGAGTGCAGCTCCAGCAACTCTCAAGAAATTTGACTATATCCAGGACAAAGCAACCCACTTGATTGGCAGTACATTGACAAACATGGTATTAACCTGGTGAAGCTACCAAACAGGACTACTTGCATGCTAAATGGCATAAACATCAAGTGATAGACAAAGCTAAGCCATCCCATAAACAACTGATCAGATCTAAGCTCTGCAGTCCTTCCACATCCAGTCGTAAAGGGTGGTGGACAATTAAACCACCACCATTGGTGGTCAATGTGCTCCACAAATAATCCCATCCTCAATGATGGAGGAGCCGAGCACATTAGTGCAAAAGATAAGGCTGATGGAGAAGTGTCTAGTGGATGATCCATCTCGGACTCCGGTGGTCCCCAGCATTACAGATACCAGTCTCGCGTCAATTCGATTCACTCCATGTGATATCAAGAAATGGCTGGAGTCACTGGGTACTGCAAAGGCAATGGGCCCTGATAGCATTCCGGCAATAGCACTGCAAGTTCCCCTCCAAGCCACTCACCACCCTGATTTGGAAATATACCACCGTTCCTTCGCAGTCGTTGGGTCAAAACCCTGGAATTCCCTCCCTACTGGCATTGTGGGTTAACCCACAGCAAGTGGACTGCACCGACTGATGAAGGCAGCTCACCACCACCTTCTCAAGGGCAAATAGGAATGGGCTATCAATGCTGGCCAGCCAGCGATGCCCAAGTCCCACAAACGAATAAAAAAAGACACCCACTGCCTCCACCACTGATACTTAAAGGCATCAGTGTATACCTTCTGCAATATGCACTGCAGAAAATCACCAAGACTTCTTGGATAGCATCTTTCAAACCCATGGTCACTACCATCCAGGAGGACAAGGGAGTATCACTACCTGAAAGTTCCCCTCCAAGCCACTCATTGTCCTGGCTTGAAATGTATCATTTTTTAATCAGTGTCACTGAGTCAAAATCCTGGAATTCCCTCTCTTATAGCATTGTGGATCTGCCTACAACACATGGACTGCAGTTTACAACCACCTTCTCAAGTACAACTAGGGATGGGCAATAAATGCTTGCAGACAGATTTCCTCAGATTCCCTATTGATTCTTCATTCAACGCATTGTGTTAATGCCCAGCAACACTCACATCCCATGAATGATTTTAAAAAAGAACAAATTAATTTTGTTTTATTGGCATGTTTAGTTGTTTTGCCCTTGTGCAACTGCATAGTTAGGCCTCAGCTATTAAATCCATTTTTAACCTCTGTTACATTATTGCATAGGTCCCAGACCAGGCAGGCAGTGTTCCTTTAAGAGCATTAGATAGCATCACATCATGCAACATCCCAGTATAAAGGTATCCGCATCACCTTCAGTTGCATTAGCAATGGCAGTGGCCTGCAGTTAACTGTATCGTTTCTCCGTGTAGAAGCAGCAAGATCGTGTACAGAACCTTCCCTCCTTTGTGTGTGATGCAAGTAATGGCAATAATGTTGAGAATGAGAAAAATCAGAATTTTAATGTCTCCTGAACTTTCTATTTTGCTAACGTATTCCAAAGCTGGCACTGAAAGACAATGCTTCACAGCAGCCTTAACTGTAAATATACAAGGACATAGTCCATGATGTGCAAGAGAACCTTTTTCCTGAGGTTGGGGTGGGATAGAGAAGACTATCATGTTGGCTTGCTGCAGAATTCTACTGTCCCAGTATTGCATGAAAAGTTTGGTGGTGCAATATACATTTGGATCAGGTTATACACTTCAGAGCTCTTTATGGAGGCATAACATTGACCTCATTATAAAGTCCCCATGCCGTCTAGAACCAGTGAAAAGTTACAGCATAGAAAGAAACCATTCTTATTTATAGTGAATGAGAGCACTGCAGATGCTGGAATTCAGAGTTGAGAGTGTGGGGCTGGAAAGCAGCAAGTCAGGCAACATCCGAGGAACAGGAAAGTCGATGTTTCGGGCAAAAGCCTTCATCAGGAATTGCTTGAAACATCGACTTTCCTCTTCATCAGATGCTGCTTCTTAACGCCTTTCTTATTTGTACCAACAGAACAAACCTGCCTCCTTTCTACTTCCACTTTCCAGAACGTAGTCGATAGTGTTGCATGTTATAGCACTTCAGATGTAGATTCAGGTTCCTGTTGAATAAGTTGAGGGTTTCTTCCTCAACCACTAAAAAGGACAGTGAATTCCAGACACTTACCACCATCTGGGTGAGAAATATTTTCTTCATGGCCCCTCTAATCCATCTTCCAATCACTTTCAGCCTGTGCATTCTGATAATTGACCACTCTATCTAAGCCCTTCATTTTTTAATTAAGCTCAATTAAATCACCCTTCAGCCTACTCTCCACAAGGGAAAACAACCCCAGCTTATTCAATTTCTCTTCACAGCTACATTTTTCAATTCCTGGCAATACTCTTATAAATCTGCTCTCTACTTTTTCTACAACAATTACCTCCTTCCTGTAGTGTGGTGACCAGAACTGCAAACAAATCCCCAGTGTGGTCTAACCAGTATCATATATAGTTTCAGCATTACATTCCTGCTCCTGTCATCAATACCTCACCTGACGCTGTAAAGTGTCCTTCCTTTCCACCTTATATACTTTCTTTCCATCTTCAGGGATCTGTGGACTTGCATTGCAAGATCTTTCACTTTCTTTGCCCCCTCAGTACTTTTCCATTGACGGTGAATTCCCTTGTTATGTTGGCCCTCCTTAAATGTATAACCTCACATTTCGCCCAAATGCATAACCTCACACTCCTCTGGATTTAATTCCATTTGGCACTTTTCTCTCCACTGAACCAAATCATTGATAAGATCCTACAGTCAACAGATATCCTCTTAGCCATAGAGTCATAGGGATGCACAGCATGGAAACAGACCCTTCGGTCCAACCCATCCATGCTGACCAGATATCCCAACCCAATCATGTCCCACCTGCCAGCACTCAGCCCATATCCCTCCAAATCCTTCTTATTCATATACTCATCCAAATGCCTTTTCAATGTTGCAATTGTACCAGCCTCCACCACATCCTCTGACAGCTCATTCCATGCACGGACCATGCTCTGTGTGAAAATGTTGCCCCTTAGCTCTCTTTTATATCTTTCTTCTCTCACCCTAAACCTATGCCCTCGAGTTCTGGACTCCCCAACCCCAGGGAAAAGACTTTGTCTATTTATCCTATCCATGCCCCTCATAATTTTGTAAACCTCTATAAGGTCACCCCTCAGCCTGCGACGCTCCAGGGAAAACAGCCCCAGCCTGTTCAGCCTCTCCCTGTAGCTCAGATCCTCCAACCCTGGCAACATCCTTGTCAATCTTTTCTGAACCCTTTCAAGTTTCACAACATCTTTCCATTAGGAAAGAGACCAGAATTGCAATGCAATATTCCAACAGTAGCCTAACCAATGTACTGTACAGCCGCAACATGACCTCCCAACTCCCGTACTCTATACTCTGACCAATAAAGGAAGGCATACCAAACGCCTACTTCACTATTGTATCTACCTGCGACTCCACTTTCAAGAAGCTATGAACCTGCACCCCAAGGTCTCTTTGTTCAGCAACTCTCTCTAGGACCTTACCATGAAGTGTATAAGTCCTGCTAAGATTTGCTTTCCCAAACGCAGCATCTCACATTTATCTGAATTCAACTCCATCTGCCACTTCTCAGCCCATTGGCCCATCTGATCAAGATCCTGTTGTAATCTGAGGTAACCTTCTTCGCTGTCCACTACACCTCCAATTTTGGTGTCATCTGCAAACATACTAACTGTACCTCTTATGCTTGCATCCAAATCATTTATATAAATGACAAAAAGTAGAGGACCCAGCACCTCATTATCAGTTATTTTGGGCAAGTTATATGTTAACTGCAAATTGCCTAATCACACCTCCCCAATCCTTCACTATGTGAGGGTATAAAGTCAGGCTCGATTGTGATGGTTGTGAGTGCTCAGGCACTCCTTCAGTAAAACTGCATTATCTTTCTGACATCCTCCCCAGATGTCTGCTGACAAACCTGATATAGACATCGCCATGACTGAAGTGATTGTGGCCTTTTTTTCAACTCCAAAGACAGGAGAGAAGGAGATAGCAATTGCAGTTTTGTCAGCAAGTGTAACAACTTCTAACGCCTCATGCGCAGCCTGTAGAGAGTGAAGCAGTAGGTGAAGATCCATCAAAGAGTTGGAGGAGACCCAGCAACAAAAGCCTCACTGTAATTTTCTTCTTGTGCTTGATTAGACTCGTCCAGGCCATTATCACAGAAGATGCTGATTGATACTATTACACAAACATCCAGTCCTTCCTTCACTGATGTTCAATTGCTGCAGTGTGCACCAACTACAAGACACATACTGAAATTCACCAAGATCCCAGCAATAACACCTTTCATATGCACTACCTCTACCGTCTGGAAAGAAGTGGGCAGCAGATACATGGGACCCTTGCCTATTGCAAGTCCTCCTCCAAGGCGCACACGATCCTAAAATGCATTGCCATTCTTTCAATGTCATTGGGTCATAATTCTGGAACTCCCTCTCTCACGACATAGTGCAAAATTACATCAAATGGTCTGCAGCAGTTCAGGAAGGCAGCTCATTACCTCTCAAGGGCAGCCAGGGATAGGCAATAAGTATTGGCCCAGTCAATAACACCCCATCCCATAAATGAATAAAGACAAATTGTCATCTGCTGGTGCAGGACATGTGCTCAAAAAGGCTATGTAGCAATTTGATCTCAGGGCCTGTCAAAGTCAAATTGCCCTGATTCTTTGTGCCAGTGGCTCATTTCAAGAAACAGCTGGAAACCTGTGTGGCAATCTCAATTACATTTGAGATGTAACTAATGTTGTTTTCTCCAGATCGGACTTGTTCATATCATATCCCTGGGATAAGGAGATTCAGGCTGTTTTGGGAGTGTGATTCCCCACCATCATAGCTTACCCTCAGTCGCAGAGTACTATTGATTGCTCCCATGTTGCTTTGAGAATTCCATATCACTGACCTACACAGTTTGTCAATAGATAAAACACCTACTCCAACAATCTGCAAAATTTGAGTGAACACCAATACTAAATTTGGATGTCTCTATGAAATGTTGGAAGCGGCAAGAGGGAAAAACATACATGAGCTAATACCTACCAAACCGCCAGCTTCAGATGGATCTGCCATGACAGTATCAGTAAGAGTGACTGTCACACAGTTCTTGTGGAGACAGAGTCCCACATCACTCTGAGGATAACCTCCATCTTGTTGTGTGGCATAATCGCCGTGCTAAATGGGACAGAATTTGAACTGATCTAGTAACTCAAGACTGCGAGGCTCATCCGTTTCATTTGCTTTTCTTTTTGTTTTTTTTTTCTTTTTTCTCTCTTCTCTCGTTTTCTCTTCTGTTTTAATTGACTTACCTCTTAGAGAAGAATTTTGTTTCAGTAATGGTATTGACAGTGAGTAGGCCCAGCACCACGTTCTCATGGTGGCGGTGTCAGAGGCAATTTTGGTTTCCCGCTGCTGGAATGAAAGATGCCAATCTTCAGCGCCATCTTTCCTCCAATGATACCCTTGCCATCACAAGCTGGACCTCACCAAAGCAAATGCCACTGACGCCGCCAGGTACTGCACCAGTCCAAACTCAACACCGTCACCATGAGTCCACTTCGGGCCCACCTCATTGAGGCAGCCATTACTGAGGTGGTTAGGTCTACTACTGGGATGAATTCACTTCCACCTCTATGATCTGCACTGCCAGGAATGCAAAGTTGCCTTGGCATCAGCAGCCAAATAATTCATTTTTTAATCTTTTGTTATTCAAACAATTTTGACAGTATTACAAACCTTTCTTATAAAACAACATTGTTGTTGCTTACAGTTCTGATGATCCTGGCGAGCTTGTGGACACAGACCTGACTATTTGATGCCTTGCAGTGTTTTGGCCAAGGGTTCCAACCTGGTCTTTTGTATGACCTTGGTCATGACATTGCGGGTCAGTGACACGCATATTGGGGATGTGCATCAAACGCTTGGAGGACACTTGCAGATCACTAATTACTCATGGACCACACAGTTTGATAACCACTACTCCATTGTATGCAGATCCCACAGAACTGATGGCAATCCCGTTATGGCTATCGGTGTTTGTGATAGAACCCTTTATGCTGCACTTCTGGAGCTTGTGTTTGAGCAGGCGAGTGATTTCAAAGTGTCTTTGAGGAGGATGGCCGGGGATGCCCTGTATCATAGAAACATAGAAAATAGCTACAAGAATGGACCAATCTTGGCCTGCTCTGCCATTCAATATGACCATGGCTGATCATCCATCTCAGCACCCTATTCCTGCATTCTCTAAATATCATTCGAATCCTTCAGTCCTAAAGACTATATTTAACTCCTTCTTGAAAACATTTAATGTTTTGTCCTCAACTTCTTCCTGTGTTGGAGAATTCCACAAGCTTACCATCATTCTCTCAATGAAGAAATTTCTCCTCATCTCAGTTACAAATGATCTCCTCCATATTTTTAGACAGTGACTCTTGGTCTGGACTTCCCAGTCATTGAGAAGATGCTCCTTTATTTAACCTGTGTTGATAGAATTTTATACATAGCTATGAGGTATCCACTCATTTTTCTCAACTCCAGTGAATAAAGCTCCAATTGATCTAATCTCTCTTCATATGTCAGGCCTGCCATCTCAGGATTCAGTCTGGTAAACCTTTGTTGCACTCCCTCCATAGCCAGAACATCCCTCCTCAGGTGAGGATACTAGAACTGCACACAATATGTGAACATATTCAGTGCTGTCCTGAAAGTGGGCAGACTCTTGCATGCTAGGTTCAATCATTGTCATTTGTCTGGCCTCAATTTTGTCAATTAGTGACCTGGTTGGTCTAATGATAATGATCAGTTCCTGACAACCCTAGAGGCAGCAGCCTACATTCTGGGCCCTGGGATCTGAAAATCAATTTAAAAATCCTGTATAGCCAACAGAATTAGACCATTGTGCTTCAGTGGGGGAGGAACCATCCACTGACCCTTGGACCTTTGGAGGTATTGGGTTGTTGTACATTATAACTGACACCAACGCTTTATCCACACCTGGAAGTGTGGAATATAGACTCCAGGGTCACTACAGTCAGATACCACAAAGAATCTGAGCTCAAATTTTGACGGTCCATCACTATCTTCTTTTTCCAGTGAGTACCCATAAGATCACATGGGGATGATTTTAATCTAATGGCATCGGTAAATACACAGGATCAGATGGAATTCCCAATACCGTTCTTTGCTGATTTCACTGGGTAGTAGAATGAGGAAGTAAGTGTAAAACCAATGAGGCACTGGCACATTCGTCACAGGTGGGCTAAGTTAAAATTGCTTCTATAACTGAATCCATGAATAGTTTTTTTCTCACAATCTGCTGGGAAGGGAGCACATCATCGTCCATTCCTCACTTTTCCAAATTCAGTGTGCCTTGTGTTGGGGCAATTTATGGCATAAACAGCTACCTACAATAGCATATTGTGTGACGTAGCAAAGTATATTGTGCATGTATTGTGTTATATAACACAGTACAGACACATTTCATATTTCAAAATGGAGTATTAAGTATACAGACATTATGCGATGTGGATGTTCAGTCTAAGGTGACGAGAAGAAGGCCATTCCTATCAGCAAGTGATTGCTGTATGTGTGGTGTAGGAGCTAAGCATGAAATGTGGTTGAATATGATGCATTATGAAGGCCCAAGGAAAATTGATAAGCCAGAGTCGGGGGGGTTGGGGGTTTCGCTAAACCTCATGAGATCATGGGATGATTCAAAACTGTCCATGGACTGATCATGCAGTCACATGATGAACCTGACTGGATGTGTTCATAATCAATTAATAATACAATCAATTTGTGAGAGCCAAGGTGGGATAAAGTAAATATATTAAAAGTATTTGTTTTCCTTTGTTCAGTGGAGAAATGTCTGGACTGAACAGGCTCGCTCCCCCCACCGGTGTAAAGCATTAAACTCTTTGACGATTGGGAATGGATCTTGGGTGGCGAGTGATTTATTTAGTTATTCTGCCCCTTGACCTGGGAATCGTCAACGCTGAACTCACTCTGTTTAACTGCCCTTCTACAACTGGGTGAAGGCAATTGAGATAGTGCAGAGATAACTAAGGCAGATGGCACAAGAGGTGTGGCAGTAAAGTACAGTTCTGGAACATGCTCCTGAGATTCTTGCAAGGGATTGACCTCAATATCCTTTCCCTCACAAATTTCCTCCTTATCTTTATCACATGGTCCAAGAAGAATTTTTCTTCTCTGTGCGCTCTGGCATTCCTCCTCACTCCCTGCACTCTCTTCTGTGATGGACCTGCAGGAAAGCCAGGTGTAAGCTGAGAATGGGGCTAATGTACGTAGCCGAGAGTTGTGTTGCTGGAAAAGCACAGCAGGTCAGGCAGCATCCGAGAAGCAGGAGAATTGGCGCTTTGGGTAACAACCCTTCATCTTTCTAATGAAGGGCTCTTGCCCGAAACATCAATTCTCCTGGTCCTCAGATGCTGCCTGACCTGCTGTGCTTTGCCAGCACCACATTCTCAACTCTGAGCTCTAGCATCTGCAGTCCTCGCTTTCTCCTAAGGTATGTCGCCATCTGACCATCCTGCAGCTCATTGGCCTAGTCTCAGACAAGGTCAGCTTCCTGATGTTTTAAACAGTCTCAGGGACCCCTCACCTTTCACAGGTCTCATGAACAACTTTCTCCAGGAACAAGATTGAAGTAATCAAGTACAGGGCAGTTCTTAAGGGATATCTTGTGGGTTCTATTGAATGGTTGATATAATAGAATTGCTACCATAAACCTCTGGAGGAAGGAACAGGAAAATACTGCATACAAGTGGAGTTGGGGAATGTTGACATATAATGAGTGAGTGAACCCCCTAATCACAGTTCAGTTTGAACAGTTATTTGTGTGACTATAAATACTCGTGTATTAATAATATGGTGGCCCATGAAAGCAAAGGTCCTGTATCTTGTACACTACCTTGTCACTCCTGGTCAGGTCATTGAACATTTTATGGCAATAGTCTGCAGGATCTCAACTTTGACAGGAGCCATTCAGAGCTATTGCCAGCTGAAGTGATACAAGTACATGACATCTTTCACTGTGGTCTCCGTCCTGTGCTTACCATTCTTGTTTTGCTTCGTTGCATCTTATAAAGCAACATCTGAAAGACAATGTCAGTGATACGTTTCACTTCCCTTCAATGGTGCAACGTTCCTCCTCTTTGTTTTGGCTGTTGTTTTTACGCCTTTCACTTGAAGGCCAGTTTCAAAAGTGATATCAAATCACAAAATCTGCACTGCAGCCAACTTACTGTGCCAGACACTCGCCGACCTGACTGTGGTTCCCCTAGGCACTGCTGAAAATGCCAGTCAACCAAGGATTTTTTAAATTCTACATTCCTAATTTGCAAAATAGAACCCCACTCCCTCTCACCTCACCACTGTCATGTTTCATAGCAGTAGTAACACTCAATCACCATTGAGTATTAAGGTGAGCTAAACCCATGATATAAAACAAGGCTGGTATCATGGGTAAGGAGTTTTCTCAACTCAAAGGACCAACACTGACATAGGTAGATGTCCAAGAATCCATTTCTTTTCTTTTAACAGAACTGGCTCTGTTCCAATTCCTTTATCAGATCAAAGGTCAATGTCAAGTCCAGAAAAATAATGATCAGCAAGTCATCTCAGTTTCCTCAATTTAAAATGTTTGATAATGGAATTTAACAGGTTTCCTTGGGCAGTTCAGAACTGGGACACTGGGGAATGATGCCTAGAAGCAAAACAAATAGTTCAGGTGACAAGGGATTGTGTAGATAGGATATCTCACCCCAGTAATCAAGCACAAAGTGAGACTGGTATCAGAAGTCATGGATAAATCTATGATCCACTCAGTGGGTTGTGCAACTAAAGGCAATTGTGTTGACAAAAGCAATGGAGATTAGGAAGAGCTATAAACAGGAAAAACAGAATTTAAAGAAAACAGCAGCAGAAAAAACAGTTAGGAAATGTTTAGTTATGGATATGCTTTCATCCAATTCATGCTGTACTGTATATACAAAACCAATATGAAGTTAACCTTTAAGTGTTGTTTGATTTTTTTTATTTCATTCATGTGACATGGGCATCACTGGCTGGACCAGCATTTATTGCCCTGGAGAAGTTGGTGGTGAGCTGCCTTCTTTGAACCACTCCAATCTATGCACTGCAGGTTGATCCATAATGCAATAAGAAAGGGAATTCCATGATATTAACCCAACGTCATTGAAGGAACAGCGATATACTTACAAGTCAGGATAGTAAGTGCCTTAGAGGGGAACTTACAGGTGGTGGTGTTCCCACACATTCTGCCCTTGTTCTCCTAGATGGAAGTGGCTGTGGATTTGGAAGTTGTTGTCTCAGGATCTTTGATGAATTTCTGCAGTGCATCCTGTAGATAGCACACATTGTTGCTCCTGAGTGTTAGTGGTGAAGGGAGTGAAGGTTTGTGGATGTGATGCTAGTCAAGCAAACTCCTTTGTCCAGGATGGTGTCAAACTCCATGAGCGTTATTGGAGCTGCACTCATCCAGGCAAGTGGGAATATTCCATCACACATGGAAAGATGTTGTGAAACTTGAAATGGTTCAGATAAGATTTACAAGGATGTTGCCAGGGTTGGGGGTTTTGAGCTATAGGGAGAGGCAGAACAGGCTGGGAGTGTTTTTCCTGGAGCGTTGAAGGCTGAGGGGTGACCTTATAGAGGTTTACAAAATTATGAAGGGCATGGATAGGGTTAATAGACAAAGTCTTTTCCCTGTGTTCGGGGAGTCCAGAACTAGAGGGCATAAGTTTAGGGTGAGAGGAGAAAGATATAAAAGAGATCTAAGGGGCAACGTTTTCACACGGAGAGTGGTAAGTGTATGGAATGAGCTGCCAGATGAAGTGGTGGAGGCTGGTTCAATTGCAACTTTTAAGAGGCATTTGGGTGGGTACATGAATAGGAAGGGTTTGGAGGGATATGGGCCGGGTGCTGGCAGGTGGGCCTAGATTGGGTTGGGATATCTGGTCGGCATGAGTGTGTTGGACCGAAGGGTCTGTTTCTATGCTGTACATCTCTATGACTCTATGACCTGTCATATGCTGTATAGATTTTGGACTGGCTTTGGAGAGTTAGGAGATGGATTACTCACCCCAGTATTCCTAGTCTCGGACCTGCTCTTGTAGCCATTCTATTCATATGGCTAGTCCAGTTGAATTTCTAGACAATGGTAAGCCCCAGGATGTTGGATGGTGGGATTCAGTGATAGTAATGTTATTAGATGTCAATGAATGGTAGTTAGATTACCTATTTTTGGAAATGGTCATTATCTGGCACTTGCGTGATGTGAATGTTACTTGCCACTTTTCAGTCCAAGCCTGGATAATATCCAGGTCTTGCTGCACCTGGCCATGAACTGCTTCAGTTGCAAAGTCAATGTTTGAAATTCGTTTTAAATTATTCAAATGTTTTGCCTGCAGTAAAGTAAAAAATACAGTAATATTTGGACAAATAGGCGATACAGAATATATCAGAAATCTTGTCTTTTCGAGGCTGTACACCAAGGTACAGTTATATATCTTGGTTGTACACTATCAATTTTGCGTGTGTTACATAGTTTCCTAGATTCCCTGTAGTGAGCATGCTCATTACAGTGCATGTTATGGTAGTAAAGAGCAAAAATACTGGCATACATTGTCCCTGCTGAAAAAAGTGCTAGATCCTTTTTATTTGCATATAAGAGGTAGTACTTATTTCAGATGGGATAGTTTGTCCTGAAGTGGTAAACATCATTGCAGCAAAAAAAATGCCCACACAGATTCCACTGTGGAGTTCTTAAAGGGACCACTGCAAATTACCAACAAGGAGAGGTTTAAAATATACTTTAAGGAATGACAAAGCTGAAGAGTCAGGTCTTCACCACCTGACCCTAAGTTCGAAAGGCATTAGCTGCTGCTTCATTTGCTCCTTACTGCCTCAAATGCCACTATTTCACCCCTCCCTCAATTGCTACATCCTCAACTGTTGCAACTCTATTTCCTGACACAGGCACCTTTTGTAGAAGGTGCAGTATAAAGATTAGACCATCATCCCTTCCCCCACTCACCCATTGTACTCTATGCTACTTTCTCCCCACCCCCACTCTCCTCTAGCTTATCTCTCCATGCTTCAGGCTTACTGCCTTTATTCCTGATGAAGGGCTTTTGCCCAAAACGTCGATTTCAAAGCTCCTTGGATGCTGCCTGAACTGCTATGCTCTTCCAGCACCACTAATCCAGAATCTGGTTTCCAGCATCTGCAGTCATTGTTTTTACCACCTTAAAGATTAGACCAAGCCTATTACTAAGGTAGACATCTTTTCTGTACTTAACACCTTACAAATAATAACAGAGGAAGAGGGCAGGGTTTTGCAGCACATTGAACTCACTCACTTGGACAGAGTTAAACTTGAACGTGAGTGGCCACTTTCATAGTCACATTTCATAGTGTCAGCAGTTTTTTTAATGTCAGGTATTGTTAGGACAGCAAATTCTAAAATGTTTGCACCATTTGTATAAACACACATCCTTCTTCCTCCATTAAAGACTTTATGTGGGCTAGCTGTGTCATTGAAATAATTAAAATAAATTAGGGAAGAATCCATTGCAGAATTCCATTATTTAAGAGGAAAGGGAAGAAAATAAAGGGTTGCACTAATATAGCAAGTTACACAACCTCAGAATGTTCCAAAACATTTTGCAACCAATGAGCAACATTGGAAGTATAGGCTGTGTGTCAGCCAAATTGTGCATCACAAACTCCTACTAACAGAAATATGACACTGAATCTGTTTTATTGTAATGTTTGTTGAGGAAACAAAAAATGACTAGGGCACTGAGGAAGAACTGCCTTTTTCTTATTCAAAATAGTGTAATATTTCATGTCTACCAAAGAGTGTTGATTTAATGTCTCATCCAAAAGAATGTGCTTCTAAAAATGCAGCTCACCCTTAGCGGTTTGATAGTAAGGTGTATTCATTTTTGGGAAATGGGCACTGTTTGGTTGGGCCAGCATTTATTGCCCATTCCTAGCTGCCCTTGTGAAGGAGGTGGTGAGCTACTTTCTTGTCCTTTTGGTAAAGGCAAACCCACAACTGCTTTAGCTGATGATCAATTATGATGTGATACATACTGTAGCTTTTATAGCAAACAAATGAGATGTGCATCATGCAGTACTGAAGGATTCACTAAACCATTTTTGCAGCTCCTGGCATTTGCATATGTACATTATCAACAAAGGTACTTGCTTGTTTGAGTTTAAACTAAGCAATTTGGATGTATTCTGAAGCATTGATCCCTCAGGGTGTTATGCTGCAAGACAGAGCTCATTAAGATAGAGACTAAGATCATTATACCATTAAGATACAATGATGACATCTTGAGCATGCCCCTTAAAGGTACACTGCAATATTTTTGTGAGATTTAACATCATAGTGCAGCACAGAATTACTCTGTACAATGGAGATAGGAGAGAAATTGAGAGGCACTATGTTAGCTAAAGTGTCTAAAAATTGATAAATCTCCTGGCCCCAATGGGCTACACCCTAGAGTTCTGAGGGAGGTGGCTGAGGAAATAGCAGAGGCACTGACTGTGATCTTCCAAAAATCACTGGAGTCAGGGAAAGTCCCAGATGATTGGAAAATTGCTGTTGTAACCCCCTTGTTCAAGAAAGATCAAGACAAAAGATGAAAAATTATAGGCCAATCAGCCTGACCTCGGTTGTAGGTAAAATTCTAGAATCCATCGTAAAGGATGAAATTTCTAAATTCTTGGAAGTGCAGGGTCAGATTAGAACGAGTGAGCATGGATTTTGTAAGGGGAAGTCGTGTCTGACAAACTTGTTAGAATTCTTCGAAGGGGTAACAAGTAGGTTAGACTAGGGAGACCCAGTGGATGCTATCTGTCTAGACTTCCAAAAGGCCTTTGATAAGATGCTTCATGGGAGGCTGCTGAGTAAGGTGAGGGCCCATGGTGAGCTACTGGCATGGATTGGGGATTGGCTGTCTGACAGAAGGCAGAGAGTTGGGATAAAAGATTCTTTTTCGGAATGGCAGCTGGGGTCCTACAGGTTTCAGTGATGGGGCTGCAGCTGTTTACTTTATATATTAATGATCTGGATGAAGGGACTGGGGGCATTCTGATGAAGTTCGCCGATGATACGAAGTTAGGTGGACAGGCAGGTAGTGCTGAGGAGGTGGGGAAGCTGCAGAAAGATTTAGACAGTTTAGGAAAGTGGTCCAGGAAATGCACTTTGGAAAAAAAGAATACAGGCATGGACTATTTTTTAAACGGTGAGAAAATTCATAAAGCCAAAGTACAAAGGGATCTGGGAGTGCTAGTCTAGGATTCTCTAAAGATTGATTTGCAGGTTGAGTCTGTGATTAAGAAAGCAAATGTAATGATGTCATTTATCTCAAGAAGGTTGGAATATAAAAGCAGTGACGTGCTTCTGAGACTTTATAAACTCAAGTTAAGCCCCATTTAGAATACTGTGTCCAAGTTTGGGCCCCATACCTCAGGAAGGACATACTGGCACTGGAGCATGTCCAGCGGAGATTCACACGGATGATCCCTGGAATGGTACGTCTAACATGCAATGAATGGCTGAGGATCCTGGGATTGTATTCATTAGAGTTTAGAAGGTTGAGGGGAGATCTAATAAAACCTTACAACATAATGCATGGCTTAGAAAGGGTGGATGCTGGGAGGTTGTTTCTGTTCGGCAGGGAGACTAGGACCGTGGGCACAGCCTTAAAATTAGAGGAGGTCAATTTAGCCAGAGAGCGGGAGGCCTGTGGAATTCATTGCCACGGAGCGCAGTGGAGGCCGGGACGTTGGGTGCTTTCAAGGCAGAGATTAATAAATTCTTGATCTCACAAGGAATTAAGGGCGACAGGGAGAGTGCCGGTAAGTGGAATTGAAATGCCCATCAGCCATGATTAAATGACGGAGTGGACTTGATGGGCTGAATGGCCTTGCTTCCACTCCTATGTCTTATGGTCTTATGGTCTTAGGTCAAAATCCTGGAAATGCTTTCCTACAGTATTGTGAGTGGACCTACAGCACATGGTCTGCAATAGTTCAAGAAAGCAGCTCACAACCACCTTCTCAAGAGTTACAAATGCTGGCTGGCCAGCGACACCCATGTCCCACTAGAGAATAAGGAAATGATGCTCATGCAAACTTGGGCATGGTGCTCGATTTGACTCATTTCCAAGTAATCATGCATTGATTTACGGGTAATTTTCTAGTAAACTCCACATGTATTGATAGTAAAGCCAGACAAAAATTCCCTGAGATGCACACTTTGAATTTGAGCATACCAAGTATCGGATTCACTGGCATAATCTTGCAAAGATTTGTGGCTTCTATCTAATGCCCATTAATCTGCAGCTAAAAGATTGGCGCATAACTATGTCAGAGGTTACATTTCAATTATGTATTCATAAACTGTAGTCAAACATAAATAAAACACGTGACTGGGTATCATTCTGGTTTGGCTTTATTCCATGCTTTACCATATGTTTTAACTTGACACGGAAAGTGAAATTTTGATGGATGCACATGGAAATTGCAATTATTGCACAAACGAGCTTTAGCATGCAATCAAAACATTTTAGTGTAGGCTTGTTGAATATTTTTAAACATGCAACTCTTTGCAGGACCTGACCTGCACCTCTTCTGAATACCACTGGCATTTTTTTCCCTTTTTAAAATCCAGAAGTGTTAATGCACACAACTGAATGTTTCTTCCCCCATTCACCAAATCACCGTGAGATCTTGTGTTTTGAACTACTAATCCCTACCAGTAATCATCCTCATAGCCAATTAGATAATTACATGCAAAGCCCATTACGGGCATTGAACACCATCAAAAGCGAAGGAGGGGTAAGTAGAGGTGGGACAGGCCTAACTCAAAATGGATTCGGAAGGGGAAATAAAGCAATGAATGCTCGGATAATTGACATTTTCCTAATCAACCTCTTCAGAAACATTAGCACATCTCTGGTCTAGATGGGACTTGAACCCAGGCTTCTTAGTTCAGAGTAGGGACACTATCACTCTGCCAGAGAAGCTCTAACACTGGCACCATTGGTTTTTTTTCCTTATACCCAGAGGTGGTATCACATGCAACCGTACAACCTTCCCACCACCAGATCAGCATGACTCCCTTTTTTTTGTCTTTTGTGAAAATCTACTAACCACCACCACTAATCAACCATATAGTCAACTAAGTATTTACATTAAAGCAGTGTGTACCATCAAAAACAAAGGGGATGTAGACAGAGAGGGAAAGGACTAAATAAAAATGGAGTTGGAGGGGGAGATAAAGCATTGTATTTGGCACAATGTCCACATCTCTCTAAAGGCAAAGAGAGCATTGATTAAAACTATATGTTCCCTCTCTAAGGACACCTAGGCACAAATGTAACCACAGAAAAGAGGCAGACAGTCAGCAGAGATGGCCCCCTCCACAGCTCGCTGCCCCAATTTGTTTACAGCTAGCTTGGCCAGGCCAAAAGCAAATCCTTCACACTTATGTGCCCAAAGATCAGAAGTGTGGGGGTGAAGTGCAACCAAAAACATAATAAATAATTTTTCAAATAACTACAAAGGGATTGCAAATGTCCACAACCAAGATAAACATGGTCCATGGACTCCATAGTGCTGCAAAATAAACAGTTGGGCTGGGAGTCCGTGAACCATCACAATCTGTCTTTACATAGGACTGCAACACCTTCCACCCCAGGTCCCCAGTGGAAAATGGGAAGATGCCCACTTATAGGGCCCTTCACTGGGGAACACTGGGACCTAGTTTTTACTCTGAAGTGTTATTATGCACAACTGAGCAACCTTCCCAGTACCAAAATTACTTTGATATTGTTTTGCACTTTGCTAAACTACTATCCACTGCCAGCAAGCACACATGTATCATTGGGATTATTTTAAGCAGCTATAAATTGATTTCACCTCTAATATTAAGGCATCAATTCATTTGGCAGAAACTTTGATGTATATGTTGCTTATCCAGACATGACTTGTGATGGTGCAAAATAAAGATTCCAATCTCTTATCATGAAGTAACTACAAGGTTGCTTCCTTATTTAATGATATAATCAATGTTAATCATGCTTTGGAAATATAATGAGAGCACCAACATGGTAATTAGATGCAGTTTAAACATAGCTTGATTAGACATAACTATAATTTGGAAGTAAGAACCACATTGATTCTTTAATCTGCTTGTAAATAGTCAAATCTAGCAAGGAGATCCACTTAGTTCTGTCATGTGAAATAGCTGGGTTTAAGAACAAAGTCTCTGTAAGTCTGGGTCATTTGGTTAGCCAACAGACGTGTGGATCCAACCAATACCAGCAGCATGAGGTTTGAACCCTGTTCTGGCTGTGTTAGACTTGAGAAGAGACAAACAAAAACTGCAGATGCTGTAATCCAATGTAGACAAGCAGGAGACTGTTAGACGACAGCAAGCCAGGTAGGATCAGGAGGTGGAGATATCAATCTTTCAGGTGTAAGGGGGGCTGTAGATAAAGGCACTGGGGTGAGGGGTGTGAAGGGGGCAAGGTTTTGAATCAGGAGAAGAGCTGAGTGGTGAGGTAGTGATAGGTGAACACAGATAGAGGGTACGGCCTGATTAGTCGATGGGAGGAATGAATCTGGTTGGCAGCTGGAAGGAAGGGTCAGTTGTGTTCACCTATCACTACCTCACCACTCAGCCCTACTCCCCACCCAAACCCCTCACCCATCTCTACCCACCCCCTTTATCTGCAGTTCCCCTTATGCTCATCCCCAGTCCTGAAGAAGGGTTTCACCCAAAACATCGACTTCTCCAGCTTCTGATACTGCCTGCTTGCTGTGTTCTTCCAGCCTCTTGCATGTCTACCGTGGTAGACTTGAGGCCTATCTCTCTGCTCTACCCATTCAAAGGAAAAGTCATTGGATCAGATCTTCCAGGAAGTGGCATTCTCACACAGATATCTCTCACTATCAGTGTATCCACTATCGCTGTAGCTACTTCCTTAGTATTCTAGGATGCAATTCATCAGGTTGAGGGTACTAATCAGTCTTTAGCCCCAATAGTTTTCCAAGTACTTTTGTCTTGTGTGATATTTATTATATTTATTTCTTTTCCTCCTTTAGTCCTGTGATTATTTCATATTTTTGGAATGCAATTCATGCCTTCTACCGTGAAGAATAATGTTACGTATGTATTCAAGTCCTTGACATTTTCTCATTCTACATTATTATTTCCCGAGCTTCATTCTCTAAGGGTCTGTCTTCATTTTTGGCTTCTCCTTTCCTTTCTAAACAATTAAATAAACTCTTCCTGTTTCTCATTATGCTACTTGTTTGACCCTTATGGTTTTGTTTCTCCCTCCTTAGTACTTTTTAGTCATTTCTTGTTGGTTTTTAAAACTTTCCCAATCCACTGGTTTATCACTAATCTTAATGTAAATGCCAAAATACAGTTTGCCTTCTTTCATGTCTCCTGCATCTGCATGCTTACTTTCAGCAACAGGCGCTCGAGGACACCCAGGTCTCGTTGAACATTCCCCTCTCTCAATTTACAACCATTCGAATAATAATCTGCCTTCCTGTTTTTGCTATCAAAGTGGATAACCTTGTATTTATTCACATTAGACTACATTTGCTATGCATTTGCCCATTCACTCAGGCTGTCCAAATTACATTGCAAAATCTTTGCTTCCTCCTCATAGCTCACCCTTCCACACAGGGTTGTATTGACTGCAATGTTTGAGATATTCCATTTAGTTCCCTCATCTAAATCATGAATAAATATTGTGAATTGCTAGGGTTCAAGTACCAATCCCTGCAGGACCCCACTAATCATGGCCTGCCACTCAGAAAAAGACCCATTCTTTCCTACTCTTAGTTTGTTGTTTGAAAACCAATTTTCTATCCATCTCAATACACTAGCCCCAATCACATGCACTTTCATTTTATGGATTAATCTTTTATGTGGGACTTTTGTCAAAAGTCTTCTGAAAATTCAAATAAATCACATCCACTAGCTCCCCACTAGTGGAGAAGAATTCTAGTAACTTTGTCAAGCATGATTTCCCTTTTGTTAATCCATGTTGACTGTTCCTGATTGTATCACTGTTTTTTAAATGCCCTACTTTAAAATCCTTGTTAATGGACTCCAGCAAGTTCCCCACTATTGATGTCAGACTCACTTTTTTCTCTTTACCTCCTTTTTTAATAGTGGGGTTACATTAACTACCCTCCAATCTGAAGGAAATATTCTAGAGTCTTAAGAAATGACTACCGATGCATCCATTAGTTCTAGGCCACTTGCTTAAGTATTCTCAGAATATAAGTTATCAGGCCTTGATGATTTATCTAACCTCAATCCCATCAATTGTTTCAACAAAAAATCTCTACTACACAGATTTGCTTCATTTCCTCCTTCTCACTGAACCTTATGTTTTATTTGATTTCCGGTACATTATTCATGTCCTCCTTTGTGGGGACCAGAAACAAAGTATGAATTTAGTTAATCAATCATTTTTTGTTTCCAAATTTAAATTGCCATGTTTCTGACTGTAAGGTTTGTGAAAGCATTAATTTTCACCCATCTGTTTCTCTTCACATACCTATAGAAACTTTTACAATAATTTCTTATGTTCCCTGCAAGCTTACTTTCATTATTTTTCCTTTTGGCCCTCCCTTGCTGACTTCTAAGCTGTTCTAAACTTCATGTCTTTTGATCTTTCTTGCCAATTTGTATGCCTCTTTTTTTGTACCTAATACTATCTCTAGCCTCCCTCATAAGCTCTGGTTTGGTAACTGTTCTCTTTGCACTCTTGCACCTGATAGGAATAAACAGATTTTGTAGTTCACACACTCACTCTTTTAATGTTTGCCATTGCCTATTCACTATCATTCCTTACAGCAACATTTTCCAATCAATCATAGCCAACTCATACTTCATACCACCATCGTTCTCCTTATTAAGATTCAAAATCATTTAGGTTTTACTTTGTTTTGGGGCAGTTCTGTAAAATCTTTGGTTGGAGATGGTTGTATACAGCAGTGCTCCTGAGAAGGGCAACATATAGTAAAACTACATTACTTTGAATATGGAACAAGTGATAATACAAAACAAAAGTGTTAGGATAAACCCATGAAGAGATTATTTGAAGCTGGGTGTATTTAAGCTAAAATGCATGATGGCTCCAGAGAGATCCTATGAGAATTTCCAGTCCAAGAGTAAAATTCATAGTTATCTTTAGATAATTCAAACGTTAGGAAAAGATTTCTCATTCTGGTGTGAGTACTATAAAATGGTGCTTTTGGATACTGCACAGGGGATTTTCTTTTTTGGAACTTCAAAAGCAGTATTTTGGAATGATTGGGATTCTACCTTTACTTTATCTTCAAAATTCTTTTATCTGTCACTTGTGGTGTATGTAAACATATTGGTTTTATCTTCATTTCTTTTGTTTAACAAACTTCTGTTTTATTATTAAAACAAAGCCTGCAAAATTGCACGCTTCTCTCTCCGTCAGACATCACCTTGTTAAAAGCAAAGCAAAATAAAACAAAACATGATCAAACAAGCTATATTTCAGCCTCAGTTCTGACATGCCCAGTAGTTACACCAATTGTCCTTGATTGTTGTAGTAACCCATCTAGTTCACTGATCTCCTCTGGGGAAGAAATTCTGTCATTCTTGCTCAACCTGGTCTATATATCATTCCAGGGTCACACACCTGCCTCTTAACTAAACTTCTAACTGCCATTCAAAATAGCAAGTCACTCAGTTCAAGGGATGTCAGAGATGACCAACAATTGCCACCCTTGCCAGTAATTGAAAGAACAAAGAGAAAAGGTGAAGAGACTCCACTGTACTGAATTATTTAAAAGATGGCATTACAATTCAAATCATTTTTCAGTGAATGAAATATTAAATGTGCATTGAATAAATGTTTGAAATTAAAGGACTTTTTAAGAAGTATCTCTTTTTCAAGAAAAGGAATGAAGCAGATGTTTGGCAAGCTTGCCTTTATTGGTCAGTACATTGAATATAGGAGTTGAGAGATCATGTTATGGCTGTACAGGACATTGGTTAGGCCACTTATGGAATACTGTTTTCTGTTTTGGTCTCCCTACAATAGGAAACATTTTGTTAATATTGAAAAGGTATGGAAAATATTTTTAAGGATGTTGCCATGGTTGGAGGGTTTAAGCTATAGGGAAAGGCTGAATAGGCTGGGCTATTTTCTCTGGAATGACAGTGGCCGTGCCTTATAGAGGTTTATAAAATCATGAAGAGCATGGGTAGGGTGAATAGTCAAGATCTTTTCCCCAGGGTAAGGGAATCTAAATTTAGAGGGCATGTGTTTAAGATGAGAGCAGAAAGATTTAAAAGGGACCTGAGGGGCAACTTTTTCATGCAGAGGATGGTGTGTGTATGGAATGAGCTGCCAGAGGAAGTGGTGGAAGCTGGTAAAATTACAACATTTGAAATGCATCTGGATGGGTATCTGAACAGGAAGTGTTCAGAAGGATATGGACCAAATGGGACTGGATTAGATTGGGATATCTGGTCGGCATGGACAAGTTGGACTGAAGGGTCTGTTTCGATGCTGTACAGCCATATGACTCTATGACTCTAAATCCACCAATTAATTCAGGAGAAATAATTTTTTGAGTTACCAGGAAGAAAATGGAAACCACAAAGGAGTAGTTGAAGTAAACAATTATTTAAGGAGAAGGAAGGTAGATATTTTCAAATCAACCTGTTTAGAGGTGTTATTACACATCTCTGGAACGAGTGGGACTTGAACCTGGCAAACCATGAGGGAGAAAGAGATCAAAAATTAAACTGGTAACATTACTAACAGGATTAGGTATGGTAGGATCTGAAGATGCTGGTGTGGAACATACACAAGACCATTATTTGCAAACTTAGACAAAATATATAGCAGTTAATGTAATAACAATTTCAGGAAGATGAGCCATTCAACAATAGGACGGACTTAGCAGAATTTTAGAAGTTGTTGTAACTAAACTCCAGAGAAATATCTGAATATAGAGGTTAGCTAAGATATGACCTCACTGTCTGAGTGACTGGCATAGTAAACAATGTTTCATATAAAGTTCTTTGATAAATGCATGTATAAACATACTTATTCATGGTTTAAAAGCACTGCGTAAACATGTCACCATTGACAGAGTGATCTCAAAGATAAGGAAGTTAGAACAGTCTGACCCACAGGTGGTTTTATGTATATTAAGATTAATGCCAATTAAATGATGTAGATATATTAAATAGAAATGTTCTAAATGATAGAAGAACATTTATATATTTACAAATGGAATGTCAATTGCATTGATATAGGAAACATGAAATGCACATTCGCAATAAAAGTATCGAAGTAAGCCAAAGCTATGTATGATTGGATGGAAGAACATCAATAAATGCCTTCACTTTCAAATATAATATTCTTCTTCAAGATTTCTCTCAGAATAGATCAATGTTCATGAGGGAAAATGAGAAGTGAAAAAAAACTGAGTGAATGCTGACTATTCAGTGAAAGTTCTCCTTTGTGACAAGGTTATTTTCAAAAAGCTACATTTTGGGGATGTTCTCAATAAAATAATTACAAACAAAATTAGTTATTGAAGTCATCTGCTACCTCATTCATGTTTGTAGCTTTGGATCGTCCACTTTCAAAGTGCAGAGCTTGATGCATTTCACTGATGGTCAATGGTTGGATAAGATAGACCTTTCCCCATGTCCAGCTTGATAATTCAACTCTGGTCTGGAAGGAACGAGGTGCATTGGCAAAGGAAGCTGGGATGTTACTATGCCATCCTTGAGCAGATGTCAACTGTACAAGTTTAGCTGGGAACAGGTCAACGTCACCTTGGAGGAGGTGCAATAAGGTCCCTTGGCATCATTGGCTGCTGCATCATTTGAACCAAGGGTTACCAAAAATTGCAGTCTCCACTGTAGATGATGCATGTCTTCTGCCCTACCTAAAATGTGCTTGGTATTCTCAAAGTTGCTCACTGTAAGGGGCTATTGAGTCTGGTCATAGTGCTGTCCTTTTCCTCCTGAACAGGAATGTTTTGAGAAATTTCACATAAATATTCCAAGTTGCGACCAGTTTTGGTTCCAGTAATCTTGACCATTCCTCTTTTCAATTTGCTGAGTGAAAGCTTAGCTGATGAAGTATAACATGAGAAAATGTGATCTTATGCACTTATGCAGGAAGAGAAGAGGAGCTAAATTTCACTTAAATAGAGAAAGACTGTAGAAAGCTACAGGTCTAATGGGTTTGTGGGTCTTTGTGCATAAATCACAGAATTGAATTAAATTGAATTTATTGTCACGTGTACTGAGGCACAGTGAAAAGCGTTATCTTGTGAGCAATACAGGCAGATCATATAGTTAAGTAGCATAGAGAGTAAATAATAGGTAAACGGCAGCAAAAACAAAAACATAGGTATAGGTGAATGTTAAGAGTTTGTGAGTCCATTCAGTATTCTAACAATAGTAGGGTAGAAACTTTTACGAAACCGGCTGGTGCGTGTGTTCAGGCTTTTGTACCTTCTCCCCAATAGTATAGGCTGTCGAAAAACATTGCCAGGGTGGGATGGATCTTTAAGAATGCTAGTGGCCTTTCCTTGACAACGGGTCCGGTAGATGGATTCTATAGATGGGAGATTGGCTTTTGTGATTGTCAGGGCTGAGTTTACCACTCTCTGTTATTGTTTCCGAACTTGAATGGTATAGTTGCCATACCAGACAGTGATACATCCAGACAGAATGCTCTCGATGGCAAGGGTATTCACCATCATGCCAAATTTCCTCAGCTGTCTGAGAAAAAAAGACATTTTGGGGCCTTTGGAACTATTGCATCCACATGAAGAGTCCAAGAAAGCTTGTTGTGGATGACCACTCCCGGGAGCTTGACAGTCTCCACTCATTCCACCTCTGTGCTGTTAATGTGTAGGGGGGCATGAGTAACATGCTGCTGAAAGTCAATAATGAGTTCCTTGGTTTTGCCGGCATTGAGAGCTAGGTTTTTCTCAGTGCACCATTTTTCCAGGTCTTCTACCTCCCGTCTGTAGCTGTTTCGTCGCCATCTGAGATTCGACCAGCTATGGTGGTGTCATCAGCGAACTTGTAAATGGCATTAGTCTGGTATTTGGCAACGCAGTCATGGATATACAGTGAGTACAGTAGAGGGCTGAGTATGCGCCCCTGAGGGGCTCCAGTTTTGAGTGTTAGTGAGGATGAAATATTGTGCCCAACCTTCACTGATTGTGGCCTGTGGGTCAGGAAACTGAGGATCCAGTTGCAGAGAGTGAGGCTTAATCCGAGATCACTAAGTTTAGTAATCAGTCTCGAGGGAATAATATTGTTGAAGGCTGAATTGCAGTCAATGAGTAGGATTCTTACGTAGCTGGTCTTGATGTCAAGATGTTCTCAGGAGGAATGAAGGACAAGTGATATGGCATCTGATGTGGATCTGCTGGTCCGATAGGCAAAATGAAGTGGGTCAAGAGTAGTAGGGAGGTTGGAGTTGATTAATGCCATGACCAGCCTTTCAAAGCAATTCATGACCACTGAAGTTAGGGCCACTAGGCGAGAGTCATTGAGACATGCTGCATGAGCCTTCTTAGGCACAGGGATGATGTTGGCCCTCTTGAAACAGGCAGGGACAGTGGCCTGCATCCAAGCAAACATCCAAGCTTAATAGGTAATAGGGAAAGCAAACTAAAAGTTGACTTTTAGCTCAAAGGGAATTGAGGACACAAATAGGAAAAAATTGCTTAAACTACACAAGGCACTTCTTTACTACACCTAGAATACTATGAACAGTTTTGATCCCTTAATCTAAGAATAGATATAATGGCATTGAAAGCAGTTCAGGAAAGATTCACGACATTGTTTCCAGTTATGGGGATATCTTCTGGCAATGAGACTTTGAGTAAATCAGCCTATACTCATTGGGGTTTACAAGAATTCAAAGTGAGAATATTGAACATATTCTTAGGCATTTGCCAGGGTGGACACTGAGAGGCTGTTTCCCTTGTGGATGTATCAGAATCAAGGTCATTATCTCAGGGAGTGGGATAGCTATTTAAGACAAAGATGAAGAGGACATTCTTCTCTCAGAGGGCACTGAATCTGGAGAATTCTTCTAAGCTGTAGATGTTGGGTCATCAAGTAAGTTCAAGGCTGAGATGGACAGATTGTTATTCAGTAAGGGAATCTGGGGCTATGGGCAAGGCAGAAAAATGGATTTGAGGATTTTTAGATAAACTATGATCTCAGTGAAGGGCTGAATGAACTCAATGGGTCAAATAGTTAACTTCTGCTCCTACATCTTGCGATCTTTGATCTCATGGTCAGGCTTGGCCAATGTTGTCTATCTCATACACTGCACACAAAGATGCTCCGAGGCATCGTATATTGGTGAGACCAAGCAGATGCTATGACAACAGGTGAATGGACACTGCACAACAATCACCAGACAGGTTGTTCCCTCCCAGTCGGGGAGCACTTCAGTGGCTAGGGACATTCGGCCTCGGATCTTCGGGATACGCAACAATGCAGATCCACTGAACAGAGGCTGATAGCCAATTTCGGCACTCATGAGGACAGCCTCAACCAGGACCTTGAGTTCATGTCACACTACAGGTGACCCCACTACACTATACACTCTCTGTCACAATACAGTCTTACACAAGATCACACTCACACAGACTGTCTCTCATACACATGATCTCTCAGACACACAGACACACAGACACACACACACACACAGAAACACACTGACGTGCATGCTTTCTCACAGGCATATACTCCGTCACACTCACATGCACACTCTATGAAGCACACATACAAACTCACATGCACACACACAAACTCTCTCCCTCACTTATACACATACATGTGCACACACATAAGTCTATGGGGTGAATTTGCATTTGCGGTTTTGTATTAGCAAATATATTCTATTTTGCTCAAAAAGCACACAATCTGTAGGCAGTCAGTCCATGTAACGTTTTATAAATTTCTACTTTGGAAATAGAACTAGTCTGACTCAAGGTTGGGATATAGACAGACTCTAACCTCACGCTTTTAATACATTGGTTGAGCTTAGATGTCACTTTTTTTTAATACTGATAAAACCTTAAGTTATCTTGGGACTATGACTTGAATGAAGTTCTGGGAGTGACAAATTAATCAATCAAAACCTGCATCCTCATTCTAAGTGATTAAAGAGTTAATAGCCATCTAGGTGTGTTCAATATATCACATCAGTTGTATGACACTTTGATCTTTTGCTATAAATTCTGTGTCCTATGATTCTGCCCCACTAGCGACCTGATGAAGGAGCAGTGCTCTGAAAACTTGTACTTCCAAATAAACCTGTTGGACTATAACCTGGTGTTGTGTGATTTTTAACTTTGTTCATATCAGTCCAACACCAGTATCTCCACATCATAGAAATATTTGACATCCCTTTGCACTCAACAGTGTTTGAGCACACTCAGTTGTGACATCCTGTGTTCAAAGCATTCAATCTGCTTTCCAAAGAATTCATTCAGTTATTGCTGGCATATAACGTGATCTATTAAAATCAGTGAACATGAAATGAAAGCACACAGACTCCAAGTACATCAATCACAAATATTTATTTTCTTATAAACCATTCAGTAGTGTTCAAGTGAAATCACTATCCTTGGGAATAGATATTTACATTCAAAGACTATCTGGGAAATACTGGAAGATGTTGAACTATGTGGACATTTTCTGGACTGGAAAGAGATTACAATGTGATTTCTTGGAAATCTAGTCAATGGTTTAGTGTGTTCTTTTTGCCAGCTGATATTTTAGTGAAAATCAGGTGCATCTGGAGAAGCTGCTCAGTAAAGCTTTCAAGCAGATAGGAGGTTTATTATCTTTACACTGGGAAAAAAATAGCTTTAAGAGGACTAGGTGCCCCTCTGCTAATGTTTGTCTAGCATCTCAATCTAGATTTATTGTTCTGTTCTACTGATCTAAAAGTCAGAATGAAGAAGACACTCCAAAAGGTGCAGATTCTTCCCTCAAATCCTGTTTCTTAGAAGTTCCTGGGAATCTGATAGCATTTTCAACCATGAGTTTTTCTGTCTATTTGGTAAAACCTGAATTAGTGAATTGTGACCAATTCTCAGAGACTCAAATCCAAGTTGTTCAAATTCAAACTGGACATTTGTCATCAATCTATAGTTAGTCGAAAATGAGGACTGCAGATGCTGGAGATTAGAGATGAGAGCATAGGGCTGGAAAAGCACAGTGGGTCAGGCAGCATCCAAGGAGCAGGAAAATCGACTTTTCGGGCAAAAGCCCTTCAATGAGGGAATGAGGCAGGGAGCCTTGGGGGTGGAGAGATAAATGGGAGGGGGTTGGGACTGGGGGGAAGGTAGCTGAGAGTGCAATGGATGGATGGAGGGGGGAGTAAAGGTGATAGGTTGGAGGGGAGGGTGAAGTGGACAGGTGGGAAGGAAAATGGACAGGTGGGACAGATCATGAGGGCGGTGCTGAGCTGGAGGTTTGGAACTGTGATAAGGTGGGGGAGGGAAAATGAGGAAACTGGTGAAATCCACATTGATGCTATGGGGTTGGAGGGTCCCGAGGTGGAAGATGAGGCGTTCTTCCTACAGGCGTCGTGTGGTAAGGGAGTGGCGATGAAGGAGGTTCAGAAACTGCATGTCCTCAGCGGAATGGGAGGGGGAGTTAAAGTGTTCGGCTGCATTTCAGCTTGGTTAACAGGCAATTATCTGGATGTAAGATGGAATCACATTTCATCCTGTGTTTCCAAACCCTTCGTCCACAGCAATCATGGTATGCCCTTTTTGTTTTGACTTGAGTTTGCTTTATTGTGTGTTATTAATGTCTGTGTGTGGGAGTGAGAGGAGATCATTTAATTTCTAGATCATACTCATGGCTAAAATGATAATCATATTTTGTCATTTGATTTAAGAATAAATTGTATTTGTTTTAAAACAGATTATTTTGTGTTTTTTAAAGAAGCCTGGTGGATATTGCTTTTTTTTAATTGTAATACAAAAGAACAGTAATTAATCATTTTGGTAACTGAAACAACAATTCTAATGTTGCAGCTGATTGAGTAGCGGGGGAGATTAATATCAGCACATTTCTCTGGATCACTAGAAGTAAATTGTCATGGAAATTATGGATATAAAATTGTAATCAGGCAAAAGGCTGTGTGATAGGTGTTGATCTTGTCGTTTTATATATAGTTAATAGTTAAAACAAATTGGTGAAATAATGTTGTAATGTTTTGATAGCACATTTAAAAATATACACAGCAATACTAACACCAACTAGGCTATCACAATTTTTGGAAAATGCTTTTCCCGAGCAGGGAGTACAGCTGTATTCTAAAAAGGGAGCAGTCGAGAAGGGAGCAGTTCCTGAAATCATTTCACAAGAATGGAAGAGCTCACCATTAAATGTAAACTAAATGGAGCAGCGCTGTGTTATTTAAACAGCATTGGCACAATGCTGAGCCTATTAAAGTTCAAATGTCATTCTGTTTCATGTGAAAAAGGAAAGTATCAAATGAAACTGACACAGTTTGTTTCTGGCAGTTCAATAAAATGCAACATGTAATTTGCCAAGAAATTACCAGAGCTGAAATGTGCAATGATCACTCCTGACATTTTGCCTTCGTGACTAGTTGGTGTTCATGGATGCGGATCGTTAGCTGTCTTCCTGTTTGTCCTATGTTGTGTTTTGTGCAGTCCTTGCATGGGATTTTGTACACTACATTGGTTTTGCTCATGCTGGGTATTGGTCCTTCGTTCTGGTGAGTTGTTGTCTGAGAGTGGCTGTTGGTTTGTGTGCTCTTATGAGTCCTAGTGGTCGCAGTAGTCTGGCTGTCAGTTTGGAAATGCTCTTGATGTATGGTAGTGTGGCTAGTCCTTTGGGTTGTGGCATGTCCTCATTCCGTTGTCTTTCCCTTAGGCATCTGTTGATGAAATTGCCCGGGTATCCGTTTTTGGCGAATACATTGTATAGATGTTCTTCTTCCTCTTTTTGTAGTTCTGGTGTATTGCAGTGTGTTGTGGCCCTTTTGAATAGTGTTTTGATGCAACGTCTTTTGTGTGTGTTGGGGTGGTTGCTTTCGTAGTTTAGGACTTGGATCTGTGTGTGTGGCTTTCCTGTAAACCTTTGTGGTGAATTCTCCGTTTGGTGTTCTCTGTACCATCACGTCTCGGAATGGGAGTTGGTTGTTCTTTTCTTCCTCTCTAGTGAATCAGATTCCTGTGAGTGTGGTGTTGATGATCCGGTGTGTGTTCTCTATTTCTGTGTTTTTAATTATTACAATATCTGACCCAGAGTTTGGGTTGAATTTGCGGTAAGACTGTTTGTTCTAATCTTTGCATTCCCACTTCTGCTATGAGTCCAGAGATGGGTGAGCCGATGGAGGTGCTGTTGATTTGTTCATATATTTGGTTGTTGAATGTGAAGTGTGTTGTGACAGCCAGACTACTGCGACCACTAGGACTCATAACAGCACACAAACCAACAGCCACTCTCAGACAACAACTCACCAGAACGAAGGACCCAATACCCAGTATGAGCAAAACCAATGTAGTGTACAAAATCCCATGCAAGGACTGCACAAAACGCTACATAGGACAAACAGGAAGACAGCTAATGATCCGCATCCATGAACACCAACTAGCCACGAAATGACACGACCAGCTATCCTTAGTAGCCACACACGCAGATGACAAGCAACATGAATTCGACTGGGACAACACTACTATTATAGGGCAAGCCAAACAGAGAACAGCCAGGGAATTCCTAGAGGCATGGCACTCATCCACCGGTTCAATCAATAAGCACATCGACCTGGAGCTAATATACCGACCACTGCAGCGGACATCTGGAACTGACAACCGGAAGCGGCAGATTCAAACCACTATAAATGCCGGAGGAAAGATCACAGAAGCACTTCACAGGAGGCTCCCAAGCACTGAGGATGTCACCTAGACGGGGGATGAAACATCTGCAACACAAATTCCCAGCTCGGTGAACAGAACCACAACAACGAGCACCCAAGCTACAAATCTTCTCACAAACTTTGAAAACCTGAATACTGTATGGCTTGTGAGATTGTAACCTTGCATCTCAAGAAACAGTATGAGGACTGTGTGATGTGTTTACAAGAAGGACTGAAACACACATTACAGTAGCATTTCACTACTGGCTTAGCTACACAGCATTAGCTACACTGCACAGCTTTAGCTACAGAAAGCTACATGAATGTTACTTGCTATTATGTTGAGAATGGGGAGCTTCAATCCACAGTTTTAGAAACTGGAAGTCTGGCAGACCATCATACAAAGGAAAACCAAGCAGAGAAATACTATAGTGGAAAGTTGGAGCCTGGCAGGCCATGTGTTGGCATGCATACATGATGTGGAGGTGCTGGTGTTGGACTGGGCTGGACCAAGTTAAAAATCACGCAACACCAGGTTATAGTCCAACAGGGTTACTTGGAAGCACTAGCTTTCGGAGTGCTGCTCTCCTCAGCTCGTTGTGGAGCAGGACCATAAGTTACAGAATTTATAGCAAAACATCACAGTGTAATGCAAGTAAAATGATATATTTAACAATCCTCAAAGTTTCAAATAAACCTGTTGGACTATAAGCTGGTGTTGTGTGATTTTTAACTTTGCAAAACAACGTGACATTCTCCCCAATATGTTACATGGGAATCTGTTAATTGTTTGTCCCATATTTTGCAGCTAGCCATAAATGATGACTTTTCTTCACATGGTATGGACCATATCAGTATAAAGAGCTGTACTGCATACTCCAAACACATCAACATGACAGCAAAAGAACTCAAAACAAAAACAACTTCAGGTTGAACAACAGCAGTTGATCCAGTCTTGTAAAGAATTCAGTACATGACATGCACAAAAGACTCAATGAGCAAGAGTGGGCCAAAACAACTGTCCTTTCGGATAGCTCTGTAACTAAATGATCTAATGCTTGAATGCTTCAACTGCAGGATGAGCAATGGAAATTGATTGAGGACATTTCTACTTTGAAATGCATTACAATTGCCATGTCTGCTGAACCATAAGTTTCAATTTTAAAATATTTATCCTATTTGCAACAGTCTTCTCCAAACTCACTTCAGACAATGTAAAAGGTGTTGATTTCAAGGCTGCTGTCTGACTCTGTCTGGAGTGTTGCATGAAACTAAATGTTTCTGACATAACTGCCAAACCTGTGCTCAATGCCTCTTTGTTAGATCCTTGCTCCAAACAGGTGGGATTTCGTTTGCTGGCCGTCCAAAGCTGAAGCTTCTGTGATTTGCATTAATGGCAGAAATAGAAAAACCTCTGACCACTGTAAGTGAACCACATGAGCCCACACAGCCAGCACTGAAAATAATGTTGTGGTTCTGTTCGCCGAGCTGGGAATTTGTCTTGCAAACGTTTCGTCCCCTGTCTAGGTGACATCCTCAGTGCTTGGGAGCCTCCTGTGAAGGACTGAGGATGTCACCTAGACAGGGGACGAAACGTTTGCAAGACAAATTCCCAGCTCGGCGAACAGAACCACAACAACGAGCGCTCGAGCTACAAATCTTCTCCCAAACTTTGAACACCTACGGGCGAGAGACGCTAAGACAAGCCAGGAAATGGGAATCCTGTGCCAACCGCCTAAGCGCCACATACGAACAACTCCGGTTCCTGCATGAATAGGCTTCACTGAAAATAATGCGTGAAACCAACAAGAATGCATTGAAACACTTTCAAGTGAAGATTACACTGAAAAAATGGAGCATGCAGCAGAAACTGAACTCAAATATTACACCGGGGACCTTGTCAAACACTGGAAAACACCATTGGAGAGATGAAAGGTAAATACAGAGAGTTTTCCCAGGCTTGAAGAACTGGCAAAATGGTAGCTGTGGATTCGAGGATTGCATGCGCTGGCCAACAGGAGGTGTGTTTCGACCACTGGCCTTCTTGATAATAGTCTACAAACATAAGATTGATGTCAGAGCATGCAAACATGTTCATCGTTTTAAAGAAAAGCCAGCTTTAGATTTGTAATTTTGAACTGTTCTGAAAAAAGATAGAAAACTTTCCACAGGAAAGTGGCTTTTTCTTTGGAACACATTTGAGGATATTTTATAAGACATTGCTACAGCTGTTTCTGTAAATTTACCCATAGCTCACTTTCATCTTTGGTACGTATAAATTAAACCAAAGAAGTTAAAGTGGCGGATCTGTATCTTAATATTAATAAACACATATTATCACAGAAATGGTTGAATGGTTTAACTTTAATGCAGCAAACAGGTACTCTTTTAAAATAATATTTATTACCCAAATGGAAATAAACTGTACCGAAAGCTTAATCAGCCTAGAAAAATATCAAAAGAAGGAAAAGGTCAGAGATAGAAGCTTTCAACAAGAGAAGGAAAGAAATTAGACAATTCTCATACATCTTTTGAAGTTCCAATTCTATGTGATTGTTTAACATAGACTAATCAGATAGAGATCATTATAGTTATATTTATATTATACATCAGTTCTATATATGTTACTTATTTTGATTGCTGTAGTTATTCTTCTCAGTTGTTTCAATCTTATCTTATTCTTTCATTGTTACATATTATTATAGTTCATTCCCTCCACCCTCCCCCTTCTCTTTTCACCCACTCCTGCTCCCTCATCCGACAACTGCTCCCTCCCAGCCCAGTCCAATCTCACCCCCTTTCTTTCCTCCTACTCTGCTAGCGCCTCACGCTCCACTCTCTGGACGCCCACACCTTTCCTCCTCAGGGCAACCACTGCACCTCCTCCCTATCAACTCACCCCCCCGCCCCCCCCATCTTACCCAATCTGCTCAGCTTCCTACATTTTTAAAAATCCCTCTCCCCATCCCACTTTTCCGTGGGGCAGCAATAGCAAAAACAAAAGTTGAACTCACAGTTCAGATGGCATTGGGAATACATTGACATGACGAGCAAGGTGTATAGCTTTAGGAAGCCAATGGAGCTTTAGGGCGCTGTGAAATTGTGGGGTAGTCACAAAATCATAGGTTCATATAGATGTATAGCACGGAAACAGACCTTTAGGTCCAACTCATCCATGCCGACTGTGCTGTAGTCGAAGGAGAAAGTGAGGATGTGGTTTGTACTCCTGAATCTGGAGAAGGGAGATTGGAATGAGTGGTAGCTCTGAGATTTAGTAAGATGGAGGTGTTCAGGCATACAAGTAGAGTCCAGTAGGTTTCCATCAGGCACAAAGGAGCCAGCCTGAGATTTGGGTGGTCTCAGCTGCTGCCACCATTGGAAGGATGAAGAATTGACAAAAAATTAGAAGGGTGGACTGAACCTCAATATTAGGGTTCTAAGACATCCAGTGGATAGTGGAAGTTTTGCTTCCTTTTGCAATTCACAATGCATTTTTCTCTTAATCTCACCTTTCTGCTTCAGCTGCCAGTCTTGCTAGGATGTTCATTTTGTTGCCAATTGAAATGGAGGGGAAAGGAGAACTTCTTGGTTGGGAAAAGATTTGAAAATACACAGTAGGATCTGTTTATTTTGTTTGTATCATAACTTGTAGAAAGCTGCATTTGCTGCCTTTATGCCATCAAACTTTAATTTGTGGCAGTGCGATCGCTTTCACTTGACCACTCGAGGACTGTAATCTGCAGTCAGCACTTGCTCCAACTAACATTTCTAGATATCTATTGATAGCGGAGACTTTTACAGCTTGAACAAACACTCAATATTTGCTAGTTGGGGATGATTTAGAGTCATAGAGTCATAGAGATGTACAGCACGGAAACAGGGCCTTCAGTCCAACCCATCCATGCTGACCAGATAGCCCAACACATCTAGTCCCACCTGCCAGCACCCAACCCATATCCCTCCAAACCCTTCCTATTCATATACCCATCCAAGTGCCTTCTAAATGTTGCAATTGTACCAGCCTCCACTACATCCTCTGGCAGCTCATTCCATACAGGCACCACCCTCTGCGTGAAAAAGTTGCTCCTAAGGTCTCTTTTATATCTTTCCCATCTCACCCTAAACCTATGCCCTCTCCAGGGAAAACAGCCCCAGCCTGTTCAGCCTCTCCCTATAGCTCAAATCCTCCAACCCTGGCAACATCCTTGTAAATCTTTTCTGAACCCTTTCAAGTTTCACAACATCTTTCCGATAGGAAGGAGACCAGAATTGCATGCAATATTCCAACAGTGGTCTAACCAATGTCCTGTACAGCCGCAACATAACCTCCAACACCTGTACTCAATACTCTGACCGAAGAAGGAAAGCATACCAAACGCCTTCTTCACTATCCTATCTACCTATGACTCCACTTTCAAGGAGCTATGAACCTGCACTCCAAAGTCTCTTTGTTCAGCAACATTTCTTAGCACCTTACTATTAAGTGTATAAGTCCTGCTAAGATTTGCTTTCCCAAAATGCAGCACCTCACATTTATCGGAATTAAACTCCATCTGCCATTTCTCAGCCCATTGACCCATCTGATCAAGATCCTGTTATAATCCAAGGTAACCTTCTTCGCTGTCCACTACACTTCCAATTTTGGTGTCATCTGCAAAACAAATAACTATACCTCTTATGCTCACATCCAAATCATTTATATAAAAGATGAAAAGTAGTGAACCCAGCACCGATCCTTGTGGCACTCCACTGGTCACAGGCCTCCAGTCTGAAAAAGAACCTTCCACCACCACCTTCTGTCTTTAGCCAGTTCTGTATCCAAACAGCTAGTTTTTTTTAAGATTACTTAGATCAGATTAGATCACTTACAGTGTGGAGACAGGCCCTTCGGCCTAACAGGTCCACACTGACCCTTTGAAGAGTAACCCACCCAGACCCATTCTCCTACATTTACCCCTTCACCTAACACTACGGGCAATTTAGCATGGCCAATTCACCTTACTTGCACATCTTTGGACTGTGGGAGGAAACCAGAGCAACTGGAGGAAATCTACGCAGACACGGGGAGAACATGCAAACTCCACACAGACAGTTGCCCGATGTGGGAATTGAACCCAGGTCTATGGCGCTGTGAGGCAGCAGTGCTAACCACTGTGCCACCATGCCGCCCATAAGTTCTCCCTGTACTCCGTGCGATCTAACCTTGCTAACCAGTCTCCCATGGGGAACCTTGTCAAACACCTTACTGAAGTTCATATAAGTCACATCTACCACTCATCAATCCTCTTTGTTACTTCTTCAAAAAACTCAATCAAGTTTGTGAGGCATAATTTCCCATGCACAAAGCCATGTTGACTATCCCTAATCAGTCCTTGCCTTTCTAAATACATGTACATCCTGTCCCTCAGGATTCCCTCCAACATCTTGCCCACCACCGACATCAGGCTCACTGGTCTATAGTTCCCTGGCTTGTCTCTACCACCCTTCTGAAACAGAAGTACCACGTTAGCCAACCTCCAGTCTTCTGGCACCTCACCTGTGATTATTGATGATATGAATATCTCAGCAAGGGGCCCAGCAATCACTTCCCTAGCTTCCCACAGAGTTCTAGGGTACACCTGATCAGGTCCTGGAGATTTATCCACCTTTATGCGTTTCAAGACATCCAGCACTTCCTCCTCTGCAATATGGACATTCTTCAAGATATCAACAATTATTTCCCTACAGTCTGAATCATCCATGCCCTTTTCCACAGTAAATACTGATGCAAAATATTCGTTTAGTATCTCTCCCACTTTCTGAGGCTCCCCACAATTCACTTTTTCTATGGCCCGTTGTAAACATTTGGACTCTTTCACTTTCTACTTAAATTTCAATTTTAGTTATGCTGTGCTTAGTTAATTTAATTGATCTAGTTCAATGTACCCAAGGGAATGCCAGAGATTTTCATTATTAGTATTTTACTCGTGAAGGGTTACTGATGTACCAGAAATGAGATCGCTCATCTCCCATTCTGCCAGCACAAACTCCTCCTCTGTCTCAAATATATCCTTTTCTGCTTCTCTCACCTACACAAGTCTTTGCCTCCAACTGTGCCTCTTTGACGGCTGTGACCACTTCCTTTACCAGATCAACGTTCTCCTCCTGTTCCTCCACCTTGACCTTGCCCTGCTCCTCCTCTGCCATTAACTCATCTGTTGACTGAGTCTTGATCCTTTGGTATCTACTCCTCAGTTCACTCTGCCACTGTTGCCAACTTAGTGAAACTGTCTCAGCAGACAAAATAAGAAACTCTTCACTGGGGTACCAGGGTCTGTGCTGTGCCTCTCACAATTCTATCACTCCATCTCTCTTACCTTCTTTCCCAAATCTCCCTTTAATTTCTGCATAAATTAACTACATGAGGATATTAAGAAATTTCTATCACAAGGACCAGAAGACACGGGAGTAGAAATAGATCATTTATATAATGATCAAATCGTACAGTGTAGAATCAGACCCTTCCGTCCAACTCGTCCATACCTTCCAGGCTTCCTAAACCAAACTAGTCTCATTTTCCTGCGTTTGGCTCCTATCCCTCTAAACCATTCCTATCTATATACCTGTCCAAATGGTTTCTAAATGTGGCATTTGTACTCCACCTCTACCACTTCCTCATGGCTGCTCTGGTAATTCTCAACTTCACTTTTCTGTCTTTTCTCTACAACTCACGATTCCCTTACAGACTAAAAATCTGTCTGTCTCAGCCTTGAATATTCTTAATGACCCAGTTTGACAGCTTGACCCAACCTCGGCAGTAAAGAAATCCATAGATTCACTAACCTCCGTGAGGAGAGATTCCTCCTTATCTCTATTTTAAATATGCAAGCTTTTATTCTGAGATTATGCTCTCTGATCCTATGCAGTCCCACAGGTAAAAGGTTTCCATATCTATCTTGTCAAGCCCACAAAACATCTTTTGTGGTCAATATGTTTGCTTCTCCATCTCCTAAACTCCAATGAGTACAGGTCAAACTTAGTCAAACTCAACTCATGATAAAATCTCTCCACAACCATGTTCAGTCTCATGAACCTTTTCTGAACTGCTCCCAATGTCAGTATATCTATCCTTAGAGAAGGGGATCAAAACTGTTCACAGTATTCTAGGTGTAGTCTAGCAAGTGCCTTCTATAGTTTGAGCAAGATTTTCCTATTTTTATATTTCATCCTCTTTGAAATAAATGCCAAAATACCATTTGCTGTTAAATAAAGACACACAGGTTTGTGTCATCCACAAGCTTCACAATAATTCATGCACTTTTCACTTGTGAGTCATTTTTATATAGTGTAAATACTTGTGACCCCATGCATTGATCCCTGTGGCACTCCTTTAGTGGCACACCCACCTCCTGACTTCTATTAGTCAGCCAATCTTTTATCCATACTAATACATTACCTGTAACACCGTGCATTCTTATCTTATTAGTAGTTTAATATGTAGTTACTTAACAAATGCTTTTTGCAAGTCCATATATATTAAACTACTGGTCCCCCTTTACCTAACCTGCCTCTCACCTCCTGAAAGAACTATATTACATTGGCAAGCATGATTTCCCCTTCATAAGGCAATGGGGATCTTATCTGAATATATTTTGCATTTTTAAATGTTCTGCTGATAAATCCTTTATAATAGACTGTAACATTTTCCTAATTACAGACGTTAACCTAACTTTATTTATTTTCTCTCTGTCCTTTCAAATAAAGGCATTACATTGCCAGTCCTCCAATCCTCTGGGACTTCTCCAGAATGAAAGGATTATTGGACAATTACTGCAGCACATCACTTTCTCTACAGATACTTCCTTTAACATCCTATGATGCAACCTATCAGATCCAGATAATTAATTTGTGTTCAGCCCCATCTGTTTCCCTATTATATTTTCTCTGGTGATACATATTACATTTATTCTCTCCCCAGTTCTTACCCCTTGATTTAGTAGTTTTGAAATGCTATTAATGTCCTGTACTGTTAAGAGTATGCAATATATGTATAGGCTTAGAACAAGCGAGTAATTCTTCATGGATATTTCCCCAGGTAACACAACTGGGACCCTAGCTTTTCCTGCTTTATATAAATGATTTAGATCGTGGTGTGCAAGTGAAAATGTCAAAGTTTTTAGTCGACTTAGGAATTGCAAACTGTAAAGAGGAAAGTGTAGAACTTGCAAAAGACATTGGCAAGTTTGTCATGTGGGTGGATAGGTGACAGATAAAGTACAATGTGAAGTCTGAGGTGATGCACTTTGACACAAAGAACATGGAGAGAAAGTATAAGTAAAGAATACTGCTCTAAAGGGTTTGCAGGAGCAAAGAAACTTGGGTATGTATGCACATCAGTCATTAACTATACTAAGACAGGTAGAGAGATCTGCAAATAAATCATACCATGTACTAGACTTCATTACTCAGGGCATAGAATATAAAAGCAGTGACATTTTGATGAATATACGAGAACACTGTTTCGGCTTCAGCTCTGATAGAAGTTTTCAAATTGTGAAGAATTTGGACAAAGTAGATCAGGACATACTAGTCCCATTCATAAAAGGACAGAGGCACAGTTTTAAAGTGCTTTGGAGGAACTCTCTTTCTATCCACCCCACACTCAGTGCCACCTTACCAGAAGGTGACCGTCCTTTATCTTCCTGACCAATCCGAAAGTCCAGTTTTCAAATTGCCTTTTATCATTCCAATCCTAATTACTAATAATGAAATAAATAAAATATCAAAGCCCATGTCTGAGATCATTAATTAATCTGGTTATTTATTTTTGTGATGCACGATATCGAATACATTTTAATTCACAAGTTTGTTTTCAAGAACCAGTGTACATTTCAACAGTTCAAAATTCCTAATGAAATGTCATCTATAAAATTTCTGAAAAATAATGCACATTAATTGAAGATGAAAATACAAATAGCTTCTCATTAATGGAACACATATAATCACTTTAGATCAATGTGGGGTGCTGCATTTTGAAAAGGCAAATTAGGGCAGGACTAAAACGTGTATAACTGGGGAGTGTTGCTGAACAAAGAGACCTTGGGGTGCAGGTTCGTAGTTCCTTCAAAGTGGAGTCGCAGGATAGTGAAGAAGGCTTTTGATATGCTTTCCTTTACTAGTCAAAGCATTGAGTATAGGAGTTGGGACGTCATGTTGCGGCTATACAGGACATTAGTTAGGCCACTTTTGAAGTGTTGTGTGCAATTCTGGTCTCCCTTATATAGGTAGGATGTTGTGAAATTTGAAAGGGTTCAGAAAACATTCACAAGGATGTTGCCAGGGTTGGAGGGTTTGAGCTATAGGGAGAGGTTGAATAAGCTAGGGATATTTTCCCTGGAGCGTCGGAGGCTGAGGGACAATCTTTTAGAGGTTTATACAATCATGAGAGGCATGGTTAAGATAAATAGGCAAGGTCCCTGGGGTAGGGAGGTCCAGAACTAGAGGGAATAGGTTTAGGGTGAGAGGGGAAAGATATGAAAGGCACCTAAGGAACAATATTTTCACCCAGAGGGTGGTATGTGCATGGAATAAGCTGCCAGAGGAAGTGGTGAAGGCTGGTATAATGACAACATTTAAAAGGCATGTGTCTGGGTATATGAACAGGAAGAGGTTGGAGGGATTTGGGCAAAGTGCTGACAAATGGGACTAGATAATTTAGGATGTCTGGTTGGGATGGACGAGTTGGACCAAAGTCATAGAGTCATAGAGTCATAGAGATGTACAGCATGGAAACAGACCCTTCGGTTCAACCCGTCCATGCTAACCAGATATCCCAACTCAATCTAGTCCTACCTGCCAGCACCCAGCCCATATCCCTCCAAACCCTTCCTATTCATATACCCATCCAAATGCCTTTTAAATGTTGCAATTGTACCAGCCACTACTTCCTCTGGCAGCTCATTCCATACACGTACCACCCTCTGTGTGAAAAAATTACCCCTTAGGTCTTTTTTATATCTTTTCCCTCTCACCTAAACCTATGCCGTCTAGTTCTGGACTTCCCCCACCCCAGGGTAAAGACTTTGTCTATTTACCCTATCCATGCCCCTCATGATTTTGTAAACCCCTACAAGGTCACTCCTCAGCCTCCGACGCTCCAGGGAAAACAGCCCCTGTCTGTTTCCATGCTGTACATCTCTATGATTCTATGAAGAGAACGGTAAATATAAAACAAAAGTTGGAAACAGAGAGGGTGTAACCTGGAAGTCACCCAAAATGTCATCCAAAATAAAAACAGGTTTAAAAATTGTGATAGTTAATATAAATGTGTATTCCCAGCAGTATTTTCAAGTGGATACTGCACTGAGCATTTACTCCTATACTATACATAGATGAATGAACTATTTTAATTCTTCAATACTCAAGAATTTTGTAATATCCTAATCAGCACTATAGTGGAATCCAAGATGGGCTTCTCATGAAATGTTATTAAACAATCATGAAAAAAATCGTTGAGTCACACAATGTCTCAAAGATTGACAAAAATACTAAAATAGCCTAAAATTCTTAATATACATCCATACTCTGCTAGACTGTAGAAAATGATAATGGTTGCTTATCAAGTTGCAGTCGGATTCAGTCAAATTCTCTTACTGCAGAGACTTAGTTAAATTTCTTAGTCAATCTGCAGTCAACCAAAAGCACTGCAGGAAATAAAATGACCATTAATCTACAAATACTTGAAATCAGACATTATATTTGAGAATAGCATTTGAATGAAAGGTGGACTGGGAAGCACTTTAAAGACTCCCTGAAGGCTTACCTCAAGAAATGAAACAGAAATGTCAACTCTTAGGAGACCTTCGTTCAAAAGAAACTGACTTGGAGGAACCTCCTGTATGAAGGAACACAATTTTTCATGGAGATATGAAAAGGAACCTAAGAAATGAATGCCAATTATCTGGAGGGCAAGTACCAGTTGCATCTCCCAAATGTGTAGTCAAAGATGAAACTCTAAGATCAGACTCATCAGTCATGTAAGGACCCACACAACTAATAACCAATGACACGGAATTTACTAGGTAGACAACCATAACCATTAGCGAATGATTGCCAATCGTGATTTGATGTCAATTAATGATGATGTCAGTTGATGATCATTTGGGCTGTCAACTTATAAGTCAATTGTTATTGACTGATAGTTGAAAATTACATTTCAGTGATTGAAAACAGTTGAGACTAAAAATTGTCGAAAAATGTCAGATATTTCCAGATATATCCCACTGGACGAGATCAGGCGATACTGTATACCTTGTAAATCCAACTGAAAATACTGGGGATGTAGAACAAGTACTGAGAGAATTAATTAAATTTAGATTTTGGCCAGGACAGTTCGACATAATTTGTGTTAATGGAGAAACAGCCTGAGATATCAACATCTATTTCCCTTTTTAAACGTTATGTAATTTTAGTTTAATTTCAGATTTCCAGCACAGTTTTTTTTAAATTCTGTACATTGTTGTATTTTCTATCAACGTATTGTGTGACGTTGTGAATTTTAATCAGGAACCCTATGCTGGACCACATCCTCAATGCAATGAACTTAAAAGAGAGTGATGTTGTCTTCCAGAATTCACACTTTAGACAGTGATTTGAACCTGAGAATTGTGTAACAATTCTGTTGACAGAAAAGTGCAGACATACCATTGTGTTTATTGAAATTACTATAGTCTAGCGTAAGAACTCTCAAGTGAGTCACATCAACAAATATCAGTATCATACAATAAATTTTAATTGGAGAGTATATTTTTGATTACCTGTTGCCAAAGAATTAAACTCAGGAAGGGTTTCCGTTAGCATTATTATAACTCAGAGATATAATTAAGCAGAATGAAATGTAACTGTAAGTTAGTAAATAACCTTGTCTTATTTCACAATAAAATCTGTTATGACTTCTGTTAAATGTAGCAAACAGGACTTTGAGAAGCCTATTTAACCTCTTGTGGAATTGATTCAACACTTTCATGTCTCACATAAACACAATTAGCTTAATTTAAAGAGATGTCATTCTTTTTCTTCAGAATCTTCAGACACTGTTTAATTCTTTTCAATCTTATGTCTTCTCAGACTAATAGTTTTACATCAAAATGGACACACTTTGTACATGCTCCTCTGGGCGAAAAGGTCGGGAAAAATGCATTTGCAACTATTTAGCAGCTTTCACAACTTCAGCACTTGACAGCCAGCTAAATACATTTGAAGTATAGTCACTGTTGACATGTAGAAATGGCTACAGTCAATTTGCACACAGTAAGATTCAATAAAAGGATATGAAAATAACCAGGTAATCACTCTATTAATATCGGTTGAAGCATAATTATTGGCTGGGAATGCTTGCCCCTTCCCAGTTTCATTGTTCTGCAATCATACACTTCCCTAATAGAGCAGACTGGCTTTGATTTAATATTCCATATGAAAGGCAACATGTCCTCAAATATTGCAATGGTTTGTTAACGTGGACCTTGTGCTCAAGTCTAAGGAGCGGTACTTGAATTCAAAATCAAATTTTTTCATCAAAATTCTGGGGGGAGGGATTGGTTTTCTCATTCTACATTGTCAAGGGAGCAGTCGTTGTTGGTATATGGTGATGAACTGTGAACTATATGGCTTGCATAACTGTTTTCCCATTATTGTCTTGCTAACAGCTGTTATTGGTTTTGCAGTGAACATTTTTTCATGCTAGGAATTATGTTAGTTCTTTCCTATAGATTTGAAAGAGGAAGAGGAGTTGATAACGAGAGAAGATAAAAGATGAGTGAAATCACACAAGCCCCTTGACACAACCTGCTCCAGAAGCTTTGTTTTGCAATTGCTGCACACTCACCTGTCCATGTTTCTGATCTACCTTTTGCACAAACTCAGTCACAGCTCATAACTCTCCAATGACTGTACTTTTAATCGCTTCATCTATTTTCTTCTTGCTACTAGGTAACAGCAGCAACTTGTGGTATCATTCTTGTAAATTTTCCTGGCACCTTCATTGGTGATTTATAGTCCAGATAAGAGTTAATGTTACATTGAGACATTAGTGCCACAGTTCTGATCAAACCATTAAATTTCCACATGACTGGATGTTTGCAATCCATCATATAAAACATTTAAGAAGTTCATCAGTCTTCAGTGCACCATTGTACAAATCAAAGGGAGACAACTTGTTTGCAAGACAAAAGCACCTGATGGAAAACAGGTAGCAGCACAGGAGTAGGTAAAAACAATGACTGCAGATGCTGGAAACTTGATGAAGGGCTTTTGCCCGAAACGTCGATTTTACTGCTCCTCGGATGCTGCCTGAACTGCTGTGCTCTTCCAGCACCACTAATCCAGAAAGCAGCACAGGAGTGTACATCATTTTTACCAGTAGGTCAATTTCCCAAAGTGTAAGACTTCACAAACAGTCACAACCCCCTTTAAACAAATAATCCCATGGTCAGTTCCCAATCCGAACAGTTACTTCAGGATAACAGGTGTTGGCATATTCTGGTATTGGTTTCAAATGAATTTGCAAGCACAATGGGAGGGTGTTGCGCTTGTGCGGGAGAGGGAGATATTAATGCTACTTTCTACCTGATTATAAGGTTCTGAAACTTAAAATTAAAGAGTCATAGCAATGTACAGCACAGAAATAGACCCTTTAGTCCAACCCGTCCATGCTAACCAGATATTCCATCCTAATCTAGTCCTACTTGCCAGCACCCGGCCCATATCCCTCCAAACCCTTCCTATTCATATACCCATCCAGATGTCTTTTAAATGTTGCAATTGTAGAAGCCTTCACTACTTCCCCTGGCAGCTCATTCCATATACACACCACCCTCTGTGTGAAAATGTTGCCCCTTAGGTCTCTTTTATATCTTTCCCCTCTCACACTAAACCTATGCCCTCAAGTTCTGGTCTCCCCCACCCCAGGGAAAATACCTTGTCTATTTACTCTATCCATGCCCTTCATGATTTTATAAGCCTCTAAAAGGTTGCCCCTCAGCCTCCAATGCTACAGGGAAAACAGCCCCAGCCTATTCAACCTCCCCCTTTAGCTCAAATCTTCCAACCTTGGGAACATCTCTGTAAATATTTTCTGAACCATTTCAAGTTTCACAACATCCTTCCAATAGGAAGGAGACCAGAATTGCATACAATATTCCAAAAGTGGCCTAACCAACATCCTGTACCACTGCAATATGACCACCCAACCGCTAAGCTCAATACTAGGACCAATAAAAAGGAGAGCATACCAAACGCCTTCTTCACTAACCTATCTACCTGTGACTCTGCTTTCAAGGAACTATGAATCTGCACTCCAAGGTCTCTTTGTTCAGTAACATTCTCTAGGACCTTACCATTAAGTGGATAAGTCCGGCTAAGATTTGCTTTCCGAAAAATGTATCACCTAACAATTATCTTCAGTCCATTGGCCCATCTGATCAAGATCCTGCTGTCATCTGAGGTAACCTTCTTCGCTGTCTATTACACATCTAATTTTGGTGTCATTTGCAAATTTATTAACGATATACCTTCTATGGTCACATCCAAATCATTTATATAAATGACGAAAAGTAGTGGACCCAACACCGATCTTTGTGGCATCCACTGGTCACAGGCCTCCAGTCTGAAAAACAACACTCCGTCTTCTACCTTCAAGCCAGTTCTATATCCAATTGGTTAGTTCTTCCTGTATTCCATGAAATCTAACTTTGCTAACCAGTCTCCCATGGGAAACCTTGTCAAATGCCTTACTGAAGTCCATATAGATTGCGTTCACCACTCTGCCCTCATAATCCTCTTTGTTGCTTCTTCAAAAAACTCAATAAAGTTTGTGAGACATGATTTCCCATGCAGAAAGCCATGTTGACTATCCCTAATCAATCCTTGCCTTTCCAAATGCAAATCTTGCCCATCAGGATTCCCTTCAACAAATTGCCCACCACCTACACCAAACTCATTGGTCTATAGTTCCCTGGCTTGTCCTTACCAACTTTCTTAAATAGTGGTACCACGTTAGTCAACTTGCAGTCTCCCGGCACCTCACCTTTGACTATCGATGATAACAATATCTCAGCAAGAGGCCCAGCAATCACTTTTCTACCTTCCCACAGAGTTCTAGGGTACACCTGATCAGGTCCTGGGGATCTATCCACCTTTATGCGTTTCAAGACATCTAGCTTCCTCCTCTGCATTATGGACATAGATGTCTCCATCTATTTCCCCACATTCTACATTTTCCATGTCCTTTTCCACAGGAAACACTGATGCAAAATACTCATTTAGTATTTCCCCCATCTCCTGTGGCTCCACACAAAGGCTGCCTTGCTGATCTTTGAGGGGCCCTATTCTCTCTCTTGTTACCCTTTTGTCCTTAATATGTTTGTAAAAAGCCTTTGGATTCTCCATAATCCTATTTGCCAAAGCTATCTCATGGCCTTTTTTTGCCTTCCTGATTTCCCTCTTAAATATACTCCTCTGCCTTTATACTCTTCTAAGGATTCATTTAATCTCTCCTACATATATCTGACATATACTTCCTTCGATTTCTTAACTAAAGCCTCAATTTATCGAGTCATCCAGTACTTCCTACACTTACCAGCCTTTCGTTCACCCTAACAGGAATATAAAGTCTCTGGACTCTTGTTATCTCATTTTTAAAGGCTTCCCATTTTCCAGCTGTCCTTTTACCAAGAACATCTGCCCCCAATCAGCTCTTGAAAGTTCTTGCCTGATACCATCAAAATTAATCTTCCTCCAATTTAAAACTTCAACTTTTAGATCTGGTCTATCCTTTCCATCACCATTTTAAAACGAACAGAATTATGGTCGCTGGCCCCAAGTACTCCCCCACTGATACCTCAGTCATCTGCCCTGCCTTATTTCCCAAAGTTTTGCACTTTCTCGAGTAGATACATCCACATACTGAATCAAAACATTTTCTTGGACATACTTAACAAATTCGTCTCCATCTAAACCCTTAACACTATGGCAGTCCCAGTTTATATTTGGAAAGTTAAAATCCCCTACCATAACCACTGTATTATTCTTACAGATAACTGAAATTTCCTTACAAATTTGTTTCTCAATTTCCCACTGACTATTAAGGAGTCTATAATACTATTCCAATAAGGTGATGATCCCTTCCTTATTTCTCAGTTTCAATCAAATAACTTCTCTGGATGTATTTCTGGGAATATCCTCCCTCAGTACAGCTATAACACTATTCTTTATCAAAACTGCATCTCTCCCCCCCCCACCCCCCCACCCTTCTCTCTTGCCTCCCTTTCTGTCCTTCATGTAGCATTTCTATCCTGGAACATTAAGCTGCCAGTCCTGTCCAGCCCTGAGCATGTTTCTGTTTCTGTAATTGCTATGATATCCCTGTCCCATGTTCCTAACCATGCCCTGAGTTCATCTGCCTTCCCTGTTAGGCCCCTTGCATTGAAATAAATGCAGTTTAATTTATTAGTCCTACCTTGTTCTCTGCTTTTTCCCTGCATGCCCTGACTGTTTGACTCACTTCTTTTCTCAACTGTACCAATCTCAGATTGATCTCTTTCATCACTATCTCCCTGGGTCCCCCTCCCACCCCCCCCCCCCCCCCCCACCCCCATCTTACTAGTTTAAATCCTTCTGAGCAGCTCTAGCAAATCTCCCTGCAAGTATATTAGTCCCCTTCCAATTCAGGTGCAATTGTCCTTCTTGTACAGTTCACTTCTACTCGAGAAGAGATTGCATTGATCCAAAAGTGTGAATCCTTCCCCCATACACCAGCTCCTCAGCCAAACATTCATCTGCTCTATCCTCCGATTCCTATCCACACTATCTTGTAGCACTGGGAGTAATCCAAATATTACTACCCTTGATGACCTTCTTTTAAATTCCTGCCTAACTTTCTATATTCTCCCTCTAGAATCTCATCCTTTCCCTTCCTATGTAATTGGTTCCAATGTGTAGAATGACTGCCTGCTGGTCCCTCTCCTCTTTGAGAACATTCTGCACCGTCTCTGAGATATCCTTGACCTGGTACCGGGGAGGCAACACATTTTCTGATTTTTCACTGCTGACCACAGAAACTCCTGTCTGTGCCCTTGACTAGAGCGTCCCCTAACAGAATTGATTGCTTGGAACCCGACATACCCCTCATTACATTAAAGCCAACTCGATACCAGAAATTTGGCTGTTCATGTTACATTCCCCTGAGAGTCAATCATCATCTAAATTTTCCAAAACAGCATAACTGTTTGAAATGGGGATAGCTACAGAAGGTTCCTGTATTACCTGCCTACCTCTCTTACCTTTCCTGGACTTAACCCATCTATGTGACTGCATCTGCGGCTTTTCTCCCTTCCTATAAATGTCATCCATCACACTCTCTTGCTCTTGTAAATTCCTCATTGCCTTCAACTGTTGCTCAAACCGCTCCATTCAATATGATAGGATTCGCAAGCAACGACATTTGTTGCAGATCTAATCCTCAGTAACAAGTAAACTCTCCCTAAACTCCCACAAGAAGAACATATAACTCTACTAAAAGCCATTTTTGCTTCTCCCAATCTACAGACCCAGAAAATAGTACTGTCTTATTCCTCTACAAAACACTGCTCCAGGCTAACTTAATATTACAACTTCATATCTCAATAAAATATATAATCAATAAAGAATCTACTCTATTCACTATTGTAGACTTACAACAAGGGTATACTTAAAACTACTCACTTTCCTTTTCAACAAGGTACCCTGAGAAATAAAGAAATTTTGTAATAATTGTATAAATTCAGACTGATTACCAAGACTGAACCCAATTTCATACTGGCTGCCCCTATTCCAAGTTGTCTAATGGCCAAGAAGGCAGGTATGTCTGATTTATAGAGTCCCTGATCTTGGCAATAGCCTAACCCCCTATCTTCTGCATAAGGCAAAGAGGAAACCGATGGAAATGCTGCAATAACAAAAGCAACGACATTTTGAAGTCATATAGCACCTTGAACATCGTAAAATAATGTTCCACGGAGCTTCACAAGAGCATTAGGTCAGAACATTTAACACTCACTGATATAAGATATTATGGCTTCCAAAATGATGAGCAATATGCAAGCTTTTTCCTACCAAGTAAGTATTTGCAAATCCATTAATGCTGAAATAATGAAAATCAGGGTGTCAATAAAACTAGAATTACAGCATTGATATTGCCAGATCTGTTCATTATTTCTGATACTCTTTATTATTATTTTCCAGAGCAGTATTTTGCTTTTATATTCGAGAGGGACTTGAAGGACTAAGCAACCCTATCAGAGCTCTGGCTATTGATCCTCTTGTCAAATGCACAAAAAGATGTAAAACCTAGATGCATCAAGTCTCTACCCGTTCCATGGTACTGCAGGCTATTGGCATGCAACAGAAATGCAACTATTTGGAGAGATCAAGAAAGGAGAGGCTTAGCTTTGTAACTTGGACAATATCTCCAAGGTCATTTGGGCATTCTGCTTCTTCCACAATAATACAAACATGGGAGTCGTAGTCATGGAGACGGAGAATTAGGTTTCACAGAGTCAACACTTGTAGAGAAGGAAGAGGAAAAGAGAACAGAAATAGTCAAAGGCAATAATACAGTTGGGGAAACAAATAGGTCAATCATTGATTTACCTTTGACAAAGAATGTAATTTGATCTCAACATGCATATAGCTTTATAAATGTTGAACATAATGCAGTGGCTATGTGAACATCCAATCAATTATTGCACTTGGTTCTCAATCTTTCAACTATATGGTCTTTAAAGTTCACTTGAAGATACATTGACATAAAGTACAATCTATATTTATCTGACTAATGTTGGCTCTCTCTCCAGTTCAAATTAAAAATCACGCAACACCAGGTTATAGTCAACAGGTTTAATTGTGTGATTTTTAACTTTGTACACCCCAGTCCAACACTGGCATCTCCAAATCAGTTCAAATTAGTAAGTGTACCATGTCATCTAGTTCTTCTCGATTTGATCTCTGAGTTATCCCTCAGTGGAGCAGGAGTTACCATTTTTATGGGGATTTCTCAAATCTTTGTACTTCCTTCGCACTCCTTGTGCTGTCCACTAGTGGACAATGCCTATGATTTGAATAATCCTTACATTTGACCTCACCGAATCTAATAGTAATTCTCTCTGTCTGCACATGGTGACTATTTGAATTGGTGTCATTGTAATTCTAATGGTATATCGTCTTTGTACCTCTAGAAATTTGAAATGATAAAACTTTTGAAGTTGTGTATTAGACATGCCCCAAAGTTTGGAACATTTTAAAAGCAAATACACTGGATTTTGTCCCTTTAACATCCAACCAAAGATCGCCAATTTCCAGTTCAATACCATTAATAATGCTGTTTTTAAAATCTTTATCTAGTTTCTTTGTAATTGCTACTGTCAGAATTATAAAGTGTTTTATAACATCATGTCCTAGTGCTGCTTCTCTACATCTGAACAAGTGCAATGGCCAATTTATGGGTTCACTGCTTCTAGTGTATACAGGGCAGTAGAGATCTGAAGAGGGCTTTGGTTCCTTTATTTCTCCCATTTCCACTGGCATCTTGGAGAGGGCATCAATTTGTGCTACCTCTTCCAGCGCTATCAAGTTTTCAGACAAAGCGATCCTTGAAAAATAAATGGCTGAACATTCTCTTCGCTGTCCTTGCTGTGGGATCGGGAGAGTCAGCAATGGGGCAGAACAACTATGCACCCTTCCAGGATCATATCCACCTGACCCCTGACCCCAGACATCCAGATACCATTGAGCCTAACCCACTGAGCAATTTAACATAAAAAGCAATTATTTTTCCCAACTCTCAACTCTAATGAAACTGCAAGTAGGTGCATGCAGCAGGGTGCAAGGGCTCCATGATCGAGCTCTTGTTGCATAGTGGTAATGGAGGCCTAGGTTCAAGTCCCACTTGTGCTTAATGTATATCATCACGCATCTACAAAAGGTTGATTAAAAATATTGATAAGAGCTTCATATAATTAAAGTCTGGACTGCAAAATGTTTCAGGTATTCAGAAATAACAATGGTAATGCCTACATGTTGATTACAAATGTTTAATCTATTTGCCATTTGTTAGTTAATTATTCCCCATTGCACTAATGGTTTTCTGCTGGCTATTTCTTGATTGGTACCAGAAATGTTATTTTTGATTCCTTTCTCACAGCTCACCTCTTGTTAACTCCCAATTTGGTAGCCAAACTTTTTTTTCAACTTAGCTCAGACAGATAGTCTGATTACTGTCTGATTACCTTGACTAGGATCTTACTTAATCAAATCCTTTTTTTTTAAACCTTTCTTATCTTTTTTTTAAACCTGACATTATGACAAGGCATATTTTATCTAAGATAGAGCTAAGTTTCCATTACTGTTTATTTCCTTCCATTCTAAATAGTGACTCTAGTTCCCTCGTCCTATTAACATTCATAAAAGCAGTGGGACATTAATCTAACTTCACATTCTTTAGTTGGTTTTACCTTTCTTGTTTATCTATTCTTTTACTTTGCTTCTTTGTCATGTGTTTCAAATCTACCTCAAAATGCAATGCTCATTGTATATCATGGCTAATCTAACCACCTATTCTGACTTATTATTTCTAATTGCTTTGCCTTTTCCCATTCCCCTCTCGCACTCTGTTCAGTTCTAAAGATGATTTGATTTGATTTATTATGGTCACATGTATCAAGATACAGTGAAAAGTATTGTATTGAGTGCTGAGCAGGCACAAGTACATCAGGGTAACAGAACAGAATGAGGGTAGCAGATAAGATGCAGAGAAAGATCAACTCTAAGATATGAGAGGTCTGCTCATAAATCTGATAACAATGGGGAAGAAGCTGTTCTTAAATCTATTGCTAGTGTTTTCAAGCTTCTCTATCCTCTGCCCAGTGGAAGAGGGTGGAAAAGAGTATAACTGGGTGAGAGGGGTCATTAATTATGTTGGCTGCTTTCTTGAGGCAGCGGGAGATGTAGACAGAGTCAATGGAAGGAAGGCTGGCTTGCATGATGCACTGGGCTGTGTTCACAACTCTTTGTAGTTTCTTGCAATCTTGGACAGAGCAGTTGCCATGCTGAGTTGTGATACAACCGGATCGGATGCTTTCTACTGTGCGTCTATAAAAATTGGTAAGGGTCATTGTGGACATGTTGAATTTCCTTAGTCTATAGAAGAAGTAGAGGTGTTGGTGTGCTTTCTAGACTATAGCATTGACATTGTTGGATCAGGATAGATTGTTGCTGATGTTTAATCCTAGGAACTTGAAGCTCTCGATCACCTCCCCTCGGAGTCATTGATCCAGGCAGGGGCATGTCCTCCATTCCACTTCCTGAAGTTGATGACCAGCCCCTTTGTTTTGTTGGCATTGAGGGAGAAAGTGTTGTCTTTTCACCGTGTCACTGAGCTCCATATCTCCTTCCTGTACTCTGTCTTGTCCTTGTTTGAATTCCGACCCACTGCTGCGATATAAATTTGTAAATGGAATTAGAGCTGAATTTGGCCAGACAGCCGTGAGTATATACGGGATATAGTAATTGGCTGAGTATGCAGCCTCGCGGGACTCCAGTGTTGAGAAATATTGTGGAGCAGATGTTGTCGCCTACACTTACTGATTGCAGTCTGTGGGTCAGGAGGTCGAGGATTTAGTTGCAGAGGGGGTTACAGAGTTGTATGTCTCAGAGTTTGGAAATGAGTTTTGTTGGAATTATAGTGTTGAAGGTAGAGCTAATAAATAGGAGTCTGATGTAGGTGTCCTTGTTATCCAAATGTTCCAGGGATAAATGTAGGGCCAGGGAGATGACATCTGCCATAGACCTATTGTGATGGTAGGTGAATTGTAGCGGATCAAGGCAGTCTGGGAGGCTCAAGTTGATGTGTGCCATTACTAAACTCTCAAAGCACTTCATAATGAGGGACGACAGAGCCGCTGGGCAGTAGTCATTAAGGCACATTGACTGATTTTTCTTTGGCACAAGCATGATGGTGGTCTTCTTGAATCAGGTGGGAACCTTACATCACAGTAAGGAGAGGTTAAAGATGTGTGCAAATACTCCCACTAGTTGGCCTGCACAGGATCTGAGTGCACAGCCAGGGACTCCAGCTGGGTTAGTCACTTTACATTAGTTCACCCTCAAGAAGGCTGATCTGACATCTGCGATGGTGACCGTGGGTACAGGTGGACCCAAGGCAGTCGGGGCAGATGACAATATTTCACTGACCTTCTGTTCAAAATGAGCATAGAATGCACATCTCTCAGGCACTCAGTGTGCTGAACTTGGACTTGGTTTTCCATGGCAGCCACCAACCTGTCCACGGAGGTAGCCAGATAGTCACATGCTTATGGGAGTTCGGCTCCCATCGAGTAGCTGCATTCCCGCTGTCTTTGGGCAATAAGGGCCATTGTGTCAGACGTACGTCTCTGTCACTTCCATTCCACCCTGTACCTAAGTACAATTCCCTGACTGCCAGCAGCACTGTGTCCTCTCCTCTTGGGGCTGATCTGGTGCTGGTCTCTGGTAGTTGTCCAAGTGTCAGTGACCTGGGGCTTTTCTTCCTGAACCAGCTGAGGAGCTGGCATAGTGAGTTTCTCACCAGATTGTTCTCCCAAACTTTTTGAGCCTAACATTCCCACCCAGGTATCAGTATCTGAGCTGGTGGGAGGTTCAGTGTCAAGCCTCCCAGATGCTTCCTTTGAGGCAAAGGAACTTTCTTCATTAGACATTGAGGATGTGGCTTCTGGTGGAGTCAGACATTTCTCTGCCAAGATTGCTAACATCCTACAGGTACCTGAACAAGACACAAGGGACAGCGGGCATCGTGGCTAGTAGCTAGAAGTTGTGCACGATGAATGAAAGATGGTGATGGTTGTCCTATCATAGACATTGTGGACACACTATCCTTGATTTCCAAGCTTAGATTTTAACTGATGAGGCAGCGGAGGAAGAACAGCAGGATTGAGAGAAGCTCCACTCATGTTGATCCATTGATTGTCACTTAAAACACAATGTAGACACAAACTATGTCATATTTGCATGGAAAAGTAGCTGTAACTGTATGTTCAATTCATTTTGCTCCTTCACATAGACAAAAAAAATTGTGATTTTTATAATTTAAAATTGACATGAAAGTTTCCAAAGGCTGGTTCCCTACCAAAACCTGTATTCCTTTTGTTGTTGCATATCAAAAGATGAATTGCATTAATTACCTGCTTGCTGTGCTATATTTCACACCTAGTATGCAATATGCCTTGAAGAGGCAGGCTCATAATATCATCACCATATTAAAGCATATGATCTGAAAGCGTAAAGATCACAGACTCCATCTTGCTGGGGCCAATCAGAGCATGACTTGCTAAGGGAAGTGTACAACAGTTTTTAAGTAAATTGCCCAGTACCAGCCCAGAGTGTTTGTGATTGTAATGTAGATGGATATCCAGAAGTGAAATTAACATCCATTGAATCTTTCAGTGTTCTGTTACCCATATCCAGTTTTTTAAAAATACGGGACGTAAAAATACCCAGTTTAAGGTAAAAAGTCAATCACTCAATCCACTACAGATCAGATTATGGAGACAGCTCAGTAGTTATATTCTCTGTAAGCTGTATGTGTGTGCAGTTGCTCTATGTTCTGCAGATAGTGATCAGGCACCTAGGCACCTAGGAGGCTTGGACAGAAGATCAGAGGAAAGGCTGCTCAGTAGGAAGCAGAGGTAATAAAACACTCCAAGATATCATTTGCAGGATCTTGCTACTCCACTGAAGATTCACTAGACAATAGGCTTGAATTTGAAAGAATTTGGAAACCAACAGCGACAACTTTATGTAAACACAGGTCTTCAAAGAAAATAACCAGGAATCAGACATACGTCTTTCCTACTTTAGTTTTAAATCCTGCCCAGTCAGACACCCGGTGTCAGTTTTTTAAAAAGGCAAGCTCTTGACAAAATTTAAAATAAAAATGGTCATCAACATCTACATTCAATTTAAACTCAAAACCCTTCTGTTCAAAATGTTTTCTTCAGCATTAAAAAATGATTTTCCAAACTGAAGAAGCTTACCTTTGCACGGAATATGATTGGATAGGCCATTTTAATCTCTTCAATATGGTTCCCAGTGAAGTTCTGTGACATCCTCACTCCTTGTGTAAATAGCATCAAATGGCTGAAACTTGGTATCATTGACCTTTATTTCTTAACAAATTCAAAATGTCACAAATTCATTAAACATGCAGTGAACAAATAAAGTAATATAGAAGCAAAAGAGGGTAAAACAAAAAGACAGAACAACAAACTAAGTAAACGAGAAGAACAAAGAAGCCCTGCACCTTCTTTCAATAAAAAAACCATCGACAACAAATAGAAGGCAAATATTTAATTATGGATTGGGCAACAAACAGATCTTTATGGAAATGCAGCTATTTAAGCAACAAGTGCAGCTTTACTTTGGAGATAATGATAATAAATAATCCAATGATGAGATCTCTGAAAATTGTACTTGCTGTTGGCAAGAAGATGCTTGAGCAAATTAGTGAGACTAAATTAAAACAAAATCCAGAAAAGATCTGGAGAGAATTGAAGAAAAGCTCAAGGTACAAATCAGCTTCTGATTTAACAGGCTTCAACTCCTGTTGTATAGAGAAAAACCCCAAGGGTCTACTGACAATTTTGTCAGAAGAACTCTCAGAGGCTAGTTTAATTGGCAGTTATCTCTATGCAGATTAAAGCATCCATGAAAGATCTTCTGGGCAAGAAAAGGGCCATACGCCTGGTGCCTTACTTCAAGATGGATAGTAGCATGAGTCCACAATGGCAGGCCAACATCAGTTACATGCTTTAGGTATAGCCAGCACTATTGTTTTTGGAAGCAAAATGCTCCAAACTAGCAAAACCTCCAAGAGAAAATTGCCTGCTGCATTTGCCTGTATAATGACATTTGCAATGGTAACAACTTGAGTTTATGTGGTATTTTTCATGTAAAAAAAAATCCCAAGGTGCTACAAGGTCAGAATGAAACAAAATTTCACCCTGAGCCATTTAAGGCAATATCAAAACTGAATTAGACAGATATTTAAACAGGAAACTTGAAAGTTATAGTGTGAGGCATGGGGACGGTGGTATTCAGGCCAGAAACTGGAGTTATGGTCTCAAACATGTCAGCCATGATCTTAGATTAGATTACTTACAGTGTGGAAACAGGCCCTTTGGCCCAACAAGTCCACACCGACCCTCTGAAGAGCAACCCACCCTGACCCATTCCCCTACAACTACCCCTTCACCTAACACTATGGGCAATTTTGAATGGCCGATTCACCTAACCTGTACATTTTTGGACCGTGGGAAGAAACCAGAGCACCCGGAGGAAACCCACGCAGACACGAGGAGAATGTGCAATCTCCACACAGACAGTTGCCGGAAGCGGGAATTGAACCCGGGTCTCTGCAGTTTAAATGACAGAGCAGTGTTGACGGGCTGAATAGTCTACTTCTCTCATATCTTATGATTTTATAATTAGGGCAAATAGCCAAACGTTTGGTCAGTGTGAGATTTTAAAGCAAGTCTTGAAGGCAGCAGAGTTTTGTATAACTTTAACTTTCCAGAAGGAAAAAGCTGGGAAGTCAACCAGCAGTTTGTTGAAATAGTCTGGAGATATCAAAAATGTAAATGGCAGCTTCAGCAGAAGATGAGTTGAATCAGGATTGGAGTTGGACAACGTTACAGTGATGGTAATAGGTGGTTTAGGTATTGCATGTATATGTGGGGGCAAACCCATTTCTGGATATGTACTGGTGTGCCTCAGACTGTTACAAGTGAGATAGAATCAATAGTTCAGGAATAGAATGTGGAAGGAGAAAAACCAATGACTTCAGTCCCCCCAGTATATAATTAGAGGAAATTGCTTCTCATGTAGGATTGGGTATTGTGTAAAGAACTCCGGTCCTGCTTCCTCAAATCATTTTACCATCTGCAAGCACTACTCAGGAGTGTGATTGAATACTCTCCATTTGCCAAGATAGGCATTCCTTCAACAACACTCAAGAAGCTCAATATCATCAAATTATCCAACCCACTTCACTAGCCTATCTATCTAACACTTTCAACGTTCACTCCCTCCACCATTGACGCACAATGGCATCAGCATGTACCAGTTAAAGATGCACTGCAATAACTTAATCAGGCTGCTTTTCTACCAATTTCTAACCCTATCATGTAAAAGGACAAGGACAACATATATATTGGATCACCAAGCAATGCACAATTCTGACGTTGAACTATATCACCATTCTTTCACTGTCACTTGGTCAAAATCCTGGAACGAGGTAAAAACAATGACTGCAGATGCTGGAAACCAGATTCTGGATTAGTGGTGCTGGAAGAGCACAGCAGTTCAGGCAGCATCCAAGTAGCTTCGAAATCAACGTTTCGGGCAAAAGCCCTTCACCACTAATCCAAAATCCTGGAACTCCCACCTTAATAGCATTGTGGCTATATCTGAAATAGCAGAGACTGGTATCCCATCACCCAGTCACCCTTTATTTACATTTGGAGAGTCATTGACACTGATCCAGCTCCCTCACAAACAGCTGTCAGGTTGGGAGGTTGTATGACACTCCTGTTTTTATCTGTCAGCCAGGGCTCCCTGCTTGGATCAGATTAACAGCCCCAATCAGAGAACTCTTTGCAATGAGGTCCACCTCGCTGACCTCATTACAATCACTGTGGTACCTACACTACATGTCAGCAGCTCAATAAATCAGATCACCACCACCACCAGAATAAGGTGGGTGAACTTGCGGCATAGGTTTGTACCTGGGATTTCAATGTTGTGGCCATTCCAGTGACATGGCTAGAGGAAAAACAGGAATGGTTGTTGCAGATTCCAGAATTTAGATATTTCATAAAGAACAGAGAAGATGGTAAAAGAGGCAGGTGTGTAGCATTGTTAATCAAGAGTAGTATTACAGCAGCTGAGATAACATTTGAGGACACATTCATTGAGGTAGTTTGGGCTGAGGTTAGAATCAGGAAAGGAGAGGTCACCCTGTTGGAAGTTTTCTATAGGCCTCCGAATTGTCCTAGGGAAATAGAGGAAAGGATAGCAATGATAATTCTCTATAGGAGCAAGAGTAATAGGGTAGTTGTTATGGTGGACTTTAACTTCCCCAATATTGACTGGGAATACTATAGTTCAAGTAGTTTAGATGGGTCAATTTTTGTTCAATGTGTGCAGGAGGGTTTTCTGACACAGTATGTAGACAGGCCAGCAAGGGGCGATGCCACATTGAATTTGGTACTGGGTAATGAACTGGGTCTTAGATTTGGAGGTAGGTGAGCACTTTTTAGTGACCATATTTCAGTTATGTTTACAATAGCTATGGGCAGGGATAGGTGTATACTGCAGGGAAAGAACTATGATTGGGGTAATGGCAATTATAATGTGATTAGGCAAGATTTAGGATACATAGGATGGGGAAGGAAACTGCAGGGGATGGACACTCTAAAATGTGGAGATTATTCAAGGAACAGCTACTATGGGTCCTTGCTAAGTATATACCTATCAGGTAGGGAGGTAGTTGTTGAGAGAGGGAGCTATGGTTTACTAAAGAAGTTGAAGCTCTTGTCAAGAGAAAGAAGAAGGCTTATGTGAGGATGAGGCGTGAAGGCTCAGTTAGGGGAATTGAGAGCTTTAAGTTAGCCAGAAAAGATCTTAGAGAGGGCAACGATGAGCCAAGAGGGGACATAAGAAGTAGTTAGTGGATAGGATCAAGGAAAACCCTAAAGCCTTCCATAGGTGTATCAGGAATAAAAGAATGACTAGAGTAAGATTAAGGCCAATCACAGATAGTGGAAAGTTCCGTGTGGAATTTGAGGACATTGGGGAAGCGCTTAATGAATACTTTTCATCAGTATTCACATTGGAAAAGGGCAATGTTAGTGAGAATAGGGAGGTACAGGCTACAAGATTAGATGGGATTCAGGTTGACAAAGAAGAGATTTTAGCAATTTTGGAAGATTTGAAAATAGATAATACCCAGGGCCAGATGGGATTCATTCTCAGATTCCCTGGGAAGCCAGGGAGAAGATTGCAGAGTCTTTAGCTTCGATCTTTATGTCATCATTGTCGACAGGGGTAGTGCCAGAAGACTGGAGGATAGCAAATGTTGCACCCTTGTTTAAGAAGGGAAGTTGGAACAATCCTGGTAATTATATGCCAGTGAGCCTTACTTCAGTTGTGTGTAAGATGTTGGAAAAGGTTATAAGAGATAGGACTTACAATCATCTGGAAATGAATCACTTGATTAGGGATAGTCAACATGGTTTTGTTAAGGATAGGTCGTGCCTCACTAACCTTATTGAGTTCTTCGATAAGGTTACAAAGCAGATGGATGAAGGTAAAGTGGTTGATATGGTGTATATGGACTTCAGTAAGGCATTTGATAAGGTTCCACATAGTAGGCTATTGCACAAAATACGGAGGTTTGGGTTTGAAGGTGAGTTAGCAGTTTGGATCAGAATTGGCTAGCTGAAAGAAGACAGAGGGTGGTGGCTGATGGGAAATGTTCATCATGGAGCTCAGTTACCAGTGGTGTGCCGCAAGGATCTGTTTTGGGGCCACTGCTGTTTTTCATTTTTATAAATTATCTGGATGTGGGCGTAGAAGGATGTTTTAGTAAATTCGGAGATGACTCTAAGGTAGGCAGAGTTATGGATAGTGCCAATGGTGTGTTGGGGGTCACAGAGGGAGATAGATAAGATGCAGAGCTGGGCTAGAAGTGGCAAATCGAGTTTAATGTGGCAAAGTGTGAGGTAGTTCACTTCGGAAAAAGTAACAGGAATTCAGAGTACTGGGCTAATGGTAAAATTCTTAGCAGTGTGGATGAACAGAGAGATCTTGGTGTCCAGGTGCATAAATCCCTGAAAGTTGCCACCCAGGTTGATAAGGTTGTTCAGAAAATATATGGTGTGTTGTCATTTATTGGTCAGGGGATTGAGTTTTAGAGCCACAAGGTCATGCTTCAGCTGTACAAGGCACTGGTAAGGCCGCACCTGGAGTATTGCATGCATTTGTGGTCACCGCATTGGACGAAGGATTAGATTAGATTAATTACAGTATGGAAACAGGCCCTTCAGCCCAACCAGTCCACACCACCCCTCCAAAGGGTAATCCACCCAGACCCATTGCCCTAGCCTATATTTAGCCTGACTAACGCACCTAACACTATGGGCAATTTAGTTTGGCCAACTCACCTGACCTGCACACCTTTGGATTGTGGGAGGAAATCCACGCAGACACGGGGAGAATGTGCATACTCCACACAGACAGTCGCCTGAGGCAGGAATCGAACTCGCATCCCTGAGTTCGAGGCAGCAGTGCTAACCACTGAGCCACCATGCTGCCCCAAGGAAGGAGGAAGTTTTGGAAAGGGTTCAGAGGAGATTTACTAGGATGTTGCCTAGTATGGAAGGAAGGTCTTACAAGGAAAGACTGAGGGAACCGAGGCTGTTTTTGTTGGAGAAGAAGAAGGTTGAGAGGTGACTTAATCGAGACGTACAAGATAATAAGAGGGTTTGATAGGGTGGACAGTGAAAGCCTTCTTCCTTGGATGGTGATGGCTAGCATGAGGGAACATAGCTTTAAGTTGAGGGGTGATAGGTTTAAGACAAATACCAGGGGTAGTTTCTTTACTCCGAGAGTAGAAGGGGTGTGGAATGGCCTGCCTGCAATAGTAATAGACTCACCAACATTAAGGGCATTTAAATGGGCATTGGTCATACATATGGACAATAATGGAATGGTGTAGGTTAGATGGACATTAAATTAATTTCACAGGTTGGCGCAACATCAAAGGCCAAAGGGCTTGAACTGCGCTGTAATGTTCTATGTTCTATGTGTTCAAGTGCAATTAAGGGTAGGAAATAAATGCTGACCAAACCAGCAAAGTGCATATCCAGTGAATGATTTTTTTTTTAAAAAGCAGCCTGATAATTTAATGACAGTGGAACATTCGAGAGAGACGATGGTGAGGAAAAGTTGGGTGTTAACAACAAACAAGCTGGAACTGTATGTGATATTTCCTGGTGAAATTATCAAGGGGTCATGTGTAACTGAGAACTTACAGGGTGTAGTTGTAAGGACAGAATCTTGGGGGACAGAATCTATGGAGGAGCATGAAAGGAAGCCATTGTTGGTGATTCTCTGAATTCAGTAACACTGGAATGACTATTGTTACACTGTTGCCACATATTTCATAAAATGACGAATTGTTTCAGTACAGAAACCATTCAATCCATTGGAACCATGCTAACTTTTCAGGAGTGACTCCTGTACAGCCATTCCCCACATCCCTGCACATTTCAATACATTTGACATATCTTGAGTATTTCTGAGTGAAGTGACAAGGTACATTGTGAACAATACTTTTCTACTGATCTTTATCTAGTGAATCCTTCCAGTTAACTAGTTCTGAGGAAGGGTCACTGGGCCTGAAATGTTAACTCCAAATTTCTCTCCATAGATGGTGCCAGACCTGCTGAGCTTTTCCAGCAATTCTGTTTTTGTCACCATTTGCGAAACAATTTGCTGAAACTCAGCATAGGCTGAGCACAGAGGGCTGCCAAAACTTAAGATGCTAGCATTTGTTCTAAACAGCCTGAACTAGAACTCCTGCTATACTCTGCTTCTCAATAGATGTAAAGTTGGAAAAGCACAGCAGGCAAAAAAGTCAATGTTTCAATGTCTGGAGATGTCTGGAAGCCAGAGTCAATAGATGCAAAGTTGGAAAAGTGCAGCAGGTCTGACTCTGGCTTCCAGCATCTCCAGGCATTGAAACATTGACTTTCCTGCCTGCTGCATTTTTCCAACATCGCACCTATTGACTCTGGCTTCCAGTATCTGCAGGCCTCACTGTCTCCTAACCTCTGGTCCTCACATGGTTACAACAACGGATATTGCTCCTATCCTGCCTGGGATGAAAACACCCCTCTGTTCTATTTACTTGTCAAGACTGTGATTGAACTTTGGTATTTTGCCCTCTCTTCATAAAACCAAATGAGAGATATGATCCTGAACAATGAGTACAGTCATTACGTTAATCTGAAATGGCCTAATGTTGTCTTTATTGCCCTTTAACACATATTATTGAAACTCCTTGCCAAAACCTTCTCTCATTTTTATAGAACATTAATCAATATATTTTAAAATGAAAGTGCAAGGGCAAAAAACAAAGAGAATTTGTTACCACGTTTTACCTGCTGCACTAATAGCTTTAACAACAATAACTTTAATTCATTTTTACCTTGAACATAGTGAAATGTATTGCAGGGAAAAGAGACATGTCATCAAAGCTTTACATCTAATGTGACCGCATGTCTCTTGGCGTTCAGCGATACTCCAGTTCTTTACAACAACAAACTGTTGGCAAAACGTCCCAAGGTTCTTCACATTATCACACAACCAATTTGATATTGAACCACAGGAGAGATATTGGGACATTGACTAAACGTTTGGTCAAAGGGATAGGTATAAACACATAAAACACTAACTGAGGGATAGAGAAGTGAAGATTAGGAAGAGAATTCCAGGGGTTAGCTTTAGCCAGCCGAAGGTACAAAAGGCACATTTACAAAAGTAGTGGATCCACAACAGGCCAGATTTGGGGCAGCACAGAGGTCTCAGAAAGTTATATCATTGGGGAAATTAACTTTGTCACACAGAGGAAATGTGAGTTTCGATTGAGTCTGATATAAACGTTTTATTTGACCCTAAAGATATAATATGCTTTCGTCACTGGAAAGTTTTATTGTCCTAAAAACATTCAGTTGGGGTAAATATGAACTTGCCCATTTTGACAGGAAGAACAGAAGAACATTATGCTTTTTAAGTGGAGAAAAATTGCAGAGAAAATAATTTTCCTAGGGCATGAATCACAAAGTTCGTATGCAGGTACACCATGTGATTAAGAAAGTAATAGAATGATGTCACTTATTGCAAGGGACGTGGAATATAAATGTAAGGAAGATGTTGCCAGGATTGGAGGAGTTGTGCTGAAGGTAGATGCTGATAGGCTGGGGTTATTTCCCTTCGGAGTCTGAGAGGTGACTTTTATAAAATCATGAGGGGCATGGATAGGGTGAGTAGCCAAGGGCTCTTCCCCAGGGTGGTGGAGTCAAAGTCTGGAGGGCAGAGGTTTAAGGTGAGAGAGGAAAGTTTTAAAAGGTACTAAACGGTAACTTTCTCACATAGAGGGTAATGTGTGTATGGAATGAGCTACCAGAGGAAGTGATGGAGGCTGGGAAAATTAAAACATTTCAAAGGCATTTGGATGGATATATGAAAAGGAAGGGTTCAAAGGGATATGGGTCAAGTGTTAGCAAATGGGACTATTTAGGATATCTGGTCGGCATGGATGAGTTGGACCGAAGGGTCTGTTTCCATGCTGTACTGCTCTATGACTCTATAAATTTTACTGTAGCTGTGCAAGGCATTGGTGAGACCACATCTGGAATACTATGCACACTTCCGGTGTCCTTATTTGAAAAAAAAATCATTAATTTAGAAAGTGTTCATAGAATGTTCATTTGTCTCATCTCTGGGATGAAAAGCTCCCTTATTAAGAAAAGTTGAATAAGTTAGGCCTATATCCATTGCAGCTTACAAGAATGAGAGGGGACCTTATTGAAGCATGTAAGATTTTTGAGGGGACCAGATAGGCTGGATACCGGGAGAATGTTTCTTCTCATAGCAGAGACTAAAAGTTGGAGACATGATTTAAAAATATGAGGTCTCCCTTCTCAGACAGAGATGAGGTGAATCTTTCCTCTCAAAGCAGTGTTGGAGTGTGGAACTATCTCCACCAGAAGATAGTGGAGGCTGGATAGTTAAACTTATTCCAGGCTAAGTTAAATAGATTCTGAAAGTAACTGGAGTCAAATATTATGGGTTGTAGACAGGAAAGTAGAGCTGCGACCAAAACCAAATCAGGTATGATCAATATTGAATGAAGAAGCAGAACTGAAAGTGCTGAATGATTGACTCCTGCTCCTAAGCTTTGTTTTGACATATCTCAAATACTTTGGCATGCTTGTTAAAAGCCATTGTTCTGATGCTCAGATCTGGGCTTCTCTGCTTCTACTCACCAGATGGTGGTTTTCATCTCCATAATAAACAGTGTGCTGGTAAGGGCAAAAATGAACATGATGTGAAGAGAGATACACTATGTACTTTGTAACAACCATAATGCTGGATAATGCACAGTGAAACAACAGAACAGTGTCTGGATTCTTTTTCCATAGAGCTATCCCTATGGTCACGCTGTGTGAGACCCAAACTAGCAATGGGTTATTGTTGTTGACTTACAGCTAGTGCACACCTCAATTAATTTCTTTCTAAACATTATAACCAGGCAAAACATTCTCCTGAATCAGTATAGTTCGCCTCCACCCTAATATTGTCTGGAGGAACCAACCTATCAGCAGTGCACCCTTCCCCTGGCTACGACCTGCTCAGGAAATGTCAAGTCTGTCCACTGGGTTCTCTCCAGGTGGAGCGTGTGCGCATGCATTGCACAAATGCGGTGGTGCTTGCTGTGGAACCACACCTTGCATCTAGATTCTAACCCTTCCTCCCTACTACACCCCACTTCCACACGTAGTAAGCTAAAATCCAGCCCTCAGAGTTAGAAAGCACATGAGATAAGATGGAAGCTTATGGCTGAGAAAGACAATCAGCCAAGATTTATTGAATAGTTAAGGAGGCATGTGGCCTATTAGGTAGCAAGGTGGCTCAGTGGTTGACACTGCTGCCTCACAGCGCCAGAATCCTGAGTTTGATCCCAGCCTCAGGCGACTGCCTGTGCAGAGTTTGCACATTCTCCCTGTGTCTGTGTGGGTTTCCTCTGGGTGATCCAGTTTCCTCCCACAGTCCAAAGATATGCAGGTTAGATGAATTGGCCAAGCCAAATTGCCCAGTGTTCAGGAATGTGTAGGTTAGGCGTGTTAGTCAGGAGTAAATGTAAAGTGATAGGGTAGGGGAATGGGTCTGGGTGGGATACTCTTCAGAGTGTCGGTGTGGACCTGTTGGGCCAAATGGCCTGTTTTCCCTTTGTGAGGATTCTATTTTATTCCTGCTTCTGTTTCTTAAATTCAAACTAAAATACAGTCAATTATTCATCTTCAACAATTTTGTGAATACTCAACAGCCATGTAAAGACAGTACAGTTCTTGTTGCCATCAACCTGACCCTGAACAGTCGGATTTCAGTTTCTGCGTAGAAGCGAGCTGACTTGCTCTTTGTTCCTGGCATTCTTCATTCAATTTATTGCACCTCCAGAGTTAGTAGCAGTTTGGTTTCTGTCTTGTTATTTAGCACAAAAGTTAAATATTCTGTGTACCTAATTAGATACATTTATAGGAAGTAGAGTGCAGAGTTTTCCAAATATAAACTCTTTAGAATAGCATCTCTCATCAAGATTTTGAAATTAAAGAGGAACTTGTGTTCACATATTCTTTGTGCAAATGCATTTGATCATTGTTCACTGTGAAATGTCACGGTTATATGGTATCAAACATAAATGCTTTCAGATTAGAAGCAGAAATCGCTAAAAGACAGCGCATGAAATATGGGGCTGAATTTTCCCTTTATTGGTTAAATGTTATTTTCGGGCACTGTCATGCAGAGTTTCCTGTAACTGCCCAAGGTGACATTTCTCACTCAATGATCTGCTGCTCTCCTCATTCATTCTGTTTACAGGTTCTTCTCATTCAACCGTACGGCTGCCGGAACCTTGCGCTATCCGTGCAACGGATGTAAACCCCAGCTGCACACTACCTCAATGCTGCATGCCAAGAATTGGCCTTTATTGTTGGCTGTCCCAACAGATTGGAGAAAGTGAGGTCTGACGAGATATCCCAGAAAGGGAATCCAGCACCTACTTTGGAGAAACGGGCCAAGAGGTGCTGGTGAACAGGGTGGTGGAGAGGAGGACTGTCCACTTTGTTCTATACCAGCAAATACATCCACACCTCCAGAAATAGTCAAACTGAACCCAGATAGCAACTTGGCTAAGTGCTGCATCAAGAGGAACATGTAGGAGTTATGACTTCTGCACTCTGAAGGGTAAGTGACACCATCTTCTCTCCATTTCCTCATACTCACTTTATCTCCACAAATGCACAGTTACATCATCAACATTAATGGTACACAACTCTCACCACTGCTTGCAGCATCTCCACTCAATACAGCATCATGCCCACCCCCATGACTGTTCAGAGTTGGTAACCATGACAAGCTGTCTGGATTTCAGTCTGCATAAAAATGCAGAGAAGCTGTGAGCCTGTGAGCTGTCAATCAAATAGCAGTGAGCTAAAAGACATGGCAAGGCAGAGGTGAGAAACCAAGCCAGTTCAAAGTAAATGTGAAGAAAGCAAGTTAAAAGCTATGGGGTGCCCTCCATTTAGATGCATTTGATGGCTGTGTGTAACTGCATATTGTGTGATCTGTCAGAATCATTGCTTTGGAACGTGTCAGTGAGTTCCAAAAGTGTAGAAGCGAAATATGTCCAGAACTGCCTTATGAACAAGTCTGACGTTGGCGTGCAAAAGTGTTGAAGCTTGCGTTTTCCTGATGCCAACTTTTGTTGGCATGTGGAGATGGTTATCATGATTGGAGTGCATAATAAGATCATAAAATCCCGACTGTAGAGAAGCAGGCCTTTTGACTCATTGAATCCACACCGACTCTCTGAAGAGCATCCCAGACAGACCCATCCCCTTTGCCCTATCCATGTAAACCTACACTTTCCAATGGGAGGAGAACATTACTACTAGTTGATACCAAATTAGCAGCTTTGAGTTCCTCATGTTCAGCTAAGTACAATTGTACTCAATCAATATTATGGAGTGTTATATAATACGTATATTAATAGGGAGTTTATTCCTGCTCCTATCTGTCCCCTCATGCTGTATATTCTTCAATTAAACAATGGCTGATCCTTATCTAATTTAAACACTTCAGTTATCTACCTCTAGTAAATTATTACATTCAAGTGAAAATATGCTTGAGTCGCTGCAATTATTACAGAATCACAGAACACCTACAATGTGGAAACAGGCCCTTTGGCCCAACAAGTCCACACTGACCCTCCGAACAGTAACCCACTCAGGCCCATACTCCTACTCTATTACTCTACATTTCCCCTGACTAATGCACCTAGCCTAAACATCCCTGAACACTATGGACAATTTAGCTTGGCCAATTCAAGCTAAATCTTTGGGCTGTGGGAGGAAACCAGAGCATTCAGAGGGAACCCATACAGACACAGGGAGAATGTGCAAACTCCACACAGACAGTCACCCAAGAATGGAATTGAATCCGGGTCCCTGGCGCTGTGAGGCAGCAATGCTATCCACTGAGCCACCATGTTGCCCTGTGTTGGTGAACGGATCTGAAGGTGGAGTTCCAGAGAAACATGTGGCAAGCAGGATCCCACCAGTTAACTGCTGACTTTTGAATCAGGAGTTGGTGTTGGCTAATTTCAAACCAATGTGTGGGAAAATCAAATATTTAATATAAATGATGCAAAATGAGTGAATAATAGGATGTAAATGTTACTAGTAACATTTAGAACTTGTCAATAAGTAGAAAATCAGACTTTTTCTCCTCAATGTCAACAATCAGATTTCTTCACTTTCACCATATTCTCCCACATTTCTCATCATTGTCCCTGTTGCTTAAGGGCTGGGAAAATCCTACTCATTAAGTTAGAAGTGAACAGTTAAAATGGTGTAGATCTTCAGAACTGTAAGACAGCCAGCTACCAAAGAAAAGAACGAACAATTAGAACTGCAGTCTTTGTACTAGTGAATAGGTCAGAATCATAGAGCCATAGAGATGTATAGCACGGAAACAGACCCTTCAGTCCAACCCATTCATGCCGACCAGAGAATGCCTTTGGATTTTCCAGTCCCTATACCTGTGGAGATGAAAGTGGTCGGAGACAGAATTGGAACTTTTTCCAATCTGAAAGGCAAATTATTGAGAAAACCATAGATTTAAATAGAAAAACTGAACAAATAAAAACAACTCTATTGATAATGCAATATAACAAAGAACTACAGATACAGTCATAGAGTTATATAGCACAGAAACTTGGTCCACCTTGTCCACTCCAACCAGATAATCTAAACTGATCTGGTCCCATTTGCCAGCATTTGGGCCATATCCCTCTAAACCCTTCCTATTCATGTACCTATCTAGATGCCTTTTAAATGTTGCAGTTGTACCCATCTCCACCAGTTGGCAGCATGCTCCATACATGTTCCATGCCCTCTGCACAAAGAAGTTACCCCTCTGGTCTCTTCTAAATCCTTCCCTTCTCACTTAAACCAATGCCTTCTAGTTTTGGACTCTCCTGTCCTGGGAAAAAGATCGTGGCTATTTACCCTATCCTCGCCTTTCATGATTTTATAAACTTCTATAAAGTCACCCATCAGTCACTGAAGCTCCAGGGAAAAAAGGCCTCAACCTATTCAGCCTCTGCCTATACCTCAAACTCTCAATCCCAGTAACTTCCATGTAAATCTTTTCTGAACCTTTTCAAGCTTAGCACAATCTTTCCTTTAGCTGGGAGACCAGAATTGAATGCAGTATCCCAAAAGGTGGCCGACCAATGTCCTGTACAGCTGTAACATGACGTCCCAACTCCTATATTCAATGCACTGACCAATGAAGGCAAGTGTGCCAAATGCCGCCTTCACCACCCTGTCTCCCTGCAACTCCCCATTCATCTGCACCCCTGGGTCTCTTTGTTTGGCAACACTCCCCAAGGGCCCTACCATTAACTGAATACATCCTGCCATGGTTTGCCTTACCACAATGCAGCACCCTACATTTATCAAAATTAAACTCTATCTGGCCCATTAGCCCATTTGATCAAGGTCCTGTTATACACTGATCTAACCTTCTTCACTGTCCATTATATAACCAATATTGATGTCTATTGCAAACTTATCAACCATACCTCCTATATTCACATTCAAATAATTTGTGAAACTTACAAAATGCAGTGGAACCAGAACTCATTCTTGTAGCACACCATTGGTCTCGGATCTCCAATTGGCAAACCAACTGTATACCACTACCATTTGTTTCTTACCTTCAAACTAATTGGCTAGCTCTCCCAGATCTCTTGTGATCTAATGTTGCTAACCAATCTACCATGTGGAACCTTGTCAAATGTTTTTCTGAAGTCCATAGAGACAGTCTTCTTTGTCACCTCTTCAAAAACCTCAGTCAACTTAGTGAAACATGATTTCCCACACACGAAGCCATGTTGATTATCCTCAATCTGTTCTTGCATTCCCAAATGCATGAAAATCCTGTCCTTCAGAATCCCTTTCAACAACTTACCCATCACCAATGTCAGGCTCATCAGTCTAAAGTTCCCTGGCTTTTCCTTCCCAAATTCTGAAATAATGACACCACATGAGTCAACTTTCAGTCTTCTGGCACCTCATCCGTGGCTGTCAATGATACAAATATCTTAGCAAGGGGCACGGCAAACACATCCCTAACATCCCACAAGCTCTGGGATATACCTGATCAGGTCACGGGATGTATCTACCTTTATGCATTTTAAGATCTCTGGCACCTTTTCAACTGTAATATAAACACTTTTCAAGACATCCCTATTTCCCCATGTTCTCTAGTTTCCATGACTTGCTTCACCGTAAACACTGATGCAAAATATTCATTTAGTATCTCGCCCATCTCCTGTAGTTCTAAGGGGCCCTCCCAGCTATCTCATATCCCATTTTTGCCCTACTGTTTTTCCCTCTTAAGTATACTCCTACTGCCCTTATAGTCCTACTTTCCTTATTCTCCTCTAGGGATTTGCTCAATTCCAGCTGCCTATAACTGACATAGGCTTCCGTTTTTTTTCTTGACCAGAGCCTCAATTTTTCTATTCATCCAGCACTCCATACACTACCAGCTTTGCCCCTTGCACTAACAGGAACATATTGTCTCTGAACTTCCGTGATCTTGTTTTTGAAGGCCTCCCATTTTTCAAACATCCCTGTGAATAGCCTCCCACAACCAATCTTTGTAAGTTCCTGCCTAATACCATCAAAGTTGACCTTAGTCCAATTTAGAACTTTAGAACTAGAACAACCTTCTGCTGGTCAGTCTACCTTTTCAGAATATTCTGCACCTACTCCAAGACAGCCTTGACCCTGGCACCAAGGAGGCAACACACCATTATGATGTCTCAGTGACAGCCGCAGAAAAATCTGTCTAAGCCCCTGATTACAGAGCCCCCATCACAACCAATCACTTTGAACCTGATATACCCCACTCTACAGTACAGTCAGTCACAGTATCACAAGCCTGGCTGTCAGTGCTATATTCTCCTGAGAGGCCATCAGCCCCTACAGTGTCCAAAACAGCATACTTGTTTGGAATGGCAATAGCCAACAGGAGACTCTGACATTGAAAATCTGAAACAAAAAACAAAATTGATGGAGACACTCAGCAGGTCAGGCAGTATCTGTGAAGAGAAAGCAGAGTTAATATTTATGAAGAAGGGTCATTGGACTCAAAATGTTAATACTGCTTTCTCTTCACAGCTACGGCCAGACCTGCTAAGATTCTCCAGCAACTTTTTTTTGTTTTTGTTGCTGTTAAAAGTGTGTTGTGGTAACAAGTTGTAATGCATCTTTAGTCTCACTGAAGAACAGAAAAGCTAGGCTGGGGAAATAATAAATGCCTTGAAGACCCATTCTGACACTATATGAATGTTATTAATGAACATTACGTGATTAACTGAGTTAGAGAGGGAGCATATTGGCCAGTATATATGCGACTGCATTAGGCTGTCTAACTGAAGCTTGTGATTTAAGCAACTGGAAGAGGATCTTATCAGAAATAGGATTTCTTGAGTCATGAGATCCCAACCTGTGAGCACGTCTGCTGAGGGAAAAGATATCTAATCTCAACAAAAGTAATTGACATGTGCAGAAGATTACAGATTGTCAATCATCAACTGGAGATTATTGATGGGAGAATGGATGAGGCTTTGCATTATGCTGAGGGGCAGGATAGATATCACAGGAACAATATAATGGAAAATGGGAAGAAATATTTCCAGAAGAGCAAACAAAAAAAATCAAGGCCAGAAGATAGGATTTATTTAGTGCAGAGGGTACCACATGAAGTACTTCCAGTAAAGATTCTCAAACTACATAACATTGGAATTACTTTGCATACATGCAGTTTGCTGAAAAGAAATTAAGCAAGCCATTAAAAAATGCCTTGGAGTTATGTTGAACATTGACAGCACTATTCCTCAGCTATTGAGGAATTACTCCACACCCTAGAACAAATCAGCATGGTCTGATCTCAGCAAAAAGTTTGTGACTATTAGAATGATTATTGTAGAAAGAGAACATCAAGTACATGTGTATAGACACTAGTGCTATGTCCAACATTATGGGCTTCACAGATCTGTGCAAAGTTATTCAAGGTGAGGACACAAAAATAAAGCATTCAAAGGTAAAGTTGAAGCTGTATGATGGAATGATACTTTACCCAAGCGAACAAAGAAAGCTGAAAGTAAAGTGCAATGGGAAGAATTGAAATCTGCAGTTCCATAGAGCTACCCTTTTTTTAAAAACATGTATAAAGCTTAGACTAGTAACCCTATATGTTTTGCAATGTTTCACAGGGCAGCAGGCCATGGAATGTTGAGCAGCTCCGAAAACTTTTCAAATATGCTTTTACAGATCTTGCATGTCTTCCTGGTGAATAGCATTCTGAAGTAGATGTGATTGTGAAACACACATAGCATCTTCTAAAGAAAGTTTAGGATGTTCTAAGTTCACTCTGAAAGATAAGTTAAAAAAGCTGCTAAAAAAAGAAAATACTTAAGAAAGTCAACTCATACAGACTTGAAGAACAGGTTGTTGGCAGTGCAAAAAAGCTGGAAAGCTCAGAGTACGTATAGGTACAAAAGAATTCTCAATAAAGCTCCGAAGAGCTCTTACTAATCCTTGCCAAGTGTTTAGGAAATGTTACTACAGCCTGTCAAAAAAAGATTACTGCCATCAAAGGATGGATACTAATAAATGATGCTAGATGATAGAAGCAGTTTCCTGACTACATTCTGGATGTTATTTGAAATGTAGAGAAGGCTGAATGCGCCATTTTACTAACACAAAGCCCTGGAAGAGTACCAATGAAGAAAGCATGTGGTAGTCAGTGATCTAACTGAAGGTGAAGCACATGTGGATGATCAGCTAGTTTATGGATCTTGAGATACATTGAAAGAAGCCATTGTAGACCGTGATCAGAATCTAGTGAAACTGCTAGAGATCTTACTAGATGAACTGGAAATGAAGAGTAAACTGCGGTTGAAGATAACTGAAATCAAGTATGTTGATCATGTACAGACAGTGAAAGGATGTTGCTCTGTTTCTGGTAAGTAGAGAGCAGTAATGGAGATTCAGCAACTAATTGATGTGAAAGTGGTGCAATGAACTCTTGGATTTGAGACCTCTGAGTGAAATAATTGCCTAACATGTCATCAGAATGTAAATCTCTGCACAAGCTCACTGCAAGTTACATGTGCAGTGTTAACAAGTCAAAGAATAAGCAGCATCTTTCACTCACATAAAACGATGAGTGAAAACACCAGCAGTCTTGGCCCACTTGATGGAACAATGAAGTCAGCCTGCAGTGTGATGCTAGTGGGACAGGATTTGGAACAACCTTTACACAGCAATGACAGCCAATAGCATTTGAATCAGGGGCAATGCAAAATGAAAAACATTTCCAGAGAAGGAACATCACCCACAAGTGGGCAGATGCCCCAAATCAACAGCCAACAACAATGCACGCATACCTTGAAAAGACCTGATTACATTAAAGATAATAAACCATAAGACACAAGAGGAGGTAAGCCATTATAGAGTCATAGAATCATATAGCACGGAAACGGATCCTTCAGTTCAACCTGAAGATGCTGACCAGATGTCCTAAATTAATCTACTCCCATTTGCCAACATTTGGCCCATCTCACTTTAAAACCTTCCTATTCATATACCATCCCAAAGTCTTTTAAAGGTAGTAATTGTACCAGCCTCCACCACATCCTCTAGCAATTCATTTCACATACACACCAACCTCTGCATGAAAAAGTTGTCCTTTAGGTCCCTTTTAAACTTTCTCCTCTCACCTTAAAAATATGCCCTATAGTTTTGAACTCCCCTACCCTCGGAAAAAAGACTAATCCGACTATCAATTCTGCTCCACCATTTACTGGGATCTTGCCTGATCTAATAATCCTCAATTCCACTTTCCGGCCTTTTCCCTATAACCCTTGACCCCCTTACTGATTAAGAATCTATCTATCTCAGCCTTGAATGTACTTAATGACCCACCCTCATTGCCTTTGTGGTAAAGAATTCTGTAGGTTCACAATCCTCAAAGAAAAATTGCTTCCTCATCTTTGTTTTAAAGTGTGATCCCTTATTCATGAGATTATAATGTTTGGTCTGAGAGTCTCCTAGAAGGGGAAACAATATTTCCACATCTACCCTGCTCAGTGTCCTAAAATAAGATTACATCTCATTTTATATTCCAATGAGTACAGGCCCAATCTACAAACCTCTCATAAAAAGACAGTACCCAATATATCTTTTCTTAAATAAGCCCAAAACTGTTCACAGTATTTCAGCTGTGGACTGACTAGTGCCTTGTATAGTTTTAGTGAAATTGCCGTACTTCTATGATGTTTGTAGAGCATATTCAGAAATATAGAAAAAAAGGGACAGAATAGAGTGAACAAACAATTGTTGTTCATTTCTTAATTGATCATGTGTATTGCATAACTTGCAGATGCAAATAATAGTTTCTTTATGAAAAGAGAAGTGGTTGGAGAAATGTATTTGTACACTGTGACTTGCCATAGTACAATGACAGTAATCATTAAAGCCCACACATGTAACATAGCACTTTTCACAGCTTTGGGGCATTCTATCAAGCTCTTTGGAAATGTGATCATTTTGCTAACATAGGATCTTGGTGGTAGCCATTCACGTTACTTTGCTAAGACAAGGAAACATTGTTGATGGCTGTACAAATGAAATACACAAGTTTATACAACTTTAATCACCAAGAGATGGAAAAGCTTGGTCCCATGGGATCTGCATTTTTGATGCTATGGGTGCTGCTTTGAGTCAAAAATGGCATCTGCAGGTTAGCTGCAGGATTTTGTTGTGGACTTCAATGGCATTTTGGTAAATGGAAAGCAAGAGGCATAATTTACCCATGCCTGAAACATAAGTTTGACCACTACCATATACAATAAGGGGACACTCTGCTCAATTCTGCTTGCACTTGCAAGTTTGACTTGCACCAAGGTAGCTTGCCTCAGTTTTGGGAAAAACAAACAACAAAACATAACACAGAATAGAGGAGATTAATACTTACCTTAATCACAGTTAAGCCCAGTCTTGCGATCTCCAACCTTCCCTTTGACTTCAATCTCCAAACCCCACCCAATACACTCCACTGCAATCGCCAACCCCTTACCTTCCCTCTCAGAGTGCCACAAATTCCACCCATCGACAATGTCCCAGATCCCCACAATGTTCATCGCTAATGCCCAACAGCCTTCAAATTCCCCTCCAAATAGTACCCCCAGCTCAAACATTTACCTGAATTGAGATACATACTTATGGGAGATACTACAACTGTGTTATCTATATTATAGTGATGTCCAAGGACCTTCCTCCTTGATCACAGACTGTTAGCCCTCAGCCACTGATAGGCCTGAGAATGATTGCACCTGAATCTCTAGAGCAGAGCTTTCAAAAGTCAGTATATCATGTACAAATTGCTCCCATAGACAGTCGTGAAGAATAACCAACTCATTTGTTTAATGATGTTGCTTGACGGATAAATATCGGCCAGAATAACAGGAAGAACACACCAAACAGAAGTAATCACAGTGTCTGGACATAATCCTTGATAAGTCTGGGAATGCCATCAGCAGGGTTGAATGAGACAGTTGTGTCTGGGTTTGAGAAAGTTCAAATGTCATGAGGTTTTCTCATGCTTTGTGGTGTGTTAACTTGTGGAGTGATTACCTGCAGGGCTTCACGCACCTGTTAAAAAATGAATTGATGCTTTTGAAACTGCTATATAGATCGAGAAATACAGGTTAGTCAAGTTGGAGCATGGAACCACTTGCTGGAATTGTAGAATGCTGGCTACAGTATCACAATATGTTTATCCAATTCGCCTCAGGCAGAAAAGATTTTTCATAGTTAAAAAAAACTGCTTGCCTCTGAATACTAAATCAGAGATGTCTTGTCTGCCAAAAAGTTTCCATCACACTGACGGTATGTAATGCCTTAGATAGCTTGTGTGGATTAAGATGTGCATCCAATGTTATTTTTATTCACTGTCTATGGATTTAAATTTGGTCAACAAACCCAATGTGTCAAACGTCTGTTACTAGCCTCCCAACAACTCCCAAAACACAACAGCTATTTAAACACAACTGATGCCAGATCTGGTTACACTCAATGTGAACTGACTTTTTAAAATGTGCTATATTTTAACCTTTGGCACAGTCCATACAGTAACGGAAATAGAAGCCACACCAAACTTGAGCCTTTCATAATGCTTCATGGTGAAGTACACATCTCCGAAATGCACCCTATTGTCTTAACTACTTTTAAACATTGCTGAAAGAAAGAGATGTGTTTCTAAAGCTTTTCATCTGACAGTCATCAGGACAAATGCAAGAATTCCAAATTTGAAACATTCACAACAATTTCAGCACCAAGTGAAGCAGTAGTTTTCTGATGTTATAATCATTCTGATCATTTAAAATTTTGCATTCTTGCAGTTTTCTTGAAGTGTATGACAAAAAGCTTCTGCAATTAGTTCTTTTTTTTAGGAATATTCAAGTTCTGTATTACTAAGGGACCATATTTAAACAAGGCAGTGATATTGAATTATACAACTGGAAATCTATTAACCCTTTTCTAAACACTGCAAAGTTCCATTCACTTACAATAAAAACAACATTTGTATGAGACCTTTATATGGAAACACATTATAAAAGCACCTCACAGAGATGTATTGACATAGTGGATGAATTGTAAACTAATACATTAGAATTTGTAACTAGAGATTTAAGGGACAGAGAATCTTGAAGGAAGGGAAAGAAGGGTTTTGACCAGAATTCCTCTGGGTGGCTAAAGCCACAGCATCCAATGGTGAGACCAGGGAAGGGATGAAAGTTCAGGAGGCTAAAATCTAACAATGAAATGGAAAATGCAAACCCTGTGGAGATTAATCTAGGTAACAGAGATTGGGATCTGCTAGAATTTATGAATAAAGTAAGATCAACCAACTAGAATAGTACAGTGACAAAGGAATGGTGAAAAGATTTACAAGGATGTTACCAGAGTTGGAAGGTTTGAGCTATAGGGAGAGGCTGAATAGTTTGGGTCTATTTTCCCTGGAGTGTCAGAAGCTGAAGGGTGACCTTATAGAGGCAGAAGATGGAACTGTATCTTGTTCTTTAATAGGATATGAGCATCATTGACAAAGCTAGCATTTATTTCCCTTTAGAAAGTGATGCTTTCTTGAACTGTTGCTGTCCTTGTGGTGTAGGAGAGTCCACAAAGGTGTTTGAGAGGGAGTTGTAGGATATTAAAACCAGCGACTGTGTAAGAGCTGAAAAAGGCTATTTTTCTGAGAGAGAATCAAGCAGTTTTTGCATTCAAGAGATATGGCCTTACATCTGTGGAAAATGTTATTAAAGAATACTGTTTAGATAGGGATGAGAAGGGACAAGATAAAGATAATGATGAAGATACTAGTCAATTCCTGAGATTGCAGTAATCGGGTGGGAAGAGAAGCCCTTGCCAGATTTTTCCTAGCTCTAAAGGAGAGACGAGATTGCAACCAGTGAGGGTGATCAATAGACAGTACCAGTCTGAGACTGTCTTAGTTTGCAATGTAGTCAGTAGAAGGAAAGGCTGACTGGGGTTTTAAAACCACTTGTCTGTTAGTGCCTTTTTAACTCACACACAGTATTTACATGGGATCTTTGGGTTCCCAACCATTTGGTATGGGCAGGCAGCAGAACAGCTTGCATCAAATCTATTGCAGCTCAGCTATTTAAAGGGGCTCAGCAGAGGCCAGAATGAAGGATTAGTGGTGTTGGAGGGACATTGCAATAGCACTAGGAACATTAAAGGTGGAGTCTCAACATAAAAAAAAGTCACAATAAACTTCTCTGATGCATCCCAAGTCATGGAATAGATCCAAGATGTCTAGAGGAAGGTCTCACTACTCCTCAATGGGAGGAAGAAACTATAGTAGAGGACAAACCCGAATTTGCTGAAGAGGTCAGATCTCCTGGCTATAGTGCTGTAAGAGGTTCAATAACCTAATGGAGGCAGGAAAGGTTCATGGCATGGCACTTTCAAGTATCTTACAAACACAAACAACCAGCCTCTTCTAAGCTTCTCCTACGCATCAGTACTTGGACCAGCTGACCTTGCAAGTGCACCCATCCCTCTGTTGAAGAACCCCTCACATCTACATCTGACCGGCCAACCCTGACACATGCCTCATCTTTTAGTAATGTCACACCCATCCCTCGCAGTGGTCTTCTACAAATGTCATTCTTCCAAACTCTTTAAAGATTCATCTTCTCACACCACAAGCCATTTTCTTTCTACACAGCAGGATGAGATAGCACAGAACAGCAGGGACAGGCAGAAAGCCAACAAGTGACCTTTCTGTCTACTACACTTTTGAAAACCACAGAGGTGTAGACACTGGGCGGGGTGGGGGGGGGGGGGGGGGTGGTGGCGAGGAAGGGGAAGGGGTGTAGGCTGAGTCTCAGCATAAATGGATATTATTGATGGAGAGACATGAGTGTTCCAGCCACTTGGTGACCTCATGAACATTAACACAACTTCTGCATGTTAGGAGTGGCATGAGGACATTAAGGGGGGACGTGGAAGATTGGGTGTCATCACAGGCCTAGGAAGAAGAAGTGGGGTGGAGGCCATTAGAGGTCTGCATGGGAAGTATTGAAAGCCCAGGGAAGGGAATCAGAGGGCCAAGAGTTGGAGGGGAAGATCAGAGGAGGTGCACAATAAATTGATTTCTATAGATTGAAAAATGCAGCAAAGAAATTCCGAGGTTTACAAGGGATATGGGTCAAATACTGGAAAATGGGACTAGATTAATTTAGGATATCTGGTCGGCATGGACGATTTGGATCAAAGGCTCTCTTTCCATGTTGCACTGTTCTAAGACTCACAAAAGTCAAGCAAAAACAGCAGAAGAACAATAGAAATGGGAGCAGGAGTAGGTCATTTAGCTCCTCAAGCCCATCCTGCCATTCTATAAGATCATGGCTGATACCACCCAGGCTTCAACTCCTGTTTTGAGCCAGTTCCTCAGATCTGTAATTTTCTTGATATTGCAAAAATATATCTGTCTCCTTTCATATACCTTCAAGTCCTGATATCACCTTCCCCATCTGAACCCTTTGATGTCCAGAAGCCAGCTCCCTACTGTGGAAGGACACAGTTCTATCTTTCTTTCACGCCCTCCACTTCCTCCAAGACTTCCGTTTCCCCAGCCCCCAACGCCTCATCTTCACCATGGATATCCAATCCCTCTACACCTCCATCCGCCATGACTAGGGCCTCCAAACCCTCCATTTCTTCCTCTCCTGATGTCACCAACAGTACCCTTCCACCGACACTCTCATTCGTTTAGACGAACTGGTCCTCACCCTTAACAATTTCTCCTTTGAATCCTCCCACTTCCTCCAGACCAAAGGCGTAGCCATGGGCACCCATATGGGCCCCAGCTATGCCTGTCTCTTTGTTGGCTATGTAGAACAGTTGATCTTCCATAATTACACCGGCACCACTCCCCACCTCTTCCTCCGCTACATTGATGACTGCATTGGCGCCACCTCGTGCTCCGGCAAGGAGGTTGAGCAATTCATCAACTTACCCAACACATTCCACCCTTACTTTAAATTTATCTGGACCATCTCTTACACCTCCATCCCCTTCCTGGACCTCTCCATCTCCATTAATGATGACTGACTTGACACCGACATTTTTTACAAACACACTGACTCCCACAGCTACCTGGATTACACCTCTTCCCACCCTACCTCCTGCAAAAATGCCATCCTGTATTCCCAATTCCTCTGCCTCCACCGTACGGAACACACCAGATGGCCTCCTTCTTTAGAGATCGCGATTTCCCTTCCCACATGGTTAAAGATGCCCTCCAACGCATCTCAGCCACATCCCGCACCTCCGCCTCAGACCCCACCCCTCCAACCGTAACAAGGACAGAACGCCCCTGGTGCTCACCTTTCACCCTACCAACCTTCGCGTAAACCAAATCATCCACCGACATTTCCACCACCTCCAAACAGACCCCACCACCAGGGATATATTTCCCTCCCCACCCCTTTCCGCCTTCCGCAAAGACCCGTGACTACCTGCTCAGGTCCATGCCCCCCTATAACCCACCCGCCTATCCGGGCACCTTCCCCTGCCAGCGCAGGAATTGCAAAACCTGCGCCCACACCTCCTCCTTCACGTCCATCCAACGCCCTAAAGGAGCCTTCCGCATCCATCAAAGTTTTACCTGCACATCCACTAATATCATTTATTGTATCTGTTGCTCCCGATGCAGTCTCCTCTACATTGGGGAGACTGGACACCTCCTAGCAGAGCGCTTTAGGGAACATCTCTGGGACACCTGCACCAATCAACCACACCGCCTTGTGGCCCAACATTTCAACTCCCCCTCCCACTCTGCTGAGGACATGGAGGTCCTGGGCCTCCTTCACCACTGCTCCCTCACCACCAGATGCCTGGAGGAAGAACGCCTCATCTTCCGCCTCGGAACACTTCAACCCCAGGGCATCAATGTGGACTTCAACAATTTCCTCATTTCCCCTTCCCCCACTTCACCCCAGTTCTAAACTTCCAGCTCAGCACTGTCCCCATGACTTGTCCTACTTGCCTATCTTCTTTTCCACCTATCCACTCCACCCTCCTCCCTGACCTATCACCCTCATCCCCTCCCCCACTCACCTATTGTACTCTATGCTACTTTCTCCCCACCCCCACCCTCCTCTCACTTATCTCTCCACCCTTCAGTCTCTCTGCCTGTATTCCTGATGAAGGGCTTTTGCCTGAAACATTGATTTTCCTGCTCCTTGGATGCTGCCTGAACTGCTGTGCTTTTCCAGCACCACTAACCCAGAATCTGGTTTCCAGCATCTGCAGTCATTGTTTTTACCCTTCTCTGTACCAGATGCCCAATGACAAAGGACATGAGGCTGAAATGTAACCAAAAATACAACAACAGATTTTAAAATAATATAACAGAGGGTGCAACTACCCACAACCAATATATAAACATGATCTGAAGCACTGAAGATTCAACAGTGTCATGGGAATCTGTGAATGAACTTAACCTATGATCATAGTGACTGCTAAATGTACCACCCTTCACCCGAGGTCCTGATGTAAAGATAGCAGGTGATTGCATAGAATGCCAAAACCTTGTTTCTTTCCCCCCTTTTATCTATTGATGCAGACATGCTGTTACACACATCCATTGCAAGTGGGATTTGAACCTAGACTTCAAAGGTGGGGACACTGGAGGTAGAGACACAAGAACATAGTCTTTTTTTTTTATTTTGAATATCTACCACTAACTTTCCTAAGCACACAATTGACCAATTACAAATAAAAACAAAACTCTGCCCCTCCCTCTATAACTGGACCTTCAACTTGTCGACCCACAATCTGTAAAGATAGGTGTCAATAATCCTCAACACCAGGACCCCTCAAGACTGTATACTCAGATCCTTACTATATTCCTTATTTTTTTTAAAATGACTGTCTCGTCAAATTCAGCTCTAACTCCATTTACAAATTTGCTGGTGACACCATTGTAGTGGGTTGCATTTAAAAACAATGATGAAACACAGTACAGGTGAGAGATAAACAGCTTAGCAGCATGGTGCAAAGATAACAATTTCTCCCTCAATGTTAGCAAAATGAAGCGTCTGGCCATTAACTTCAGGAGGTGGAGTGAAGGACACAACTCCTGACTGTATCAATGGTGCTGAGGTGGTGATGGTCAAGAGCTCCAAGTTCTTAGGAGTAAATTTCACCAACAACCTGTCTTAATCCATCCATATTGACGCTACAGTCAAAGAAAGCACACAAACACCTCTATTTCCTTAGAAGACTAAGGAAATTCGACATGTCCACAATGACTCTTCCCAATTTTTAGAGATGCAGAATAGAAAGTATCTGATCCGGCTGCATCACAGCTTGGTTTGGTAACTGTGTTGCCCAGGTCTGCAAGAAATTAGAGAGAGATGTACATGCACCCCAGTCCGTCACGAAATTAGTCTTCCTTCCATTGACTTCATCTACACTTCCTGGTGCCTTGGGAAAGCAGCCAATAATTAAGAAACCCCTCCCACCCCGGTTAAACTCTTCCACCTTTTTCCATCGGGCAGAAGATACAAACCTTTGAAAACATGCACCAACAGATTTAAGAACAGCTTCTTGCTGTAAGAACACTGTAATCAGACTTATGAACAGATTTCTTATATGTTAGCATTGATCTTTCTCTGCACCTTCTCTGTACCTGTAACATGATATTCTGCATTCTGTTCTATTACCCCAAAAATACTTATGCAAGATATGTCTGGTTAGTACGCAAAACAATGCTTTTTTCACTGTGTCTCAGTACATGTGACAATAATGAAGTCAAATCAAGTCAAAACAGCATGGTTCTTTTTTAAAGTCAGCATGGTGTGGTGTGTTATGACACACTTTTGGAGCATGTGAGATTTGAACCCAGAGGCAGGGACACACAACTGTGCCACTACAGTGCGAAGACCATAGTTCTTTATTTTAAGAGAGAATAGGAGATGGCTGGGAGGGATTGCCCGGGAGCTACAATGGATCCAGCTGATAGAGGCACTTACTTTTTGGATCTGCCAGTGCTTGCCTAGAGATTGATGGCAAGTTGTCCCAGTGTTCAGCCACATTGAACATTAACATTGAAAAGTAGAATATCAAGGAAGCTTGCAGTTCCATTGTCATTGTTAATGTCTCCTTGGAGCAGTTTGGTCAACTTGTCCAGGGGCAGCTATATGGAGGCTGACTTGGACCAGGATTCTGATTTTTAAAACTTTAGGCAACCCACTTTTAAGGGTTAATGTTTCTCTCTTTCTAACTGAAAACACCTGATAGTTATACAGCACCATCCTCAGTCAGTTCCCGCGAACATGTTCGAGCAAAATATGATATTTGACCAGACCAAGAAAAATCAAGAAAGGTGATCAAAAATGTGGTCAAATCCACACATTTTCCTAAAGAAGGGCAGCCAGGTTGGAAGGGGTGAGGTTGAGGAAATGAAATTTTGAATCTGTCAAACCTGTTTACTGCTCTTCCCATAGATCCATTCTGGTCCCAAGGCAGAGTTGACATCCGCTGTGACTAAGTTTGTGAGGGGAAATTACATTCACCAGGCTTTTTGCAACACCCTGCTCAGAAGTGCATATGTGGGTGTATTGTAATGCTCTCTCTCGACCAACTCATCCACCAACACAAGATCAAAAGACATATATAGACACAACAGCTGTTGGCTTTTGTGAATTTGTGGCCCAAGTGTGAGTCAGCACCTTAACGGTAAAATAAAAACTGCACTGAGCTGCATTTCATACACACAGTCATTTTAAAAGATTGTTATCCAGTTCGGAAGTTAGCACTGTGTTTATTCCAATCCACATTGTCCAGTCATGCAGATATAGTCACCACAAGAACAGGTCAGACATGAGCATCAAACAACTCAGCTCCTGACTCTCTGAAACTTGCCTGCCAACAAAAAAAGTGCAAGTCAGGAGAGTGCCGAAATGCTTTCCTCTTGTCTGGAAGGATGCAGCTTTGCCAGCACTCAAGGAGCTCAATGCCACCCAGGACAAAAGGGCAAGACATCACCACCCTAAACATTCACTCTGCTCATTACTGAACACAGAGTGACAGCAATGTGAATAAAACATAAGAAACATTGCAAAAAAAACACACCAAGCCTCCAACAATACCTTCCAAAACTCTAACTCCAGATAAGACAAGGGCAGCAGATGCATGGGAACATGACTACTCACAAGTTCCCATCCAAGTCATTCCCCATTCTGAGACGCAACGATATTTCTATTAGATGCTTAAATATTATATTTTATCTTATTTATACTATGATTAACATGCAGATTTGATTTTAAATATATATATTAAAAATATATGTATTAAATATATATTCATATTATATGCATACAGTAAAGGGAAGGCTGCCATAGTTAGCATTCTCCCATAAGGAATAGGTGGTGAGAGTGACCTAAGGATTACCATGCCTCAGGTGAGAGGAAAGGTTGAGAAGGCAAGACCTTCTTGATAACCTCAGTCAATGCAGGAATCGAGCCCATGCTGTTGGCAATACTTTCCATCACAAACTAGCATTCAGCCAACTGAGCCACCCAACTCCTTACCAAGCAAATGAATTGCTCATTTGGAGAGCAGGTCCCCCAACACAATAGGCTGAATGGTCTTTTGCTGTGCTGTAACATCTCTGTGTTTCTGTGATATATTGCCATTCCTTATTGTCTGGCTCAATAACCTGGAAGCCGAGGGCAGCACTGCTACCTCACAGCATCAGGGACTTGGATTCGATTTCATCCTCAGGTGACTATCTGTGTGAAGTTTGCACATTTTCTCCATGTCTGTGGGGGTTTCCATCAAGTGCTCCGGTTTCCTCCCATATTCCAAAAATAAGCAAGTTAGGGGGAAAGGCTATTTGACTAAAGGGCAAAATGATTTGAGGCATCAGACACCACAGCCTTCAAAGAAGACTGACCTTTCATTTCCAAGCTGGTGTCTGAGACCTTCTCAGTCCTCAAGGACTTTGAAGTAGTCAAAGGGGAGATGACTCTGAAGGAAAATTCAAGTTGCCAGAACAAGTAATAAGACAAAGCATATGAAAGGGGTTAGGAATCCAACTTCAGACACAGTTGGGAAGGGGCCATCAATGCAGGACTGAGGGTGTTGTACTTAAATGCACTCAGTATAGAAATAAGATAAATAAGCTTGAGGCACAGATTCTAATTGGCAGATATGATGTTGTGGGCACCACAGATCAGGGCTGGAAACAAAATAGCCAGGTATATGCCTCATATTAAAAGGATAGGCAGATGGGTAGAGGGGTGGAGTTACATTGTTGTAAGAAATGAAATTAAATTGATAGCAAAAAGCAATGTAGGATCAGCTGGCATAGAATCTGTGTGGGTAGAGTTGAAGAACTGGAAAGGTAAAAATCCCTGAGGGAACTTATGTACAGGCCTCCTAACAATAGTCAAGATGTGGGGCAGAAAATAAATCAAGAGTAGAAAAAGCATGTAAGAAGACATTATTACAATCGTCATTAGGGACTTCAACCTGCCGGTTGCTGGGAAAATCAGGCTGATAGTGGATCCCAAGAAAGGAATTTGTGAATTATCTAAGACATGGATGTTTGGAGCAGCTTTTGATAGAATCCACCGGGAATAGGCAGCTCTGGCCTTGGCGATGTGTAATGAGGCAGATTTGATTAGAGAGCTTAAGGTGAAGGAACCCCTAGGGGTAGTGACTATGCTATGATAGAATTCACACTCCACACTGGGGGGGAGAAACAGAACAGTATTACAGTTGAGTAAAGGTAACTGCGAAGAGGAGTTGGCCAGAGTTGATTGGAAGGAAAGCCCAGTGGGGAACATACTGGAGCAACAATGGCAAAAGCTTCTGGGTGTAATTCAGGAGACACAGCAAAAAATAATCCAAAGAAAGAAGAAACATATCAAGAGGGGGACAAGGCAACTGTGGCTGGCAAGGGAAGTCAAGGACAGTATAAAAGCAAGATAAAAAAACATATGCTGTGGTGAAGATTAACAGGAAGCCAGAGGATTTTCCACAGGGGTCAGTGTTTAGGTCCAGAACTATGCATAACAATTGTCAATGATCTGGATGAAGGAACTGATGGCATTGTTGCCACGTTTGCAGATGACACAAAGATAGGTGGAGGGACAAGTAGCGTTGAGGAAGCAGAGAGGCTGCAGAAGGACTTGGATAGCCGAGGAGAATAGGCAAAGAAGTGGCAGATGGAATATAGTGTGGGGAAGTGTGATGTTATTGCACATTAGGAGGAAGAATAGAGATGCATATTATTTTCTAAATAGGTAAAAGACTTTAGAAATCTGAAGAAAAAAGGCACTTAGGAGTCCTACTTCAGAATTCTCTTCACATTAACATACAGGTTCAGCTGACAGTTAGGAAGGCAGATGCAGTGTTAGCATTCATTTCAAGAGGGCTAGAGTACAAGAGCAGAATACTGTTGAGGCTGTACAAGGCTCTGGTCAGACCACATTTGGAATATTGTGAGCAGTTTTGGGCGCCATATTGAAGGAAGGATGTGCTAAGGTGGTCCAGTGGAGGCAACAAGAATGATCCCAGGAAAGAAGGAAGTAATTGACTGATGAGGAGTGATTGAGGACTCTGGGTCTGTACTTGATGGAGTTTAAGAAGGTGAGGGGAGATTTCATTGAAACGTACAGAATACTGGGAGGCCTGAATAGAGTGGACATGGAGAAGATATTTGCTGTTGTAGGAGAGACTAGGACCTGACGGCGTAGCCTCAGCGTGAAGGGATGACCCTTTAGAACTGAAATGAGGAGGAATTTCTTCAGCCAGAGGGTGGTGAATCAGTGGAACCGATTGCCTCAGAAGGCTGTGGAGACCAAGGCTATGGATGTATTCAAGACAGATATAGATAAGTTCCTGATAAGTAAGGGAATCAAGGTTAGGGGGAGAACACAGGAGAATGGGTTTGAGAAACATATCAGCCATGATTGAATCACGGAGCAGACTCAATGGGCGAAATGGCCTAATTCTGCTCCTATATCTTAAAGTCTTATGAGGATGCTTTATGATGTGGAGGTGCTGGTTTTGGACTGGTGTGACAAATGCAAGAATCACACAACACTGAGTTACAGCCCAACCGGTCTATCTGAAACCACAAGTTTTTGGAGCCCCAGTACCTTCTTTAGGCAGCTAGCTGCTTGAGGAAGGAGTGGGGGCTGTGAAAGCTTGCAGTTTTAAATAAACCTGTTGGGCTATAACCCGATGTCATGTAATATTTGGCTGTGAGGACATTTGCTGCATTTTGCCATGTCAACTGAAAACAAGAACTATCTTTTTCAGGTAAGTGATCTGCGAGTTAGTCAGACACAGCCAACTTTTGTCTGCATTCCTAACCCACCCCCACCCTCACTTCTGTTTAAACCTAATGACCTGTCTGGCTATCATCCAAGTGACAATTACAGGATAGCAATGCAATTGCTGCTAGGGTATTGTTACAGTAAACACGTTGCTATGTTTTAGGCTGTGATTTGGATAATCATTCAGCAAATCTTTTCAATGCAACAATGAACTTTATTTTTGAAGCAGGCCATCTTTGAATAATTTTAACTTAGATATGTATCTATAAATTTTGCTGTAATCTGTCATCACCAACACCACAGAATGGAATTCTCTTTTACTCACAGAATAATCACACAGATTTTGAATGTGCAAGCTGTTATCAGTGTTAGCTGTCTCGTGATTATCATTAATGCATATAGAATGCAGTTGAATCGAGCCCAGAAATTGTGAATTCTATCACAGCTAAAAAGATTTTCAATTCCTTTGTGAAGTGTTAGTGACCTTGTTATGCCAGTTTGAAACTTGAATCTGCTTAGACTGAGTAATGAAGAACAGCCAGCACCGAAACTCACCACTTATGAAACTCCATGATTGCGTCTTGCATATATTCAAACACATTGTAAAAGTTAGAAACGAAACAGAAGTTACTAGAGAAGCTTAGCAGATCTGGCAGCATCTATGAAGAGAAATCAGAGTTAACATTTCAGGTCCAATGACACTTCCTCAGAGCTGATGGTGGCTAGGAAAATGTCGGTTTATGTGGGTGACGTGGAGGTGCCGGACTGGAGTGGACAAAGTCAGAAACCACACAAAACCAGATTATAGCCCAACAGGCTTATTTGAAATCACAAACTTTCGGAGCACAGCCCCTTCGTCAGGTGAAGTGGGAGGGAAGCACACAGAACACAGAATTTATGGGAAGAAAGATCAAAAGATCATACAAATGGTGTGAATGGAATGTTGAATAAGTCTCTGCAGGTGACCAAGAGTGTTAGACGGTGTGAGTAAAGTGTCAACAGCTGAATAACAAATGAAGGCATGACCTATAATCTGATTAAATAAGGCAGAGGGAAAATTTTAAAAAAATTAAAAATAAGGTGGTGCTGGAGACAATACAAATGACCGGAATAACATGGAACAAAAACAGAAGCTGCTCGAAAAGCCCAACAGGCCTGGTAGAATCTGTGAAGAAAAATCAGAGGAAGGGTCACTGGACCTGAAACGTTAACTCTGATTTTGCTTTACTGATGCCAACAGACCCACTGAGCCTCCATCAGCCACCCCGCCCGTGCTCCTGATTTACAGCATCCACAGTTCTTTCGGTTTTCATTTGACTGGAATAACATGATAAGATTCACATGCTGAGGGTCTAACCAAAGTAATGAGTAATCCAAAACTGTACAAGCGAATTAAGTTAAAAATCACACAACACCAGGTTATAGTCCAACAGGTTTATTTGGAAGTACTAGCTTTCGGGGCGCTGCTCCTTCATCAGGAACTAAGATCGTACTTCCAAATAAACCTGTTGGATTATAATCTGGTGTTGTGTGATTTTTAACTTTTCCCACCCCAGTCCAATACCAGCACTTCCACATCAAACTAATTAAGGTAGAGAGATCATAACAATTTATCAAGGTGACCGTGTCAAAACAGGACAGTAAGGAAGGTTTTACAGATACAGAACAGTGTGGTGGGGGTCACATGTAGCACGACATTAACCCAAGATTACTGTTGAGGCCGTCTTCACGGATATGGAACTTGGCGATTAGTTTCTGCTCGGCGATTCTGTGTTGTTGTGTATCTCTGAAGACTGACTTGTTATTCCAGTAATTTGGTTTGTCTACATCTCCACCTTATTTTTAACATTTGCAATTATCTTTCTGCCTCATTTAGGTCATCCCTTCAGTTGTTATTCATCTTATGACACTCTACTCACACCGCCTAACACTCTTCATCACCTGCAGTGATTTACTAATTTCTCACTCCACTCACACCATTTGTATGATCTTTGGATCTCTCTGCTCATAAATTCTGTGTTCTGTGTGCATCCTCTGACTTCACCTGATGAAGGGGCTATGCTCTGAAAGCTTGTGATTTCAAATAGGCAAAAGATAGGGTGGGGAAGGGGTAAAGAGTAAATGATTGGTGAGGATAGAGAACAAAGAGAGAGAAGAACAGTCGAACAGGCAAATGAATAAATAATGAACTTGCTAGGAGGGTTAATCAAGATTGTTGGTGGCTAACAATAGGTAGTGTGTAATAGCAGACGATGTGATAATAGGATGTGGACTAGGATATGGGAGAATTCAGGCCCTAAAATTATTGATCTCAATATTGAGTCCGGAGGGCTGCAGAGTCCCCAAGCAGAAAATGAGGTTTGTTCTTCATTGCAGCACTGCAGCAAGCCTGAGACAGAGATGTTGGCCAGGGAACAGGGTAGTGTGTTACAGTGGCAGGCAACTGGAAGCTCAGGGTCTTTTTGCGGGCAGAACGTAGGTAGTCTGTGAAGCAGTCACTCAGTCTATGTTTTATTTCCCCAGTGTATACGTTAGACCTCTGGACGCGGACTCTCCCTCATCAGGAACTCAGATCAGGCAATCAACCTCCCTATTTTACACTTAATAAAATTAAAAATTAAAATTAGGAAAATTAATACAAACTTCTTACGGCCTAGTAATAGCATCCTAGATATAAGCCAGAGGGTACTGGTTCAAGCCCCACCTCAGGATGCGATGACCTTGGATTATATTGTCATTAAAATGTTCAAAAAAGTTGATTTAAAAAGTTATTGTTTATCACTGCGGATCTGTAGGACATTGGAAGCCAAGATCTGTTTTGACAGTAGTAGCGCGCTATTAAAAATTCTATTATTTATTGGTTGTTTTGATAATATTTGTGAAACCACACAGGTTTGAAGCACAGAACAAGTCATTTGCCTGCTCAGTCTACACTACAAAAGCTATGCAAAGTCATATCATTGAAAGAAAAGAAAGACTGGCATTATATATCATCTTTCACAACTGGCAAATGTCTCAAACTACTTAACAGCCAATGAGGACCTGAACTGTCTTATCCACCACCATCCCCTCCAGCTCACCTTGAATAACTTTAACTCCTTTAACTCCTCACATTTTCTTCAGGTCAAAGGTGTAGCCATGGGTACCTGCATGGGCCCCAATTATGCCTGTCGCTTTGCGGGATACATGGAAGATCCCTTGCTCCAGTCCAACTCTGGGCCCCACCCTCCACTCTTTTCCCCATTACATCAATGACATCATTAGTGCTGCTTCTTTTTCTGACCCAGAATAGGAAAAGGTTAACCATTTTGCTTCCACTTTCCACCCTTGTCTCACCTTCATCTGATCTGTCTCTTGACTCCTCCTTTCCATTCCTCAACATCTGTTTCCATTTTTGGAGTGGTTTGGCTACCAATATCCACTACAAATTCACCAACTCCCACAGTTACCCTGACTACACATCCTTGCACCCTGCTTCCTGAAAAGAATTCCATTCTTGGAACTGGTTCACAGAGCATCTGTACACCTCAACCAACCTGACCTTCTGGTTGCCATCCATTTTAATTCTCACTCTCACTCCCCCAACGACCTGTCCATCCTTGCCACTGTCAGGGTGAGGCCAAATGTAAACTGGAGGAATAACACCTTATATTTCACCTGGGGAGCGTACAGCCCAATGGCCTCAATATCGACTTAATTAGCTTCAAAGTCCCTCCACCCCCAGCCTTACCCCATGTCCAGCCCCCTTCCCAACCCCCTCCTCAACTCCCTAACCAGCCCATCTTCCCACTCACCTATCCACTCCATCTTTTGGACTCACCAATCACAATAAGCTCCTTCTTGCATCCACCCATCACCATCCTACCTACCCTTCCCCCAGCTCCAGCCCCATCTCTCAATTTACCTCTAGGTTACCTTCCCCCTCCCCAATCCTGACAAGGTTTTTGGCCCAAAACATTGACTTTCCTGCTCCTGTGTGACCTGCTGTGCTTTTTCAGCTTCACATCTATTACTTCTAAAGTTTCTTCCACTTTGTCAGATATCCTAAATTAATCTAGCCCCATTTGCCAGCAGTTGGCCCATAATTCTTCTAAACCCTTTCTACTCATGTATCTATTCAGATGTATTTTAAATGCTGTAATTGTACCAGCCTCCACCACTTCCTCAGGCAGCTCATTCAATACATTGAACTTCAAAACTTTGTAGCGATACCGAATAATGTCAGTGTCTCAAATTGCTTGAAGTGCAAGGAGGAAACACACGCAGACACAGGGAGAATGTGCAAACTCCACACAGACAATTACCCAAGGCTGGAATCCAACCTGGGACCGTGGTGCTGTGAGGCCACCGCGCTGCCCCACTGAGCCACTGTGAAATTTTGGATTTTCAGCATCTGTAGTATTTTATCTTTATCTTGTGAATATTATTTCCCTTACCACTTTAGTGAGGCCTGGGAAAAAAATAAAACCAGGAGAGAGGAATCAGAGAAGGTTACAAAGTAAAACCGAAAGTTAAAACATGGTCATGGAAACAAAATGAGAGCACAATAGTCAAATAAATAAGAAAGGCAAAGTCAATGACGTGAGAAAAGTTAAAAGAAAGACAGCACAAGTGACAGATAAAATGCTAATAAAAGAGAGCAAAGTAAGAATAAACTTTTTTAATTAAATAGACCATAGAAAAACTGAGAGTAAATAAAACCCAGATTGCCCTTTTACTATGATTTGCATTAATTCTCTTAAAGAATATTTTGTTGTAACATGTATTTCTTCTTGCAGATAAAGGTACATTTTTCTCCAGAGGCAATACTTCTGTTACATTTCAAGATGTCAGCTTGTAAATTCCTATCCTGGCCTAAAATAACCTCAGAAAATCCATTCATGAAACAACAATTGAGCCTGTCTCCATAAACAGACCATCACCTAATTTCCAGAATGAAGTATCGAATTAGTGGTAGACATACAATGAAAAATTGGTGTATTTTGTTACTTCCCATTGTGTGTAAGAGCATTTCCCTGCAGGCAAAATACCTGGACTGGTTGCCAGATAAAGTCTGATAATTTCTTCCACTGAAAGGTGGTACCAGATGGGTTTTTACTACAATCTGGCAATTTCATGTTAATAAGAAGAACATTTTATTCTAGAATTATTGATTATCTGAATTCAGATATCATGGCAGGCTAGGAAGCCATGTCTTCAGAAGCCTCTAGATTACAGGCACTATAGTATAATCATTACGCCATGTAACCATAACCATTTATGGTCCTAAATCCTCCCTAAATAAATGGCTAGTCTAAAGTCAAAATTCGATAAGAACGTCAGCAATGGAAGCATGAGGTGATGATTTGGTCTCTCGAGCCCGTTCCATCATTTAGTGAGGTCATGGTGATCTGATTGTGGCCTTAATTCCATTACCCTGCTTGATCACCTTAACCACCAACCCCACCGTGGGGCATGGAATATAACCATGACCATACCAATATCACGAACAATGGTTTTCTGAAGAATTCCAGTTTGACACTGGGCATACAACACTACCAGAAAACTTTGACATTGGTTACCGCACTTTTGTATTCCAAAATCAAATTCCAAAATCATGACCACAGGCAATTATGAACCATGTTTCTTTCAAGCTGTGGAAATCATAATGAATATTCAAAAGGGATGGTGTCTTATTAAATCTGCGCATGCAGGTGTATAGGAATCAAATGCAGCTTCCAAAATTTCTGATTAAAACAACAAAAAGACACTGTATATTTTCACAACTTTTTCTGAGGACTTTCCTCACTCCTTTCATTTCAAGTGGCAATGCCACCCTTGCTTCTGATCAGTTTCCTATGCCTCTGTGTCTACACTGCCAAGGTTATCTCTGTAACCGTTCCACCAGGTTCACCTCTGTCCCACTCACCAGGCTCACCTCTGTGTTCATTCTGCCAAGAATGACCAACTCTGGGGAAGAAATGTTTTGCCAGTGGTGCACAGGTTGAGAAGATGATAAACAAATAACTGGAATGAAATCACATTTTAAAATATATGATAAAAAGTAAACACTTACAAATCTTCAGCTTGGCATGGCTCCTTCAACAGCACTTCCTAAAGCTATGACCTTTCGGACAACAAGGAAGGTTTTCTAAGATTACAAAGGGATCGTGATCAAATGGGTCAATAGGCTGAAAAATAGCAAACGGAACTCAAGCTGGATAAATGCAAGGTATTTCAGTACAACAAACAAGGTAGGGCTTATATAATTAATGGTAGGGCCTTGGATAGTGTTGTGGAATAGGGGGACCTAGTGGATCAGGTATTTAATTCTTTGAAGCTTGCATCACATATAGACAGGGTGATTAAAAATGCATTTAGCATGCTTATCTTCATTACTCAGTCCTTTGAGTACAGGAGTTGAGAAGTCATGTTGAGGTTGTACAGGACATTGGTGAAGCCTGTTCTGGAGTATTGTGTCCAGTTCTGGACACCCAGTTACAGGAGGGATGTTATTAAGCTGGAGAGGGCTCAGAGGAGATTTACCAGGATGTTGCTGGATATGGAAGGGTGGATAGGCTGCAACATTTTTCACTGGAGCACAGAAGGTTAAGAGGTGACCTAATAAACGTTTATAAAATCACAAGGAGTATAGATAGGGTTAATGGTAGTCTTTTCCCTAGATTGGGGGATTTCAAGACTGGAGGCACATTTTTAAGGTCAGAAAAGAGAGATTTTAAAATAATATGAGAGTTCAAACTGTTTACACAGAGGATGGTTCATGTGTGGAGGATGTGGGGAATGTGGACACAATTAGGATAAGTACATGAACAGGAAAGATTTGCAGGGATATGGGCCAGGAGCAGGCAGGTGGGGCTACTTTATTTTGGGATTATATTTGGCATGGACTGGTTGGACCAAAGGGTCTTTTTCCATACTCTATGACTTTATGACTCTATGAGTCTTATGATATTCAATGCATGGGGCACCCCCAACAGCAGATTTCTCTCTAAACCATGCATTATCCTGATTTAGAACAAAATTAGTGCTTCTGTAGTGTCGCTGGATCAAAACTCTGTTGCTCCTTTCCTGGCACACTTTCAGCAGAACATAATGTCACAGCTAGAGCTTCACCTAAACAGCAACTGGGATTGTGGGCAATGGGATGAGGGTGAGGAGAAGGGGAAAGTGTGGGGAGGGCAAGGAGATGGTGAATGAGTATGGGAGTGTGTGGAGAATGGTTTGAGGGCATTCTGAGGGAGAGAGGAGGCAGAGAAGTAAGGCAGCGGGCAAGAGGGGGGCAGATGGAGGAGGAATTGGGTGGGGAGAGAAAGAGATGGGGGAGCAAAAACGAAGAGAATGAGCAAGGGGGGAGAGATTCAGGGTGAGAGTAGGGACAAGGGTGAAAGATGGAAGATGAAAAGAAGGGTGAATGGTGGAGAGAGATCCTGACTTGGAAATATACAGCCATTCCTTCAGTATTGGGGTCAAACTCCTGGAAGTCCTCCGTGATGTAACTATAGCACATGGACTGCAGCGGTACAAGAGACAGCTCACCACCACCTTTTTACAAACAACTAGGTACAGGCAATAAAAACTGGCTCATGCCTCAGTGAGGACCGCAGATGCTGGAGATCAGAGTCGAGAGTGGGGTGCTAGAAAAGCACAGCAGGTCAGGCAGCACCCAAGGAGCAGGAGAATCGATGTTTCGGGTCAAAGGCCTGCTGAAGGGCTCTGACCCAAAACACGAACTCTCCTGCTCCTCGGGTGCTGCCTGACCTGCTGTGCTTTTCTAGCACCCCACTCTCAACTCATGTCTCAGTGATGTCAGTTGTGCTCATGTCCCAAGAGTGAATTAAAAAAAGAAGGGGTGGGGGAGATAATTGAGAAGCAAATGAGAAAGAGAGAGAGGGGGAGAAAATGCTGGCAAGAAGGTGATGATATAGAAGAGTGGGAACTGAATGGGAGGACTATAATAATATATGACAGAACAACAGTAATATCACATTACAATATAATAGCCAATAATATAAATGAGTATAATGAATATAACTAATATTAATAAAACCATAGTGAATCTGCTAATGAGTTATCTATATCAATCACTCATATAGTCATATCACTGCACGTAAAAAAATTTAGAAAAATGTTTGAGATCCATTTTGATCGAACTACTCCTAGGATGAGAATTTGCTTTGGCTTTTTTTGTTTCAACATTATGTTAGTTGATTTCCAATTATTTCAGTTGAACACTGCAGAAAGGACAAAGAAATGTTTACGCTTGATGGAGTCTGAGTGGTCATTTCAGTGTCATTAACATCAACCAGTCTCCAGTAGCTGTCAAGCAAAGACTGAATGATAGTTTTGGAATTCCAAATTATCATACATGAGTACAGTCAAATACTGTTGAGAATAGAATGATGTTAAAACTTTCAATAGGCTACAAGACAATAAGAAATAGAAACAAGAGAAGGCCACTCAGCCCATTCAATAGGATCATGGCTGATCCGACGCATCTCACATTCACTCTGCTAGATTTTCCTCATAATTTTTAGTTCCTTGATTCATCGAATTCCTACAGTATGGAGTCAGGCCAGTCAGGTCACATTGATCTACTGAATAGCACCCCACCTGCAACTCTGCATTTCCCATGGCTATTCCACCTAGTCTGTACATCTCTGGACACTATGGACAATTTAGCACAGTCAACCCATCCAACCTGCACACCTTTAAACTGTGGAAGGAAATCAGAGCAAACCCATACAAACACAAGGAGAATGTGCAAACTCTACACAGTCACCTGAGGGTGGAATCAAACCTGAGTCCCTGATGCTGACAGGTGACAATGCTATCAGGCAGCAGTGCTCACCACTGAGACGTCATCGTGCCACCCTGATAATCAAGAATCTATCTCTTTTAGCCTTAAATATACACAAGGATTTTATTTCCCCCACAGCTCTCTTTCGCAAGGAGTTCCAAAGTCTCACAAATCTCTGGTAGAAGAAATTTCTCCTTATCTCCTTAAATTGGAAGGGCCACTCCAGTCCAAAGTGGAGTGAAGCCTGATTGATGGGAAATGGTTTGAGCTGCTGAACCCAAGGAAAAGCCAGGAACATTACAACATGCACCATGAATGGGAAACTTCCGATGTGAACAGTCAGCTTTGTAATCTCCATGTTTGAGCTTCCTCCTGCCACTAAACGGCGAGTACAGGCACATTCTGTGTTGTTCCAGTATTTCATCAGATGAGTCATATTTTGTGCCACTTCAGCTTCAGCTGCAGCAGCTGCAAGGATAACAATTAGTTTCAATGAGGAACCAGGGAAGATAATTGCTGGCAAGTATATCATCAAATTACCGTCAGTAATGTGCACAACCCTCATGTCTCCCAATGGCCCCAGCCTTGCTATATTTTTTTTTGAATTGTGGTATGTGGTTTGAGGTTAAAAAATTCTAAAAGATCTTAACTTCTTCTGTCTGTTGCAAATGTGCGGGAAGGGAGTTAAAATGGAGGGCCTACTGCTCTTTTCCCACTTTGTGTTTTCCATACAAGTGGTGCAGAGAGCTTTTGCTAATATTGCAAAAAGTATTAGCAGGAGTGAGCCACCTGACCACTTGAGCCTACTCTGCCACTTTTCCACTTCCACAACTCCCTCCCTATTTTCCTTTGAGTCTCTTGTAGATCAAAAACCTCACTAACTCAAGCATGAATGTATTCAATCACCCAACCCCTACTGTTTGCTGGTGTCATGGATTACTAAACATTAGTGACCCTCTAAGACAAGAAATTCCACCTTTGCTCCATCTCATTGGAGACCCTCAGCTCAGGGCCACACTCTCCCAGACCTGCAATGGATCTCTGCTATTCTAAATCCTCAGAAGAATTCATTTGATTAGATTCCCTATAGTGTGGAAACAGGCCCTTCAGCCCAACAAGCCCACACCAGCCCTCCGAAGAGTAACTCACCCAGTCCCATTTCCCTCTGACTAATGCACCTAATATTATGGGCAATTTAGCACGGCCAATCCACCTGACCTGCGCATCTTTGGACTGTGGGAGGAAACCCACGCAGACACAGGGAGAATGTGCAAACTCCACATAGACAGTCACCCAAGGCTGGAATTGAACCCGGGTCCCTGGTGCCGTGAGGCAGCAGTGCTAACCACTGAGCCATCATGCCAACCTAATTCATGTGATAGACTATCCACAACCTCATCACCTCTGGGCATCTCCCATCCACAGCCTCCCACCTCATTGTCCGTGAACTCCACACTGCCCAGTTCTACCTCCAACCAAAGATTCACAGACCTGACTTCCCCCGTTAACCCATTGTCTCAGCCTGCACCGGTCCTACAGAACTCATCTCTGCCTAGCTTGACACCCTGTCCCCTTTAGTTCTGTCCCCCTTAGTCCAGGAGCTCCCCACTGACCTTTGAGACACCACCCATGCCCTTCACCTCCTCCAAGATTTTTGTTTCCCCAGCCCCCTACACCTTTTCTTCACCATGGACATCCAGTCCCTGTACACATCATTCCGCCATGACGAAGGCCTCCAAGCCCGCTGTTTCTTCCCCTCACGCCGTCTCAACCAGTGCCCTTCCACCGACACCTTCATCTGCCTGGCTGAACTGGCCCTCACCCTCAACAACTTCTCTTTCCAAACCTCCCACTTCCTCCAAACCTCCATGGGCGCTTGCTTGGCACCCAGCTATGCCTGTCTCTGTCAGGTACGTGAAAGAGTCCATCTTCCAAAGTTACACTGGCACCATATTGATGACTGTATTGGTGACACCTCGTGCTCCCATGAGGAGGTTGAACAGTTCATCAATTTTACCAACACCTTCCACCCCAACCTCAAATCCACCTGGACCATCTCAGACACCTCCCTCCCCTTCCTGGACCTCTCCATCACCATCTCCACTGACCAACTAACCACAGACATCTACTACAAGCCCACTGACTCCCACAGCAACCTAGACTACACCTCCTCCCACCCTACCTCCTGTAAAAATGCCTTCCCTTATTCCCAATTCCACCGCCTCCACCACATCTGTTCCCAGGTTGACCAATTCCACCTCAGAAAGTCCCAGATGGCCTCCTTCTTCCAAGATCGCAATTTCCCTTCCCCCGTGGTTGACAATGCCCCTCCCGCGCATCTCCTCCACTTCTTGCACCACCGCCCTTGATCCCCTCCCCTCCCAACGCAACAAGGACAGAACTCCCCGGTCCTGACCGTCCACCCCACCAACTTCCATATACATCGCGTCATCCTCCGTCCCTTCCACCAGAGGTATATTTCCCTCCTCACCCCTATCAGCGTTCCGGAGAAACCATTCCCTCTGCAACTCTCTCGCAGCTCCACACCCCCCCACCAGCCCACATCCAACTCCTGGCATCTTACCCTGCCACCGCAGGAATTGCAAAATCTGCACCCACACCACTCCCTCACCTCGGTCCAAGGCCCTAAAAGATCCTACCTCATTCGACAGACATTTACCTGAACCTCCACCAACATCATCTACCGTATCCATTGCAGCCGGTGTGGTCTCCTTTACATCTGGGAGACAGGATGGCAACTTGCTGAACATTTCAGAGAACATTTCTGTCACACCAGCAACCACCAACCCCACCGCCCTAAGACCAAACACTTCAACTTCCCCTCCCACTCCGTCAACAACATGCAGCTGCTGGGCCTCCTCCACCGGCAAGCTATTACCACTCAACACCTGGAGGGAGAACGCCTCATATTCCGCCTCGGGACCCTGCAATCACATGGGATGAATGTGAATTTCAACAGTTTCCTCATTTCCCCTCCCTCCACATTATCCTAGTCCCAATCCTCCAACCCAGCACCACTCTCCTAACCTGTCCATCACCTTTCCCATCTATCCGCACCACCACTCCCCCTCCGACCTATCACCTTCTCCCTCACCTTCATCAACTATCGCTTTCCCAGCTACCTTCCCCCCAACACTACATTCTCCCCCTCCTCCCACATATCTCTCAGCCCCCAGAAGGGTTTATGCGTGAAATGTTGACTCTCCTGCTCCTCGGATACTGCCTGACCTGCTGTGCTTTTCCAGCACCACACTCTCGACCTGTATTTTTAAACCATGACGCTGAGTTCCAGGCTTCTCCAAAAGGGAGATATTCTCCCAGCATTCACCCTGTCAAATCCCCTCAGAACTTTATGTGCTTCAAATAGACCACCTCTCATGCTTATAAACTCCAATGAGGATAGGCCCAAATTGCATCTGGCTACTTAATATAAGACAAAGAGTTGTGATAAGGGGGGCATTTTCAGGATAACTGGTGGAATGTCACAGGAATCCGTGGAATTGTTTATCACCTCGGGCTGTCCAGGTTAGGTCAGTAAGTATGTTCAAGACTGAGATAGACAGATTTCTAATCAGCAAGGGAATCAAGGACGATGGTGAGAAAGCACAAAAGTGGAATTGAGGATTATTAGTCCCAGCCAGGATCTTTTTGAATGGCAGAGCAGACTCAAAGGACTAGGTGCATCTTATCGATAGTATACACTGCTGCTACTGAGCATTGGAGGGATCACAATTGCTTAGTATATAGTAATGACTTGAATGGGGAAAGTGAATGTACTGTAGCCAAGGTTACAGAAGACACAAAAATAGATGGAAAAGCAAGTGATGAAGAAGACGTAAAGAGTCTGCTGAGGGATATAGACAGGTTAACTGAGTGGGCAACAACTTTACAATTGAATAAAATGCAGGAAAATATGAGGTTATGCATTTTGGCAGAAAGAAAATATTATTTAAGTGGAGAAAGACTGCATATAGTTACAAAACTTGGGAGTGTTTTGCATAAATCACAAAAATCATGCCTCCAAGTTCAGCAAGTAATAGAGATAGGAAATGGAATGTTAGCCTTTACTTCAAAAGGAATGGAGTATAAAAATAGGGAGGCCTTTCTAAAACTAAACAAGTCTCTAATTATATAACAACTTCATTTTATTTATTCATTTTATGGCATGTGGATGTCACTGGCTGGCCAGCATTTTGAGAAGGTGATGGTGAGCTGCCTGTTTGAAATGCTGCAGTCCACCTGCTGTGGGTTGAACTACAATGCCATTAGGGAGGGAATTCCAGGATTTTGATTCAACAACAGTGAAGGAACGGCGATATATTTCCAAGTCAGGATGGTGGGTGACTTGATGGGGAACTTGAAGGTGGTGGTGTTATCATATATATGCTGCCCTTGTCCTTCTAGATGGAAGTGTTTGTGGATTTTGAAAGTGCTGTCTGAGGATCTTTGGTGAATTTCTTCGGTGCATCTTATAGATAGTGTACACTGCTGCTACTGAGCATTGGAGGGAGTGGATGCTTGTGGATGTAGTGTCGCAATTCTGAGGACCGTATGGTGGCTCAGTGGTTAGCACTGCAGCCTCACAGTGCCAGGGACCCAGGTTTAATTCCAACCTCAGGCGACTGTCTATGTGGAGTTTGCACATTCTCCCTTCATCTGCGTGGGTTTCCTCGAGGTGCTCTGGTTTCCTCCCACATCCAAGGATATGCAGGTTAGGTGGACTGGCCATGCTAAATTGCCCATGGTGTTCAGGGATGTGTAGATAAGGTTTGTGTAGATAAGTACTTCCAAATCAACCTGTTGGACTCTCAATTGGTGTTGTGTGATTTTTAACTATAAACACTGACAAAGTATTCTAGTTGAATTCACTTCTGGAAGTTTTTTAATGCTCCGTAAGGGGGAAAATTTCTATCAACCCCTTGTAAAGTAATACATACCTGCGACAAAAGTAGGGACAAAATCTCCTTAAATGAGGCGATTCCTTCTGCTGATGTTCTCAGTCTGGAATTACACTGGCCTTCACAAGAACAATGTAAGTCCCAATAGTGACATTCAGGTCAGCTAAATACCTGAAACACTAAAGCATTTTCATTGCAACTCAGTTAGAATATATAAATACTCAAAGATCCATTTGAAATTTGTTTTGATTCCTTTTTGGAGGCATGAGTAACTGCATTCAAATTATTTCATTGGGAGCAAACTTTAAACTGAAGTTATGAAAGGAACTGTACAAATGCGAACTTGTGATGTCTTTTTCAATCTTTCAATCCAACTGTATGATAAACCAGTGTTGAGATGGTAAAAAATAACATGTCATCTCATGCCTTACTCTCATAGGTATTCTTGTTTGGTGTTTTTGAGACTGTGATGTTTAGGGCGAAAGCCATAGAGGGAGTTCTCATGTTCACTTATTGTGAATCATTGCTCTGTATTTCCCAGATCCAGTCACTCAGACCCTAAGTATCTATTACAACAGGGAACATAAAGTGTAAAGGGCTCCATTTCGTGAGATGGAAATTGAAATATTCAGCTTTGTATAGGAACTGAGTAGCAATGTAAGTAAAACCAGCATAGTCATACCAGACCATTGGGCTGCTGACTCATTAGAGAGAGATGACTCATGGTAGTTTAACCTGGGACTCACCACACTTCAGGCAAGGAGCGAGGTTGAGAAGTTGGGATCTACATGGTAACATCAGCCTTTGCAGGAGCTGAACATTAGGTTTGATTTGAGTGTAAAAACCAGGTAATGGAGTATGAGCTTGCATATAATTGTCTAGTCGATAGATATGCCAACAATCTAACGGACAAGCCAGAACAAAACGAAATCATTTTACTAGAGAAATTTATCCTTTGTTAAATGACATTGGACTTGTTTTTGCTGCAGTATTCACAAAAGAATGATATTGTGAATAAAATAAAAGTATTTAAACAAAAAGAAACCAGAGCCAAGACACAGAACAAAAGGAACCTAATCAGGTTTAAACTGTCCCACAATATTGACAGATATGCTGCGAAGAATGGAGGAATGAAGACAATGACTACACTTCTAAAAATAGTAAAAAATATGTTCCACTACTTTTACATCCTTATTTTTTGTTACCGCCTATCGCAGCATACATCCTGAAAAATGTTTGGCCAATTCTTTTTTCATGCCATTTGACTACTTGCATTTGAATTACTTGATGTTACAATATTCAAGTTTTTTTTAAAAAAAACCCTATGTGACTTTAAAGTAAACACTTCACCAAAGTGCAAGCCTATGTTGGATTGTGGCATAATTGCAGACCAGACAGGTTTGCACTTTTAGAATGTTTACAAGACATAATGACGTGTGATGTTCCACCTTCAACTATTCTCTCTATGTCATCAGGTCATGTAATGTATTCAATCAGTCAGCGAATAAAGTACAGTTACATCAGTTCGTGCAGAACCAAGAATATAATTCCTTGCAGTATATGTTACATGGGCTAACATAAAAAATACACAAAGTGCACCAACCCTAATGGCTGATTTAAACCTGGCACCATCTAGTTATGATGCACCACAAAACATGACTTGTAATATGATGCTGATCTATACATGCTTTACTTCTCAGTAAACAAAAGCACACTAGCTAATTGATACGATCCAATTTGCCATCCCATTTCCTGTTACTTAAACTGAAATGAACCAACTGGCACATATCGCTGCATTGATAATAATCTGAAATCCAGGTAACATGAAATCTGAGATGACTCTTGAATGGCTTACATTATTTGTTTTGTATTCTTGGTAACGATACATTCTAGTTCAAAAAGAATAGTCAAAAAAAAATTGAACAATAACATGCTTGTATTTCTTCCTGTGAATTACTTGCATGCAAACTAAGCTATTGGGACTTTTAATCCACATAGAATGAGGTTTGTGGACAGGCTCAGCCAAAGACTAATTTAAGAATCTCAAACTCATTTACAAAACTAGATAGTATCTGACACATACCAGTTTCACTCTCACACTCACTATTGGATATTAGCTAACAGCACCAAAAATGTTAATGGCACTGTACTTTTGAGGATTTAACTAAATTTGCAGAATCAGTAGGTGAAATTAGGTGTTACCACATGGTTACAGGTTGCACCAGTGTGATGATTTTGCATCAGGAGTTAATTGCACTGTTGGCCTTAACATAATACACAACTTGCATTTATAAAGTACCTTTAGCATACTCATTTCTGGACAATCTGCAAGCAAACATCGACACCAAGCCACACTAGGAGATATTAGGACTAGTGACTGAAGGCTTGATCAATGTGGTGAGTTTTTAGGAGTATCATAAAAGAGGAAAGAGAAGCAGAGAGTTTTAAAGAGGAATCCGTTCAGAACCTAGGCAGCTAAATATATGGTTGCTAATGGCAGCGCAATTTAAATTAGGAATGTTCAAGAAACTAGAGTTGGAGGAGTGCAGAGATTTCAGTAAGTTGCAAGGAGGTTACAGGCATGTAGAGAAGCAAGGCCAAGATCACAGGGAGAACTGGTGAATTACTGTCCATAAATACATTGTTTCCTCAAGAATGCATTAGCTCTACTTATTATCTCCAGTTTTAGAGTTCCTGGCACTATAAAATGGACTATTTTTGGCTTGGTTTAACTATTATGCATTTAATCAATTCTATCACAAGCCAATTGAGCCCACATTTGACCACCAGACATTTGTGATAACAGGAAAAAAAAAGTTTGTCTTACAAGCATATGTTTCACACAAGAATTTTCATTTTTTTTATGAATAACCACGAGACCATGTATGCTTCAATAAATTTGATCATTCACTTTTTAAAGTTTAATGCTGTTACACTTTGAAGATGGAACTTTATTGACTGTGTAATTTCATGGAACAACGTGAGTTTCAAAATTGCATTTTTTAAGTCAAAGTAACGAAATAAGTTCACATTACACAGCCCATTGGCACAATACTTTTTCATCTGTTGGAATAGTTAAATCTGGGCTCAAACCTGTAATTTTATCTGGAATGAAATCCTAATCAGATACAAGTGACCAAAGCTTGCAAAGAATAGAGAAATACATGTGAACACTGGATAAGGTTGAATTTGCAGGGTGTAGGTAACATGTTGGCTGTTTGCTTTCACATGGGGAATGGTGCATGGTTTTTAGGAAAGAGAAAAAAAAAGAACTGAAGGAAAAACATTGGAAAAAAAAATATCTTGGAATGCAGATATGACATAAAAAGTGACTTCATGAACTGTGCAATTAAATATACAAAATACGCCAACTTTCCGTTTCAAACACACCATGCCAGTAGCGTTTGATATAGCAATTATTATGTGTTGCACTGTTTTATACTTGAACAATGTGTAGGTGTATCAGTTGTGCAGTGGGACAGATGCACTCAGTTCTCATAGACATTGATTTCACTGTTACATATATACATGGCCCATCGTCAGGCCACTTTCATATGGAAATCTATAATACCCATTGTTGGCCCCTTTACATTTCCATCCCGACCTCAAATTCACCTGGACCATCTCGGACACCTCCCTCCCCTTCCTGGACCTCTCCATCTCCGGTGACCGACTAACCATGGACATCTACTACAATTCCATCAACTCCCACAGCTACCTGGACTACACCTCCTCTCACCCTGCTTCCTATAAAAATGCCACCCCTTATTCCCATTCCTCCGCTTCCGCCACATCTACTCCCAGGAGGACCAATTCCACTATAGAACATCCCAGATGGCCTCCTTCTTCAAAGGCCGCAATTTCCCCTCCCATGTGGTCGACAATACCATCCAGTGCATCTCCTCTACTTCCCACACCTCCGCCCTTGAACCCCACACCTCCAATTGCAACAAGGACGCAACCCCCTCTGGTCCTCACCTTTTGCCCCACCAACCTTTGGGTACATCACACCATCCCCCATCATTTCTGCCAACTACAAACAGACCCCATAACCAGAGATATATTTCCCTCCTCACCCCTACCTGCGTTTCAGAGTGACCATTCCCTCTGCAGCTCCCTTGTTAGATCTATGCTCCCTACCAGCCCACACCCCACTCTCCACTCCTGGCACCTTCCCCATCCAATGCAAGAAGTGCAAAACCTGTGCCCACACCTCACTCCCCTTCTTCATCCAAGGCCCCAAAGGATGCTTACACTTTCGACAGAAATTTACCTGTACTTCCACATACGTCACTACTGTATCCGTCGCACCCGATGTGGTCTCCTCTATATCGGCGAGACAGGACACCAACTTGCAGATTGTTTCAGAGAACATCACTGGGAGACCCATACAACAAACCCCATCTGCACCAACCAACCCCACCGAACATTTTAGCTCCCCCTCCCACTCCACCAAGGACATTCAGGTCCTCGGCCTCCACCATCACCAAACCCTCACCTCGCCTTCCACCTTGGGACCCTGCAAGCACATGGGATTTCACCAGTTTCCTCATTTCCCATCCATCCAAATTCCAATCCCAAGCCTCCAACTCCGCACCACCCTCTGGACTTGTCCAAATTCCTTCCCACCTACTCACTCCACCCTCCTCTCTGACCAATCACCTTTATCCCCCCACCTTCAGTTCCCTATCACATTCCCAGTTACCTTCCCCCCACCACACCCCTTCCCAGTTATCTCTCAGCCCTCCAGCCCACAAGCCTCATTCCTGATGAAGGACATTTGCCCGAAACGTTGATTCTCCTGCTCCTCGGATGCTGCCTGATCTGCCGTGCTTTTCCAGCACCACACTCTTGACTTGTTATTTAAAATCTCAAACATGTCAGGCCCGCACTGCTCAGGGACTTTCAGTATCCTCATGATCACAACACAACTCTTCCTTTAGTGTTTGGAGTCGCAAATCTGATACCACAGTGTTTGCTAGTGCTAGCCTGCATGACGCCGTTTCTTTCCCTATAACCCTCTTGATCTCCTTCCACTTCCTGAAACCTACCTAAAGACAGCTGCCACAAAGCATACGGCAGGTCCTTGATGTCTATGCTACCAACATAGCTCCCTGCAGAGGTGAGTTTTTTGGGGGTAGTTCTGCGCAGCAAGTCATGATGGTGCCTGAAGACTAATTTATCTTCATACATAGACCTTTTGGCTCAATGTAAGTTTGAGTCCAACAATGGGCCTAGAGAAAACACGAGGTATTTGTCAGATCTCTCACCTCTCAGGCTTTCTTGATATCATCCACACTTAACCTTATTAGAAACAAATATCCATAGAATGATTTCTCAAACCTTCATGAACTCACCTAAAATGCTCAACTAGTTACTAAGACTAATTACTAAGGGGAAAATGCTTATGATTTCTTATACTTTTACGAAAAGATATTCCATGTTTGTCTAAGGATAGAAGTTTATTTGTCTGTCCTATGTAATCTAATTTTGCTTGTGATGTTTTTATTTATTTACTAAAGTTATGATCAAGTCAGCATTCTGAAACTGGCTGTAAGAAAAAATAAATGCCCTAAATTCCACTGTCCAAAATTCGACTGGAGCATATCATTGTTTTAAGTGTTTCCATTTGTGAAGCACATTGTGACATTGTTCTGTTAAAGGTGCTCCGTAAATGCAGACTGATGTTCCACCCTTAGTTTGGGGAACCAAAAAAACAATTATATAGGGGTCTCTTTGAGGTCGCGTTGACCCTAAAGTGACACAGCTAGTGAAACAATATTGGAACGGAGACAGTCCTGTGTGGTAGATTTGTTAGCTGATACATGAGCCAGATAGTTCTCCTGTGCTCCAGGGCACTGTTAATAATTGATCATCAATCTGGGTTTAATAATGGAACCTGGAGGGAAAGACATGTCACTAGGTTTGGGATTATTCCCATTTGGCTCCAGACAATTACGCAAATATCAGCAGCCAACACAAATAATTTGTATTACGCTGAGTTTTAGTCATTGTAAAAAAAGGCACAAGAGGGTAATCCAACAAGGTTAGAAATCAATCACATGAGGAGACATGAGTATAAATGCCCAAAAAGATTAATTAAAAAGGTAGATTTAAGGAATGCTTTAAAGGAAGATTTAAAAAGTGGTGAGGGGGTGGAAAGGTTTATCGGGGGACACTAGATATTAGACATGGCTGCCAATGATGACACAATGTTGAGGAAGCTCAAACAGCCAGAATTGAACACTTAAGCAGGTCTTTGAGATTTGCAGGCCTGGAGCATGTGACACAGTATGGAGGGGTGAGATTGTGAAAGGATTTGAATTAAAAGATGAGCATTTTCAAATCGAGCAGGAAGCTTTCCAGGAATTTAATGGCAGCAAACTGTACGCTCCTTCCATTCCAATACCATATCTATTGGTAATTTATAATGCTGGCACTCTTTGACTGGAGCTGACTTTCTCTGGTATTACTAAATGGACCATGATCTGTGAGAGTCTATGGTGGGAAAGTAGAAACCTGTTTTGAGAATTTCTGTAACCATTTGTTTGGAGATTCTTAAGCAAAGTGATTGGCTTGCATAAATGCCAGAAAAGAAATATGCATGGGTTGATTTTAAATCAGCCAGGTTGAAAATGGGCAGGAATAATTAATATCATCTGTATATCATGCATGGACTAAAACATAAAGGGATGAATTTTTTATGATTCACTAGGAATTAAATAACATCCAGTCAAGACAGAGTCCTGAGGCATGAAATCACCTTGGCCAGCCATTATTGTATTTAAAGGACCACTCATTTTTCAGGGTCTGATTGTCAATTTAAAAAAGGTCTACTATTACTCATTAGAGTAATAGAGCTATACAGCATGAAAACAGAGCCTTTGGCTCAAGTCCTCCATGCTGACCCAGTTTAATAAACTGAACTAGTCCTATTTGGAGCTGCACACCATTATTTGTGGCTAGAGTTTCAATTAGCAGTGTCTCCTAACAGCAACCAGCTCTACAGACAAAATACATCATTATTGAGAATTTTGAACACTCTAATGCCATGGTCAGATTTTACTGCTCACTGGCTGCTCATGGTTTGAAGTGATGTTTTGAGACACTTCAGAAAACTTTCTGGGACAAACAGTGAAGACTTCATCAACTCTCAAGATAACATTCTTTGGAAGACTCTATCAAGACTTTGCCTCAATAGGAGGAGATGAGAGTAACAGCAGTAGCTGCAGAGAAGGGAAGCAAGAGGGTGAAGAGGGCCCCTTCCATCTTCGTTGGTACAGACCTCCCTCCTTCTCTGAGTCCCTTCTACCAGAACTGCAAATGTTCTATCCAACAACAGTTTGCTTCTGAGCTAGCTTTATTATTTTATTGTATGTCAGCCAATGTATTCCACAATTTCTCCCACTTTGGGTAACTGTACATACCGCATTATAAAAATGATTTTTAATCAGTTGTTTAGGTGTCAATACTGATTATATCAATTTAACACCTCCAGGCATATTTAAATCTTGGTGATGATTAATTAGCCCCAAAGGTGAAGGCTGAATTCAAGCTTTCGAGTAGGTGTCTTATGGATTAAAACATGCACACCATGTATAGTCTCAAATATAGACTGACTACACAACAAAGCATATACAGAGTATATTTTATGACAATCTTTTATAGTTGAGGATTAAATAGTGTCTGCTATCTTTTAAAATAGGAGTCTTATTGTAAGTACTTCTTCGAAAGAGTTGCTTCTCACACTAAGTGTTTGATAAACGTGTTTTTGGACCTAAATGCACAGAGGTTCTGATTTTAACTCACACAAAGCCCAAATACTTGCATGGAATTAAAGTCACACAATGGGGCATTTTTAGTACAATCACACCAGTTAAGATGGAGTAATGAGTTTGACTTATCAAAATGGGGAGATTTTCAGCACCTTTGTGTTCCAAACTCTTATCAAGTTTGAGGCAAGTGTCTGGTCAAAAGGGATGAAATGCTATAAGGCCCAGCCAGAGAGATAGTGTGAGAAAGAAGCCTGAGAATGAGATTTATAGAAGTGAATGTATTTAAAAGACCATTTCATTTTAAAGTGGAGTGGATTACTCCTACTTGGAAATATGTCTTCCAGTCACATGATAATACAGACAGTACAGCAGTTCAAATTTGCTGTAAAGAGAGGCTGAAACTCTTCTTCTTGTGTTTATCAAGAGAAAAAACAAGGGGTTCACATTACAAATGATCATTACAAAAATAGAAAAGGTGCTGTTTAGTTGGCAAGTGATATCAGTTTAGTCAAAGTATGACCATAAGGCTAGAAAAAAGGAATTATCAACGTGCCAGATTCCGAGGTATTCAAAAAGGGGCAAAGCTTGAACAGATTCCTTTTGAATAATTATTCAGTCGTACAGAACTTGAATATTGCTTAAGAAAGACATATTTTGTCAAAGCTTTTCATCTTGTACTCAACAGGACAATCTGCAAGAATATTAACTTAAGGGTAAAACTAACATTTATAATGTATGAAATGAGAGTGTTGATTGGTTGACAAGTGGACTCTGATTCACAGAGATATTGCCATGCAGAATGCACCAGTTAATTATGACTGACAGTTAATTACTAAGCTTTGTTTAAATACTGAACCAAGCAGGGTGACTTTGATTGATCAAGGCATTGCCTCAGGAAATGAACCAGAGAATGGCTGTTATCTAGTTTGTTGAGGATAGACAGACACACTAAATGTACATGTACTTTCTTCCTTCTGAAACAGGGCCATGTGTATTCATTTATATATACATTTTAGTACATAAATGTCTGTCACATGTATGCCCAACTGACAACCCTGACTCCTAATCCTTTGCATACTCAGGATTATTTAGCAAATACTATAAAATTGCAGAGTCACATCTAATAGTTTGTTTCAATGTTCTGCTTACAAGACAACTGAACAACATTACATGTGAATTTCGATGGCTGAGTTCATATAGCAATGAGCTCAATAATTGATCTAATGAAATAGCACATCCCTTTGATTGCAAAGTTATAGACACAGTACGGGACTGTAATAAACCAGGGTTGAAAGTGTGGTGTTGGAAAAGCACAGCAGGTCAGTCAACATCTGAGGAGCAGGAGAATCAATGTTTTGGGCAAATGCCCTTCATCAGGAATGAGGCTTGTGGGCTGAGGGGGCTGAGAGATAAATGGGAGGGGGTGGGGTTGGGGGGAAGGAGTGTGATAGGTAGATGGGGTGGATGACGGTGATAGGTAGGAGAGGAGGATGGAGTGGACAGATGGGAAGGAAGCTGTACAGATGAGACAGGTCAAGAGGGTGGTGCTGAGTTGGAAGATTGGAACTGGGATAAGATGGGGAGAGGGAAAATGAGGAAACTGGTGAAATCCATATTGATGCCATGGGGTTGGAGGGCCCTGAGGCGGAAGATGAGGCGTTCTTCCTCCAGGCTTCAGGTGGTTAGGGAGTGACGATGGAGGAGGCCCAGGACCTGCATGTCCTTGGCAGAGTGGGAGGGATAGTTGAAGTGGTCAGCCACAGGGCAGTGGGGTTGATTGGTGCGGGTGTCTGGGAGACATTCTGTGAAGCAGTCTATGAGTAGGCATCCTGTCTCTCCAACGTAGAGGAGACCACATCAGAAGCAACAGTAAATGACATGTGTGGAAGTGCAGGCAAAACTCTGATGGATGTGGAAGGCTCCTTTGGGGAGTTGGTTATAGGTGAGGGGGGAGGTGTGGGCACAGGTTTTGCAATTCCTGCAGTGGCAGGGGAAGGTGCCGGGAGGGGAGGGTGGTTTGGTGGGGAGCGTGGACCTGACGAGGGAGTCACAGAGGGAACAGTCTTTATGGAAAGCGGATAGGGGTGGGGAGGGAAATATATCTCTGATGGAGAATGATGCGATGTATACAGAGGTTGGTGGGGTGGAAAGTGAGGATCGGGGGGGAGGGTTCTGTCCTTGTTGCAGTTGGATGGGTGGGGTTTGAGGGCGGAGGTGCAGGACGTGGATGAGATGCATTAGAGAGCATCATCAACCACATGGGAGGGGAAATTGCTGTCTTTAAAGAAGGAGGCCATCTGGTGTGTTCTATTGTGGAATTGGTCCTCTTGGGAGCAGATGCGGCGGAGGTGGAGGAATTGAGAATAAAGGATAGCATTTGTACAGGAGGCAGGGTGGGAGTCAGTGAGTCTGTAGAAGATGTCCGTGTTGAGTCGGTCACCGTTGATAGAGATGGAGAGGTCCAGGAAGGGGAGAGAGGTGTCTGACATAGTCTAGGTGAACTTAAGGTTGGGATGGAATGTAATTGTGAAGTTGATGAACTGTTCAACCTCCTCATGGGAGCACGAGGTGGCACCGATCCAGTCACTAATGTAGTGGAGAAAAAGGTGGGGAATGGTGCCAGTGTAACTGCGGAAGATGGACTACGTAGCTGACAAAGAGGCAGGCATAGCTGGGGCCCATGTGGATGCCCATGGCTACCCATTTCATCTGGAGGAAGTGGGAAGATTCAAAGGAGAAATTATTGATGGTGAGGACCAGTTCAGCCAAACAAATGAGAGGGTCAGCGAGGTACTGGTGAGGATATCGGGAGAGGAAGAAACGGAGGGACCTCTCCATCTCCATCAATGATGACCGATTCAACACTGACATCTTCTACAAACCCACTCCATCTGCTCCATCCTCCTCTCTGTCCTATCACATTACCCCCCACCCCCCCATCTACCTATCACACTCTCAGTTACCTTCCCCCCAGCCCCACCCCACTCCCATTGATCTTACCACCCCCTCGGCTCATAAGCCTCATTCTTGATGAAGGGCTTTTGCCTGAAACATTGATTCTCCTGCTCCTCGGATGCTGCCTGACCTGTTGTGTTTTTCCAGTCCCACACTCTCAACTCTGATCTCCAGCATCTGCAGTGCTCACTTTCACCAGTAATAAACTAGGCCCCAACTTGCAAAACAAAGCATATGTTGAATATGATTCCACCATTGGGCAGCATTTTTCCACTGATCAGCAGTTTTTCCTTTTCTCATATAAATTGCTGTGATTGTTTGAAATTTGTCATTCTTGCATTTGTCTTGACGTGTGAAAGTGGGAAGCACTGGCCTCATATTTATTTTGCTATTTTATCAGTATTTTCCTTTACCTGGTTCTTAGGCATTCACAAATGTTTTGGTCAATTGCTGTCCATTCTTTTGTATCAATTCCATTGAAAGAAAGAATTAACAATACACAAACAAGCTTGCAGAAGAGTCAGGAATATTCTGAAAGGTAAGTGCGTCCACAACTTATAATGTCACAATTTAATGCTGTATTGTTATACAGATGAGTAACATTATAAGTGGCATACTAAGCTATTTCATATGGTAACATCACACATACATCGAAGGATAGGCGTTTGAGCCCATTGAGCAGCTCTCATAGCTTGGCAGCCACCTCTCTCAAAAGGCCACCTTTGTCAAGGAGATCCAACACTGGATCCGTTACACCAGCTTAGCCTTCAACAAACTACGACAGCAAATATTTAACAACAAAGATCTCTCCAAGTCAACAATAGTCCTAGTGTACAGCACAGCTGTCACCACCACATTCCTATATTACAGTGAGGCTTGGACAGTACAGCAGCGACAGATAGAAGTGCTCGAGAAATTACATCAGAAATGCTTCTGCTGCATTCTCCACATTCAAAGCATTGTCAAATAGACACTTGTGTCCTTCTTGAAGCCAGTTCTACAAGCATTTAGGCAAGTCTCCTGTGGAATGAACACCAATAGACTGTGTGGACTGTTGAAAAGTGGCTGTACTGCCAGATTCTGTTTTCTGAAACTCAAAAGTCAATTTAAATGTTTCAAGACATGATCAATGCAAGGTGAAAGGTTTTAGCAAAAGTTTTGAGTAATACTCAAGTTCTGTACTATGACTCGTAGTACTAAATGACTATTCAACTCTTCCTCGTGCACTGGGAGAAGACCTGAAAAACCTATAGTTAAGATGCTGTGAAGCTTTACTTGAAATATAGCAATATTCACAATAAAGACTAAGAGGATCTTGCTACTAGTCATTCAAAATAGTGACAACCTGACCACCAAGCTATATCATAGAACATAGAACATTACAGCGCAGTACAGGCCCTTCGGCCCTCGATGTTGCGCCGATCAAAGCACCCCTAACCTACACTAAGCCACTATCCTGCATATACCTATCCAATGCCCGCTTAAATACCCATAAAGAGGGAGAGTCCACTACTGCTACTGGCAGGGCATTCCATGAACTTACGACTCGCTGAGTGAAGAACCTACCCCTAACATCAGTCCTATATCTACCCCCCCTTAATTTAAAGCTATGCCCCCTTGTAATAGCTGACTCCATACGTGGAAAAAGGTTCTCACTGTCAACCCGATCTAACCCCCTAATCATCTTGTACACCTCTATCAAATCACCCCTAAACCTTCTTTTCTCCAATGAAAACAACCCCAAGTGCCTCAGCCTTTCCTCATAGGATTTTCCTACCATACCAGGCAACATCCTGGTAAACTTCCTCTGCACCCGTTCTAGTGCCTCCACATCCTTCCTATAGTATGGCGACCAAAACTGCACACAATATTCCAGATGCGGCCGCACCAGAGTCTTATACAACTGCAGCATGACCTCAGGACTCCGGAACTCAATTCCTCTACCAATAAAAGCCAGTACGCCATATGCCTTCTTCACTGCACTATTTACCTGGGTGGCAACTTTCAGAGATCTGTGTACATGGACACCAAGATCCCTCTGCTCTTCCACACTACCAAGTAGTCTACCATTAGCCCAGTAATCCATCTTTTTATTACTCTTACCAAAGTGAATCACTTCACACTTAGCTACATTGAACTCCATTTGCCACCTTTCTGCCCAGCTCTGCAGCTTCTCTATATCCCGCTGTAACCTGCCATATCCTTCCTCACTGTCTACAACTCCTCCGACTTTCGTATCATCCGCAAACTTGCTCACCCAACCTTCTAACCCTTCCTCCAGGTCATTTATAAAAATGACAAACAGCAATGGTCCCAAAACAGATCCTTGCGGAACACCGCTAGTGACGGCACTCCAAGATGAACCTTTGCCATCAACTACTACCCTCTGTCTTCTTCCAGAGAGCCAATTCCTAATCCAAACCTCCAACTCACCTTCAATGCCATATCTCTGTATTTTCTGCAGTAACCTACCATGGGGACCTTATCAAACGCCTTACTAAAATCCATATATACCACATCTACCGCTTTCCCCTCATCTACCTCCTTAGTCACCTTCTCAAAGAATTCAATAAGGTTTGTGAGGCACGACCTGCCCTTCACAAAACCATGCTGACTATCCTTGATCACATCACTCTTATCCAGATGTGCATAAATCCTATCCCTTACAATTCTCTCTAAGACTTTGCCCACAACAGAAGTGAGACTCACTGGCCTATAGTTACTAGGATTATCCCTACTCCCCTTCTTGAACAAGGGAACCACGTTTGCTAGCCTCCAGTCCTCTGGCACTACTCCTGTCGACAAAGAGGACACAAAAATCAAGGCCAATGGCTCTGCAATCTCCTCCCTTGCTTCCCAGAGAATCCTAGGATAAATACCATCAGGCCCAGGGGACTTATCTATTTTCACCCTTGCCAGAATTTCCAACACCTCTTCTCTACATATCTCAAAGCCATCCATTCTACTTATTCGTGCCTCAGTATTTATATCGACAACAATGTCCTGTTCCTGAGTGAATATTGACGAAAAGTATTCATTCAGCGCCTCCCCAATCTCTTCAGCCTCCACACGCAACTTCCCATTACTATCCTTGATTGGACCTATTCCTTCCCTAGTCATTCTTTTATTCCTAACATACCTATAGAAAGCCTTAGGGTTTTCCCTAATCCTACCAACTAAGGACCTTTCATGTCCCCTCCTTGCTGCTCTTAGCTCTCTCTTCAGGTCCTTCCGGACTACCTTATAACTCTCAATTGCCCCTATCATGCTTCCAGTCTAAACATTTTAGGGTGTTGACATAGAAGAAAGGACTTTTAGGTTGGAGGTTGTTTAAGCTGAAAAAGAGCAGATTAAAAACAATCTAGTACAAAAATCTAGTAGATTACTTACAGTGTGGAAACAGGCCCTTCGGCCCAACAAGTCCACACCGCCCTGCCGAAGTGTAACCCACCCATACCCCTACATCTACATCTACTCCTTACCTAACACTACGGGAAATTTAGCATGACCAATTCACCTGACCTGCACATCTTTGGAGTGTGGGAGGAAACCGGAGCACCCGGAGGAAACCCACGCAGACACGGGGAGAATGTCCAAACTCCACACAGTCAGTCGCCTGAGGCAGGAATTGAACCCGGGTCTCTGGTGCTGTGAGGCAGCAGTGCTAACCACTGTGCCACCGTGCCGCAGAGACGTGCTGAAGAGACGTCGGGGAAAAAAAAATTTCATAGAAACAGGACTCAATTTTAAAGGGAAGTGTTATAAAGGCCATGCTGTAGAACTTGAAAAATTAGTGCAAAAGAAAATGGTTTATATCTTACACTGATAAAGATAGAAGTGTCCATTTACCTAGCAATAAATGGGAAAACTCCACCTTTGCTCCAGAAAGCAGGAAAACACTAGAAAAAGCATGCAGATGCCTTTCTGATTGTTAACAACGTGTGCAAAAAGCCTAAAGCAGATGAGAAAACATAGATTACAGAGGTACAGTACTACAAAGAAACAAACTCGAAAAGTTTAAAAATGATCAGTAGTACAGGACAGGCAGTAATCTAATTTAAAGCTTTACTGACAAATTAATATAGAGTATTTAAAACAGTTTTTTTTTTCAATTTTTGTTTTACAAATATACAGAGTTTTAAAAAATGGGAAATAAAGGAAAACAACATTACTCTATAGTCATTTATTTTAAAACATCATTGGTAAATCCAAGAATACAAGCTTAAAGAACTGCAAATTCAAACATTTTTGAATTGATAGGATTGTAAGATTAATCAGACAATTGAAATGGAAATACAATATAATTATTCCTAGAAGACAATGGAGACTTCAGATGCTGGAGAAATCAGTTGATAAAGCATGGTGCTGGGAAAGGCACAGCAGGTCAGGCAGCATTCGAGGAGCAAGGGAGTTGACATTTCGAGCAGGTTCTTTCTTCAGGGTCAAAAAAGCACACAATTTTTAAATTATTCATTCAGCGGATGTGGGCTTCACTGGTTGGGCGCACACTTTTGTCTGTCTTTAGTTGCCTTTCTGAAGATGGTGGTGTGCTGTCTTGTTGAACCACTAAAGTCCATTTGGTGTACTTACGTCCACAGAACTGTTAGGGATTTTAACCCAGTGACAGTGAAGTAACAAAGACAAATTTTCAAGTCAGGGCGATGAGTGGTTTGGCGGAGAATCTGCAGATGGTATTGCCATGTATCTAGTTGAGCTTATATGGTAGTAATCAAGGGCTTGGAAGGTGCTGTCTAAGGAACCTTAGTAAATTTCTGTGGTGGGTCTTGTGAATGATATAAGTTGCTGCTGCTGTGTATCATGGAGGATGGACTGCATGTTTGAGGTTTTGGTGCCCGTTCAGTGGGTTACTTTATCAAGGATAGTATCAAGCTTCTTGAGTATTGTTGGAGCACATTCATCCAGGCACATATTTCATCACATTCCTGAGGGGTGGTTGACAGGTTCTAGGGAGACCAGATGAGAGTTACAGATGGAAGTCACCTCTGACCTGCTTTAGGAGCCACAGTATTTATATGGTTAATCCACTTCAATTTCTGGTCAATGGCATAAGGGACTACATTTTTTTTGACTGTGGATTAAAAGTAAGAACAATAGAAACTGATTTTTTTTTAATGAAATACAAGGAATTGGTTACAGCTTTGGGAAATAAAGTGAAGGAATGGTGCATGTGAAACAATGTTACTTTTTGGAGCACATCTGAATACAGACCCTACCATTTCCATGAGGGGGAGGTTCCAAATTGCATACCTGTGTTTCATGAAGGCAGTTGCCATTTAGTACAGTGGCTTTCTTTAGTCATGTCTGATTTTCATTTGGTGCTGAAAACATATTGTGTCCAGATTAAGCCATAATCAGAGGAGGTCTAAACTTTGTGGAATTGTTTGGATAATTTGGCTATCTTTTGGAGTGGAGAAAGTGAGGACTGCAGATGCTGGGGATCAGAGCTTAAAAATGTGTTGCTGGAAAAGCGCAGCAGGTCAGGCAGCATCAAAGGAACAGGAGAATCGACGTTTCGGGCATAAGCCCTTCTTCAAGATTCCTGAAGAAGGGCTTATGCCCGAAACGTCGATTCTCCTTCTCCTTTGATGCTGCCTGAGCTGCTGCGCTTTTCCAGCAACACATTTTTAAGCAGTATCTTTTGGAGTGGTAAGGTATGATTTTACATGTGATCTTGTGAGCCTTTTTGTGAAGGTTGTGGTCCCTTTGGGAAAGGTAAAATACCCTTTTGGAGAGTAAAAGTGCACTTTTGGAAAGATTACTTAAAGTAGACCTAAATGTGTGTGAAAGCGTATAAAATCATTGGAACTGTTAAGATTAGATTAGATTACTTTACAGTGTGGAAACAGGCCCTTTGGCCCAACAAGTCCACACCAACCCGCCGAAGCGCAAACCACCCATACCCCTACATTTACCCTTACCTAACACTACGGACAATTTAGCATGGCCAATTCACCTGACCTGCACATCTTTGTGACTGTGGGAGGAAACTGGAACACCCAGAGGAAACCCATGCAGACACGGGGAGAATGTGCAAACTCCACACAGTCAGTTGCCTAAGGTGGGAATTGAACCTGGGTCTCTGGCGCTGTGAGGCAGCAGCGCTAACCACTGTGCCACCGTGCTGCCCATTAAGTCAGCTATAAAAAGATAATCCCTATGCTTTACAACGATCCCTTTACAACAATCATGGCTCCTTATGGCATCTATACCAACATGTGTCATAAACATGCATATGTCCCTTTATAGCCACTACTTGAACTTAATGGCAACTAAAAGTGTCAAAGGGAATTGTCAAAGAGAGCTTTCAAAGGCTACTGTCAAACTGTCAAGGCATTTAACACTTTGCTTCCCATTGAATATTTGAATAACTATCTGGAATGTTAAAAAAGAGATTGCTTGCTGTTTCACATTGTCCATTTGCATTAACTCAGAATTTTGCCTGATTAGATTAATGCTGTATGACTGATATTAAAATACTTGCGTTGATACTGTGGGATGCCTGCAATTTCACAGTTTGATTGGCAGGCCCAAGTGGCTATAGACTTTTTAAAGTGGGAACTATGGATTAAGTATTTGTTTTATAAATGATTAAAATAAGTTATATCTAATAAATAAATTTTTATTGATAAATATATTTTTTTCTTGGAATAGTGAATTCTCAATATACACTTAAGAATTGTAATTTAGCTCATCACAATGGGTCCTGAGGTCTGTCCATGGTGGACACAGGGGCGGGTTGGTTATATGGGTGATCGGGAAAAACATGATGGATGGTGGAGCATGGGTTGCATTAGTTGCCATTAAGTTCACATCATGGATATAAAGGGACATGTGCTTGTGTATGGCACGTGTTGGCATAGATGCCATAAGGAGCCATAATTGGTGTAAAGGGACATAGATTATCTTAGAGATTATAAAGTGGCATTGAGAGTGTTGAAAGGTTTGAGGGGCCAAAGGGATTGGGTACTGGGATGTTAAGTCAGCTCCTCAACATTGATCAAGTGGTCAAACATGATTAAATGTAACAGGTTTGTTTTACTTGTTAACATTGAGCAATCAAAATGTTATCTAATAATTTCAAATTACTGTTAGTTTTTGACCATTAACGGAATTGAAAAGGTTCAGGTGGTTAATAATCATTCAGCCATTATATGTACAGAGTTTATTACAGTAGCAGCAACAGTATTACAAGAGTAATACACAATGGCCCAGTGTTAGCACTGCTGTCTCACAGTACCAAGGACCCAGGTTCAATTCCACTCTCAGGTGACTGTCTGTGTGGAGTTTGCACATTCTCCCCGTTTCTGTGTGGATTTGTTTCATTTTTCACCCACAATCCAAAGATATGTAGATTAGGTGGATTGGCTGTGCTAAATTGTCCATAGTGTGCAGGGTTACGGGGTCAGGTAGAGTGGTGGGTTTATGTGAGATGCTGTTTGGAGGGTTGGGATGGACCAAATGGCCTGCTTCCACACTGTAGGGATTCTATTTTTAAAAATAACATTTTTGTTTCTATCAATAACATTTGAAGAGGTCATTTTAAATTTGCATTCTTTAATGGTAAGAATCAAGAACGAGCAAATGAAAGATAAATAGCTGTGAGTTTAAGGAAATGACCATGAGCAACGTTTTAAATTTAGTATAAATGGATCTTGTTATAGTTTGACCATACGTCTGGCACATAAATCACCCGGATGAATTAGATGTTAGTTAATGCCTGTAGTGATGCGAGTTAAAACAACAATTCTGAAATTTGCACAATTTGCTTTTATTAACACATAAATAGCAAAGATTACTGCTCCAAAGGTTCGATAAAATAATTATTTCTACAGTAGATGCTCAGCATGATGGTATGATTGCCATAAAAATTTCATTTAAGCTAATCCGAGACTTCTGCATAACAACTTCCATCCATCAAGACTCTGGTACAGCACTGCTCTGTCTACAGGGATTTGTGCAAACAGGGCAAGTACGCATAAGTTAGAACAAATAATTCCACTGTAAAACTATGCACCTTCCTGCTTCAGACTCTCGCTATCTAAGGAAAGATTCCAATGTTTGACAAGCTGAGGATACACTCTGCCCTGTTCTCACAGGCTCCAGGTCCCAGGTAGAGGACACTGCACTGTATGGAACATCTGATGACCAAAAGTGGCAGACTCAAAACCCATGAAAACTTTGCATGCAGGAGTAACTGTAATGAGTGATGAGTAATATAGAGACCCCACCGCTAAAGATATATTTCCCTCCGTACCCTTATCTGCGTTCCACAAAGACCATTCCCTCCGCTACTCCCTCATTAGGTCCATGTCTCCCACCATCCCATCCCCCACACCCGGCACTTCCCCTTGCCGCTGCACGAGGTGTAAAACCTGTGCCCACACCTCCCTCTTCATGTCTGTCCGAGGCCACAAAGGATCCTTTCATAACCAGCAGAGATATTCCTGCACATCCACCCACCTCATCTGCTGTGTCTGTTGCTCTCGATGTGGTCTCCTATACTATAGGGAGACAGGACGGCAATTCCCTGGGACTCACGTACCAAAGAACCCCAACGCCCTGTGGCCAACCACTTCAATACCCCCTCCTACCCGCCCAAGGATATGAGAAAGAAACCTACACTGCTAATTGACACAGCAGTGAATCTGCACAGTTACTGCCTTTGAATTCATGTATCTCTGGACATTGGAGTGTATCTAGGAAAACTTAACAAACAGTGAAATTCACAACTGATCTTGGAGGAACCTGTGTGGGAGAGCTCACAGCACAGGAATAGATAAGTGCATATGTTTTAACATAACCTTGCTGTAAGTCTACAGCAGTGAGTGGACTGAGTTCATTCTTGATTATGCGTTTTATTGAAATCTGTCTCTTGATTACATTTTCAAAATATAAACCATCAGTACTAAGTTAGCCTGGAGCACATTTTTTTAAGAGCAAAAAGACGTTGCTATTTTCTGGGTCCACAGATTGTGAAGAAGCAAAGATGGCTTTTAGTAGAGTGATATGCTCTTCTTGTCGGATGTGGGAGTTTAGGGAGAGTTTACGTGTTACTGAGGATTATGTCTGCAGGAAGTGTCTTTGGTTGAGAATCCTATCAGATTGAATGGATTGGTTGGAAAGACATATAGAGGCAATGAGGAATTTACAAGAGCTAGGGGGTGTGATGGATTGCCGTTATAGGATGGGAGAATAGCTGCAGATACAGTCAGACAGATGGGTTAACTCCAGGAAAGGTAAGAGAGGTAGGCAGGTAGTGCAGAAATATTCTGTGGCTATCCCTATTTCAAACAAAAAGTATGCTGCTTTGGAAAATGTAAGGTGTGATGGACTCTCAGGGGAATGTAGCATGACAAATCAAGTTTCTGGTACCGAGACTGGCTCGAATGTTATGAGGGATACTTCAGGTTCCAAGCAATCGACTGTGATAGGGGACGCTCTCATCCGAGGCGCAACAGATGTTTCTGCAGCCAGCAGTGAAAAATCAGAATGGTGGGTTGCCTCCCTGGTGCCAAGATCAAGGATGTCTCAGAAAAGATACAGAATGTTCTCAAGAGGGAGAGGGACCAATAGGAGGCCATTGTTCACATTGGAACCAATGACATAGGAAGGGAAAAGGATGAGATTCAGAAGGGAGAACATAGGGAGTTAAGCAGGAATTTTAAAAAGTGGTCCTCGAGAATAGTAATATCTGGATTACTTCCGGTGCTACGAGCTAGTGAGGACAGGAATACAAGGATAGAGCAAATGAATGCGTGGCTGAGGAGCTGGTGCATGGGAGAACGGTTCACATTTTTGAATCATTGAAATATCTTCTAGGGTAGAAATTACCTGTACAAGAAGGATGGATTGTACCTGAATTGGAGCGGGACTAATATACTGGCAGGGAGGTTTGCTGGAGCTACTCAGGAGGATTCAAACTAGTAAGGTGGAGGTGGGACCCAGGGAAATAGTGAGGAAAGAGATCAATCTGAGACTGATACAGTTGAGAAAAAAAGGGTGTCAAACAGTCAGGGCAGGCAGGGACAAAGCAGAGAACAAGGTAGGACTGATAAATTAAACTGCATTTATTTCAATGCAAGAGGCCTAACAGGGAAGGCAGATGAACTCAGGGCATGGTTAGGAACATGAGACTGGGATATCATAGCAATTACAGAAATGTGGCTCAGGGATGGGCAGGACTAGCAGCTTAATGTTCCAGGATACAAATGCTACAGGAAGAATAGAAAGGGGGTCAAGAGTGTTTTTGATGAGGGATAGCATTACTGCTGTATTTAGGGAGAATATTCCTGGGAATACTTCCAGGGAAGTTATTTGGGTGGAACTGAGAAATAAGAAAGGGATGATCATCTTATTTGGATTGTATTATAGACCCCATAACAGTCAGTGGGAAATTGAGAAACAAATTTGTCAGGAAATTTCAGTTATTTGTAAGAATAATAGGGTGGTTATGATGGGGGATTTTAACTTTTCAAACATAGACTATGACTGCCATTGTGTTGAGGGTTTAGATGGAGATGAATTTGTAAGTGTGTACAAGAAAATGTTCTGATTCAGTATGTGGATGTACCTACTAGAGAAGGTGCAAAACTTGACCTACTCTTGGGAAATAAGGCAGGGCAGGTGACTGAGGTGTCAATGGGGGAGCACTTTGGGGCCAGCGACCATAATTCTATTAGTTTTAAAATAATGATGGAAAAGGATAGACCAGATCTAAAAGTTGAAGTTCTAAATTGGAGAAAGGCCAATTTTGACGGTATTAGGCAGGAACTTTCGAAAGCTGATTGGAGGCAGATGTTCGCAGGTAAAGGGACGGCTGGAAAATGGGAAGCCTTCAGAAATGAGATAACAAGAATCCAGAGAAAGTATATTCCTGTCAGGGTGAAAGGAAAGGCTGGTCAGGATAGGGAATGCTGGATGACTAAAGAAATTGAGGGTTTGGTTAAGAAAAAGAAGGAAGCATATGTCAGGTATAGACAGGATAAATTGAGTGAATCCTTAGATGAGTATAAAGAAAGTAGGAGTATACTTAAGAGGGAAATCAGGAGGGAGAAATGGGGACATGAGATAGCTTTGGCAAATAGAATTAAGGAGAATCCGAAGGGTTTTTACAAATATATTAAGGACAAATGGGTAACTAGGGAGAGAATAGGGCCCCTCAAAGATCAGCAAGCCGGCCTTTGTGTGGAGCCTCAGAAAATGGGGAAGGATACTAAATGAATATTTTGCATCAGTATTTACTGAGGAAAAGGATATGGAAGATATAGATTGTAGGGAAATAGATGGTGACATCTTGCAAAATGTCCAGATTACAGAGGAGGAAGTGCTGGATGTATTGAAACGGTTAAAGATGGATAAATCCCCAGGACCTGATCAGGTGTACCCGAGAACTCTGTGGGAAGCTAGAGAAGTGATTGCTGAGCCTCTTGCTGAGATATTTGTATCATCGATAGTCACAGGTGAGGTGCCGGAAGACTGGAGGTTGGCAAACGTGGTGCCACTGTTTAAGAAGGGCAGTAAAGACAAGCCTGGGAACTATAGACTGGTGACCTGACCTCGGTGGTGGGCAAGTTGTTGGAGGGAATCCTGAGGGACAGGATGTACATGTATTTGGAAAGGCAAGGACTGATTAGGGATAGTCAACATGGCTTTGTGCATGGGAAATCATGTCTCACAAACTTGATTGAGTTTTTTGAAGAAGTAATAAAGAGGATTGATGAGGGCAGAGCAGTAGATGTGATCTATATGGACTTCAGTAAGGTGTTTGACAAGGTTCCCCATGGGAGACTGATTAGCAAGGTTAGATCTCATGGAATACAGGGAGAACTAGACATTTGGATACAGAGCTGGCTCAAAGGTAGAAGACGGAGGGTGGTGGTGGAGGGTTGTTTTTCAGACTGGAGGCCTGTGACCAGTGGAGTACCACAAGGATCGGTGATGGGTTCTCTACATTTTGTCATTTACATAAATGATTTGGATGTGAGCATAAGAGGTACAGTTAATAAGTTTGCAGATGACACCAAAATTGGAGTAGTAGTGGACAGCGAAGAGGGTTATCTCAGATTACAACAGGATCTGGACCAGATGGGCCAATGGGCTGAGAAGTAGCAGATGGAGTTTAATTCAGATAAATGCGAGGTGCTGCATTTTGGGAAAGCAAATCTTAGCAGGACTTATACACTTAATAGTAAGGTCCTGGAGAGTGTTGCTGAACAAAGAGACCTTGGAGTGCAGATTCATAGCTCCTTGAAAGTGGAGTCACAGGTAGATAGGATAGTGAAGAAGGTGTTTGGTATGGTTTCCTTTATTGGTCAGAGTATTGAGTACTGGAGTTGGGAGGTCATGTTGCAGCTGTACAAGTCATTGGTTAGGCCACTGGTGGAAGATTGTGTGCAATTCTGGTCTCCTTCCTATTTGAAGGATGTTGTGAAAGTTGAAAGGGTTCAGAAAAGATTTATTAGGATGCTGCCAGGGTTGGAAGATTTGGGCTATTGGGAGAGACGGAATAGGCTGGGACTGTTTTCCCCGGAACGTGGAGGTTTAGGGGCGACCTTATGGAGGTTTACAAAATTATGAGGGGCATGGATAGGGTAAATAGACAAAGTCTTTTCCCTGGGGTGGGGGAGTCCAGAGCTAGAGGGCATAGGTTTAGGGTGAGAGGGGAAAGATATATAAGAGACCTAAGGGGCAACATTTTCATGTAGAGGGTGGTACGTGTATGGAATGAGCTGCCAGAGGATGTGGTGGAGGCTGGTACAATTGCAACATTTAAAAGGCATCTGGATGGGCTTATGGATAGGAAGAGTTTAGAGTCATATAGGTCAAGTGCTGGCAAATGGGACTAGATTAGGTTGGGATATCTGGTTGTCATGGACAAATTGGACTGAAGGCTGTTTCCGTGCTGTAAATCTCTGTGACTCTCTAAGTCCTGGGCCTCCTGCACTGCCAAATCAAAGCCGCTGACCAACTTGAGGAAGAATGCCTCACCTTCCTCTTTGGGACTTTTCAAGCACACGGCATCAACATCAACTTCACTGGTTTCCAAATCTCCCCTTCCCCCACCTCATCCAAATCCAACCCTCCAACTTGGCACCACCCTCCTGACCTGGTCCGACCTGTCCATCTTCCTTCCCACCTATCTGCTCCACCCTCCTCACCGACATATCATTATTATCTCCGTCTGCATCCACCTTTTGCCTTCCCACCTACCTTCCCCCCAGCCCCTTCCCACCCTCCTATTTAACTCTCATCCCCCGCTCCCTCCACATTCCTAATGAAGGGCGTTTGCCTGAAATGTCCACTCTCCTGCTTTCTGGATGCTGCCTGACCTGCCGTGCTTTTCCAGCGCCACCCTCTTCGACTTTGACTCTCCAGAGTCTGCAGTCCTCACTTTCTCCTAATTTCTGCTGATTCTTAAAGCCAGGCCATTATATACCCTATCATAGTAAGAGAAAATTGACATGATTGAGAAAATCAAGGATAACATGTGTTCCTTTTGTTTAAAATGATAGTGTAATGATTGTAACAAAGTCAGCCAGGTGGACCTCAGAAGATAGGAGTACCCTGATTGGGGCTGTTAATCTGGTCCTGGCTGACAAATAAGAACAGTAGTGGTGACAGTCCACATGTAAATGAGGGTTGGCAAGGTGATAGGACACTGGTCTCTGTGGAGTTATTTCGGATAGTGTTTTGAGTTTTTATTATTTTCACATGCAGTTTGTTCAACTGACAGTCAATTTGGGATTGGGCCACTGAGCTGCTTATCCCATGATGACCTTGGTTCAAACATGAACAAAGGAGATGAATCCCAGTGGTGAAGTGAGAGTGACAGTCCCTTGACATCAAGAACACATTTGATTATGTTTAGGCTCAATGTGCCCTGGTCAAAATGGGGCTGATAGGAATTAGCAAGGGGCAAGGGAGATTGGGCGGGAGTGAGTGCTGGTGGGGATGGGGGTTGCACAACAGTGGTTGGAACCTCTCTGCTCATGGCATGTCTGGCACATAGGAAGATCTTTGTGGTTGTTAGAGGTCAGTCACCTCAGTCACAGGACATCTCTGCATGAGTTCCTCAGGACATCTCTGCATGAGTTCCTCAGGATAGTGTCCTAGGCCAAAACATCTTCAGCTCCATCATCAATGACATTCATTCTATTATAAGGTCAGAGGTGGGGATGTCTGCTGATAACTGCACAATGTTCACCTCCTCAGCTACTGAAGCTGTTCACATGCATGTCCATGACAATCTCTGCTTCACGTTAAACAGCATTACATCAATAAATTCCTCATTATCAACATTTTAGGAGTTACCATTGACCAGAAATTGAACTGGATTAGCACATGAATACTGTGACTACAAGAGCAGATCAGAAGCTAGGAATTCTGCAGTGGGCAACTCAATACCTGTTTCCACAAAGCCTGTCCACAACTTACAAAATACAACTCAGGAGTGTGATGGAATGCTGTCCATTTTCCTGGATGGGTCCAGCTCCAACAACTCTTAAGAAGGTCAACATCATCCAGGATAGTTTGCTGGATCACCATCCTATTCAACACTATCAACATTCACTAACTTCACTAGTGAGGCATTGGCAGCAGTGTGTACCATTTACTCTGACAAAATGTAAATACAATAATTCACTTAGAATCCTTTGATAGCACCTTCCAAACCTGCAATCTTTTTCACTACAAGGACAAAGGCAGTAGATGCATAGGAAAAACTCAACTTGCAAGTTTCCTTTCAAGACAGACACCAACCTATCATGGAAATATATAGCTGTTTCTTTATGGCATCAAGGTTAATTTCATGAACTCCCTTTCTAACAGCCATGTGGATGTTCCAACAGCCAAAACTCTGTAACAGTTCAAGAAAGTTGCTCACTTTCACCAATTACATATGAGCTGGTCTAGCTGACAATAAATGGATAAAAACAAAAAGAAAGATATAAATTCAATCCAAATTATTTCCTCTGATTACATTGAAATATGATTGAAAAATCAATCACACCTTTAATACAAATATATGAGGAAAGATTTAAGGCTTTTTTCAGTTCAGTTTCTATTGTACTGAAGCTGTCCACATCCGTACGCACCAAGACCTGGACAATATCCACGTCTAGGCTGATAAATGGCAAGTAACAGCTGTGCTACATAAGTACTTGGTAACCTTCATTAAGAGAGAATATGACAATCTCAGCTTCACATTCAACAGCATTACATCACTAAATTCCCCACTATCACCATTCTAGGATTTACCATTGACCAGAAGCTGAACTGGATTAGCCACACAAATACTGTGACTACAAGAGCAGATCAGAAGCTAGGAATTCTGCAGTGGGCAACTCACTTTTAGAAAAAAATCTGTTTGTTCCTGCAAATTCTGGGGATAAAATTATCAGTAATATTATCTAAAGCGATCTAAAAGCATCATCTTTAAATGTGGTAAGTCTGCATTCTCTTGCATACTTTTCTTTTGGGACAGGAATTTTCTTTTAGCTTCCTTTCTGATTTTTTTAAATGCATGGCAGCACTCATAGTAATTTGGATGCAATAACATTAAAACAATCCTGCTAAGCTGCTTTAGCACAGTGATCTTTCAAACTTGCCAATCATAACTAGAATCAGTACACAGGAATTCTGAATATAGAGGATAGTTTTTAATAATATGCGTAACCCTTGCCACGGAAGGAGATTGCTCTTAATTGCCTTTAAGGAGAAGGATGTGAGGTGAAAACTGAATTTTAAAAAGGTGGCACATAATGCAATCTGCACATGAACCATGTGATCTGGGCTCAAAGCCTGGTTTCTGTTGGCAGATTCTGTAAAAGCACACAGGTTCAGCATCATAGTAAGGCAAAGTTAAGAAACAATAAGTTCTCACACATGTCATAATAACTCTTTGGAAGATGCTTCAAGCATCTATCGGTCTTTATTTATTATTAGGTGGGGAATCACCCAAAATGGATTCTCTTCCTGTTAACTCTGGTGGTCCCCAAGGATACATTCTTTGACCTCCTTTTTAACAGCTACATGCTGGTGAAATCATCCAAAAACACAAGAAGTTCTAACATTTATTTTCATGACATCTAACACTTGCTCACTACCACCTCTTACAACTCCGTCACTGTCTTTCTGTTGTTAGATTACTCATCCAACATCCCTCCTGATTGAGCAGAAACGCCTTCCAGTTATTTAATAGTAAGACAGACGCCAAATGTCTTTATTCTCATAATTAACTCCACTCCCTAGCCACTGACACTATCTGTCTCTGATAACTAACTAAAGCTGAATGAGACTGTTCACAAATTTGATGTCAATTTGACCTCAAGCTGAATGACAAGCAAATATTCTTGCCAAAATTAGGACTGCCTCTATCTACCTGCATAACACTGTCCAAATCTCCTTTGCTTCAGGTCTTCTATCTGCGAAGCCCTCATTCATGTCTTAGTTACCTCTGCTCTTGACTATCCCAATGCAATCTGGCCTACTCAATTCAAGTTTGCATTTACTCACCACTCTTATGACCACAGACTCACATTAGGTTAGCATTTCTAGTTATAATGACTCCTTTGAAAGCACCAAAGATAGATTGTGTAATTTGATTGGTCAATCAAAAGCTGGCCTGATAGTGGTAGATTTAATCGGTTATAATTCTGCCATTTACTTTTATGCAGTTATCTTAAAAGTATGGGCAGCTCGTAACTTTAACCCTTAAAGTATTGTGTTCCCTATAAAATAAATGCCTCCCCAGCACTTTCCGATTCCATTTTGATTTAGCCTCCTCCCCCTCTTCCTTTGATGGTTTATATTTCCCATAGCAGATTTTGCATATAAATTAATCAATTAGAAAATATGTGTCATGTCCAGGTGGTGGCTAATAGATTTTTTAAAATGCCGGACAAAAACAAAACAGCTTTGTTGTGCAATATAACAATTCTGGATATAAAACAAAATCCCTTTCCAGGGCCTCTGGAGGGGAGATGGTGGAGTCATCTGAGCTGGGAAGCTGTGCTCAAGTACCATCTGCTCCAGAGGTGTGTAAGAACATCAGTGAAAAGGTTGATTAGAAAATGTCTAAATCCCTCCCCACAGCTCTTTCTCCAGTTTATTAATGACATCATTAGTGCAGTTTCCCTCTCTCATGTGGAATTAAAAAGAAATGTCAATTTTGCTTGCAATTTCCATCCTTACCTCACCTTCACCAGGTGCATTTCTAACTCTTCCCTTCTTTTTCTCAATACCTCTGTTTCCATTTCCATTTCCGAAGATAGGCTGCACACTGATATCTATTACATAACCCCACCGATTCCCCCAGTCACCTGGACTATATATCCTCACACCCTGCTTCTTGTAAGAACTCCATTTCATTGTCCTCAACTAATGCACTTAACCTACACATCCCTGAACACTACGGCAATTTAGCATGACCAATTCACCTAACCTGCACAACTTTGGATTGTAGGAGGAAACCGGAGCACCTGGAGGAAACCCACACAGACACGGGGAGAATGTGCAAACTCCACACTGACAGTCCCCAAGGTTGGAATTGAACCCAGGCCCCTGGTGCTGTAAGGAAGCAGTGCTAACCACTGATCCAGGTAGATCATGATGAGGGAAAATTAAGAGAAGTATATATTGATAGGATTAAATGGAAAAGTAGAGAGGAGATCTGCGTAAAAGTTAAATATCTAGTTGGGTCAAATAACTTGTTCCTTTTCAACAAATACTACTTAATGTTACCTTGTAAATGCTCTTATAAGGATCAAAGTTAAAAATCACACATCACCAGGTTATCGTCCAACAGGTTTGATTGGAAGCACTAGCTTTCGGAGCATTGCTCCTTCATCAGGTCATTGTGGAGTCGACGATTATAAGACATAGAATTTATAGCAAAAATTTACAGTGTGATGTAACTGAAATTATACATTCGAAAAGAAATTTTAAAATGTTTAGTGATTTACATATGAAAGAAGTGAAACTAAGATTGTCATTCTAACAGATGAGAGACTTAACAAACAATCAAGGCATTTTTCAAAAATGTATAATTTCAGTTACATCACACTGTAAACTTTTGCTATAAATTCTTTGTCTTACAATCATGTACTCCACAACCACCTGATGAAGGAGCAGCGCTCTGAAAGCTAGTGCTTCCAATTAAACCTGTTGGACTATAACCTGATGTTGTGTGATTTTTAACTTTGTACACCTCAGTCCAACACCAACATCTCCAAATCTTATAAGGATCAGTTCATAAGAAACTTAAGTCTTCTTTATCTTGCCTCATTTTGCCTTTGCCTTGTTCATTATAAAATACTCTGCATACTTGCTGATACCATAATGAATTGGCCTATATTTTCTCAAATGTTTGGCTGGAAAAAACTTATAAGCACTATGTATTGTTGCTTTGTATATTTCACATTAATTATTTAGCAAATTCATGCTGATGTTGTATTCTCTGAACTTGATGTACTATTAGCTGTCTCTCCATACAACAGGTAACAAAGAATAATATATCTTCACATGTAGTTAAATCAAAATTTGGGAGTAATGCTGCATTATGAAATGAAAATCAAAAGCATAACTGAGCAACAAATTTAACTTGGGAAAACGGTATATAGATTGTTTGATAGATTAGAATAGACAGAAAAGGAGACGGTGTACTCCTATGTGTGAAGGAGATTATGGAAGTAAAAGCAGTTCAGCCTATAAGAGGTCAGAGGTTCACAGGCCCAAGTTGGGAAGCGACCAATAAACTGGAAACAGTTTAACAATGCATTGCGCAAAACTACATCAATTTAATACAAGCAACTACCTATCGACTTGACCTACTTCGACTAACAATGTCATTTGTTTAGGTAGTGGCTTTAACATTTTAAAACACACCAAGGAGCTTTACAGCAGTATTATAATACAAAAGAGGATGTCATGCCACTTAAAAGATCAGATGTTCAAAAACCTGATCAAAGAGCAAATCTTTGTAACATGGTCATTTTACGCCAAAATGATTTCAGAACTATATTGGTATGTGCACGTACCTGTGTATCCAGAATACTGCTACTCACTACTGCACTACAGTCCGTGTGTCAAAGACACATTGTTTGTTTCACTGCGCATGAAGATCTGTAGGAATGGGATAGCAATAAATCACTGAGTAAATTAATTCCTCAATGTATGGAACTTTCCTCCTGCTGTGGAATACACTTTGGTTAGGCCACACTTAGAGTAATGTGTTCAGTTCTGGCCGTCACATTACAGACGGGATGTGGAAGCTTTGGAGAGGGTGCAGAAGAGATTTACCAGGATATTGCCTGAATTAGAGGGTATGAGGCTATAAGGAGAGCCTAAAAAATGGTCATTTTCTCTGGAGCCACAGAGGCTAAGGGGAGATTTGATATAAGTCTGTAACATTATGAGATGTTGGTCAGAATCTTTCTCCCAGAGTTGAAGTGTCTAAAACTAGGGAGCATGCAATTAAAGTTGGAGGGGGAAAGTGCAAAGGAAAATTGAGGGGCAAGTTCTTTACACAAAGAGTGGTATGAGTCTGGAACACCCTATTGGGGTAATAGTGGAGGCAGATACAATAGGGGCACTTAAGGGATTTTTAAAAATGCACATGAATATGTAAGGAATGCAGGGATATGGACCAAGGATGGGCAGTAGGAATTGGTTTAATTTGGCGTCATGTTCGGCACAACACTATGGGCCGAAGGGCCTGTTCCTGTGCTGTATTGTTCTATGTTCTAAGCTTCTTTTGACACTTTAATTTTGTTTCACTGTGAATGAAGATCTACAGGACAGCTGCAATTCCTGCATCCAAAATTGGGAGTACTTTGAAACTCTCAGAACCACAAGAGACATCAGGTGTTATTAAATGTCTTAAAAGAGGAACATGACTTAAAGAGGCAGAGGTGCAGTGACAGTATTCCAACTTTTATGGCCTTGGCAACTGAAAATGCAGCCACCAATGGGGAAGTGATTAAAAATGGGATTGCACAAGAGGTCAGAAATAGCAATGTGCAGATTTCTCAGAGTGTAATGCACTTGGAAGATATTGTAAAGAAAGGGAAGGACAAGGTCAACAAGGGATTTGAAAATGAGGATGAGAATTTTAAAATTAAATCAAAGGTATAAATTAGAGCAGTGTAAGTCATTGGGAACCAGGTTCATAAACGAATGGGAATTTGGTACAACAGCAGCAGAATTTTCATTGACCATTAATGAAGGGCAGAATTTGGGAGACCAACCAGAAAAGCATTGGAATAGATATATTGTGAAATGATGAACATGATTATCAGGAGTGAACCTGAAGATTTGTTTGTACAATAACCTCTTAGCCAACATCAGTAATCAACAATTTAGGAGGGCAAGCTCCTCATTGTCTTTCATGAAGTAAAATTCTAAGTGACCTGTAGTAATTGTTATTCAGCATATAGCAAAGGAATACAGCTCAGTCCCACAATTCTGCATATAAAGTCCCCAAGGCGGCAAATCTGGTCAATAAATCATTGAGCAAATCGGTCGCTCAACATGCACTGAACTTGCTGTAAAAATATATGTTTATGGCACTTTAAATTCAAGTGTGGGAATATATATTAATCAAATAAAGTAAAAATGTTTTACTTTCAGCTCATCACATTGCGAGACTTAAATATTGAACCATCTATATCTTAGTTACATGGACCAAGACAAAATACTCCCTCACCAGGAACAGCCAGATAGAGACAAGCTGCTTCTACCTCACTCTTATTATGTGGCATTTTCAAAACCTTAGAAAAGCACTTCCTATCACAAAATACTATGTTATGGTTCTGTTCGCCGAGCTGGGAATTTGTGTTGCAGATGTTTCGTCCCCTGTCTAGGTGACATCCTCAGTGCTTGGGAGCCTCCTGTGAAGCGCTTCTGTGATCTTTCCTCCGGCATTTATAGTGGTTTGTCTCTGCCGCTTCCAGTTGTCAGTTCCAGCTGTCCACTGCAGTGACCGATATATTGGGTCCAGGTCGATGTGTTTGTTGATTGAATCTGTGGATGAGTGCCATGCCTCTAGGAATTCCCTGGCTGTTCTCTATTTGGCTTGTCCTAGAATAGTCCCTGTGTGGCTACTTAGCCATACACACAGATGACAAGCAACATGAGTTCAACTGAGACAACACTACTATTATAGGACAAGCCAAACAGAGAACAGCCAGGGAATTCCTAGACGCATGGCACTCATCCACAGTTTCTATCAACAAACACATCGACCTGGACCCAATATATCGGCCACTGCAGCGGACAGCTGGAACTGACAATCGGAAGTGGCAGGCACAAACCACTATAAATGCCAGAGGAAAGATCACAGAAGCGCTTCATAGGAGGCTCCCAAGCACTGAGGATGTCACCTAGACAGGGGACGAAACATCTGCAACACAAATTCCCAGCTCGGCGAACAGAACCACAACAACGAGCACCCGAGCTACAAATCTTCTCACAAACTTTGAACAAAATAATATTTCCGCTCCAACATTCTTCTTTCAGGGACTGGACGAATTTGACAATAACTTTGTAGTGTGTGTGACACCATCAGAATGGATTCATTTCCACTACACCTCAGAGTCCAATATAAAGAAGAGTTATTTCCCCTCAGTTTGGATTAGATTTAGAGCCAGTCTTCAGAGGAGAACAGGCGGTTGCCAAGACACTGTAAGTCAGCAGCTAATCAATGTAGACTTAAAATAAAATTCACTGCACTAAAACAGAAACTAAGTTAATTTAGATGGAAATTTTATCTTTTGGCTCAAAATCCGCTTTTGTAGTTTACAATTTATTTTCAAGCACTCGATTGTGTAGTGATTGTAACAAGGTCAGTCAGGTAGATGTCATAGAATCTGAGTTCCCTGATTGGTGCTATTAATCTGGTCCAATCAGGGAGCCATGGCTGACAGATATAAACAAGAGTGTCAACTGTTCTGTTCTCTCTGAAAGCTGGCTCTGGGGAAGTTGGATCAGTGTCAAGGACTTTCCACAACTAAATAAAGGGTGACTTGGTGACAGGATACTGGCCTCTGTGGAATTATTTCAGATTGCTTGTAATTCACTTTGTTAAACTCATTATATATTTCTCCCTGTCATATATAATGAGTATAATGTATTAAAGTGCAAAGAACAAGGCTGTGTATAAATTACTCAAGATTCAGAACGCATTAAGACAATTAAAGCTTGCAAGTTGATTCCATGGCATTTGAAAAGTGTATTTTATGTGGTCTTTGAAGTATTCTGTTACATTGGTACAAATCTGATCGAGTCCATTTTCGTACAATGAGTTAAATGCTCTGTGGTGTGGCAATGAAAATCAGCTGAATAATTATGAAACCATTGGTTAACCATTCATTGGAGTGGTTCAAATTTAGATTCAATCACATATGCTGTGTCAAGGTGCCTTATTTTGCCTTTGTGATAATTTTATTCCACAATTAACTGCATTTCTTGGAGGTGATTACATATTGACAATTACTAATAACTATCAATAGTGACAGATACTAGGTGCAAGAATCATTTCTATCTCAAGGAAGCTTGCCTATAATTAAAGTTTCCACTATTATTTTGGTTACTATTATTTTTTTCATTGGTGATTAATGCAACTGGGATCCAGTCAATCATAATGCTAAGCACTCAATTTCTATGAAATGTGTTAAACCACAATGATACCAAAATCTATAGCAATGAAAATACATCCCAAAGCCTTCCACTTTGACTTGCTATTTTTTCTTCAAAGGCACAGCTGGAGTATGTTATTTAATGATAACCAACTGCAAACTGTACAAACTACAAACCCACTTCTGCTTTATTAGATTGCCAAGTACTCTGTTTCTTCCTTCCTAGACATAGTCCATTGAGGAAGAAGGATTCTAGGAAAGGGATAAGCATGGTGCATGCTTAATCAGGAAAGTTAATGCAAGCATCAGATAGAAAGAAAAGCAGACAATATAGCAAAGATGGATGGAAACATGCTGCTGTGACACCGCAGCGGTGTCCCTACCTCTGAGCAAGGAAGCCTGGGTTCAAGTCCCATCTGCTCCAGACGTCAGAGAGTTATGCAGCATGGAAACAGACCCTTTGGTCCAACCAGTCTATGCTGACCGTGTTCTCAAACTAAACTAGACCCACCTGCCTGCACTTGGCCCATAATCCTCTAAATCTTTCTCATTCATGAACTTATTCAAATGTACTTTAAACATTGTAATTGTACCTAAACCAACCAGTTTCTCTGGTGGTTCATCCACATATGAACCAGTCTCTCTGTAAAAGGTGTTGCCCCTCGTGTCCTTTTTAAATCTTTCTCCTCTTACCTAAGAAAGATACCCCTTAGTTTTGAACTCGCCTACCTTAGGGAAAAGACCCTTGTCGTAAACTTTATCCACATCCCTCATGATTTTATAAACCACTATAAGGTCACTCCTCAACCTCCAATGTTCCACTGAAGAAAGTCCCAGCCTTTCCAGTCTATGTTTATGTCTCAAACCCTCCATTCCTGGCAACATCCTGGTAATTTTTTTCTGAAGCCTCTCCAGGTCAATAATATCCTTCCTATAACTGGTATGGAATAGCATCTCTCAACAGCTTGATTAGAAAATATCTTGATTAAAAAAATGTGCATTTATATATCACCTTTCACAACCTCAGGACATGTCAAAGGGCTCTGTAGTTAATAAAGTACTTTTGAAGTGCAGTCACTGTCGTTAACTAATACTAAAAAAAATCCAGGCATTAATCACAGATTCGTAATGCATTACACTGCTTCTTGGAGTCAGACCTGAACTTGCCTTTTAATAGGTCATTCCTATGTCCTTTTCTCATTTAGTCACAATCCTCAAACTTAATCTTTTCTGTTCATTATTCATAATTTTCAAACTTCTGTAATGTTGCTCCTCATTCATTTTTAAAACTTCCTTATCTTAATTTTCAGACATGGGAATCGTCCTTCAATCTAATTTTGAAGTCTTTACAAGCGTTGGTGGTTTTCTCCTACGCTTTGATAGTACAGGAGTTAAGTGCTGATTAATTGTCTGTAGTTTCAGCATGGCAACCGAGGATTGTACCAATGAAGGAAAGCTTTATAGGGTGCAGACAGGAAAATGTGAGTTGAGACTGAGATGAGATCGGGCATGATGATATTAAATGGTGGAGCAGGCTTGGGTGCTAAACTGTCTACACCCTCTCCAAGATATGTTCTTACTTCAAATGAAAGTCTTTGTTTGCTTTGATGAATGGTATTTTGTGAAGATTGGACATGGTAGGGCTGACTTTAATCAGTGATAGTGGCTGAAAATGGGAGTGGTATACTTATCGCCTTGTTTCCAATTGCCTTTATTTTGTTCAGGCCTTTTGGTGAGGCACCAGCCTGAAGTAAACAGGATCTTCATTTAAAGTAATTAAGCAGAAGTGCTTCAGTGACATTAGTTTGGCAAGCCCATTTTCCACAGAAAAAGCAGAATTACAATTATTTCCCTCAGTTTGAGCTTTGCTCAGGTGATGATAATTGAGACCAGACAATGAGGATATTGCATCCCGCTCTGATTCCAAAACTTTACGCACGTTTTAAAGATCCCCAAACAGGTGAAATAGGGATTTACCAGAATGCTTCCAGGTGAAGGGATTTACCTACAGGATTAGGTTGCAAAATATGTGGTTGTTTGCATTTGGGTGAAGTAGCTGAGATTTGATCTGATGTAGGTGCTCCATAATGTAATTTAATCTACAACCTGATGGTAAAAGATTAGGAGACATGGACCAAAAGTTTTGGCCAGGAGGTAGAAGAGTTTGAGAGGAAGATTTCTCTAAAATGCAAAAAGTGGTAATGAACTGCATCCCACGATCTACGAGGATGCTGGAAGTGGAGACAATGATTTATCAAGGAAATTGGAAATGCACTTTTGCAAAATAAATTTAAAGAACATGGGAATAGAACTGACCAGTGGCAGAGACAGAATGAACTCAATGAGTTGAACGGTTTCTTTTTGCATCAGAGTGACTTTGATTCAATGACGACATTTCTCAAACTATTTTGTAATATGATCTTATTTTAACACATAAAACTTAACAATCAGACTCCAACAAAAAAAAATCAATAATTATAAGCTGAAAAGTGCTTCAGAGTTTGCTTATTTGTTGAACATTATTTTAGCATTAAAGATTGCGATGAAAATCCCGGTCACGTAGTAACATGGCTACTACCTGCAAAATATCATCTTCCTTTCTGGTCACTGCCCTATGAAACCGCTCCAAACAAACGTCTGATCTAAGTTTGTCGATAAATTGTTAAGTCACAGCATGCCTGATCAGAGTTGCACAACCAGTGTCCAACTCTGTAGGTTTGCACTGTGATTGATTACTTCCTGCTCTTGAGACATTTGGTGGGGGGGGGGGGGGGGCATGAGGTTAATGTGATATAATTTCTTATGACATTTGTTGTTTATACAATCCCAATTGAGGTCAAAACTCAAAGTTTGGGAACCACAACTCAGAGAAATGGCCACTTGTCACATTGCTTTTTTATGGGATTGTGTTGTGCACAAATTGGCTCCTGTGCTTACCTATATCAGAGTACTTACTACACCCTAAATTTCAGTTTCTGAAAGACAGTACATAACTACAGGGTTTTTTTTGTATAAGTAACATCCTACAAGAAGCAGCAAGTTGTAAAACCAGCTCTCAAATATCAAATTGAACAGAAAACAATCCTATAAGTGAATAGCTGCAGCTATAAAAAAATTCTAGTTAAACCCATTTGGAATAATCACAGGTACAACTTTAGGAAGGATGGATTGACCTTGCAAGGTAGATTTACCAGTTTGATACCAGGACTGTGTGGCTAAATTATGCATTGTTTAAGGCAGAACAGGAAGTTGAGGGTGGAAGAGGGGAATGCGAAGCAGAGGGCTTGCTTTCCCCAGAAGCAAGTCAGTTAGTATTCTGTTCCACTGCCAGGAAACAATGTGAACAGGTAAACAACCTCCTCATGGGCTGCTGGTCAAACTGATTAACTTGCAGCTCCAGCAGTCTCATTCTTGTTAGAACTCAGGAGTAGATGTTGCCAGGGACTGTAGGCAGGTCCACACATTGATCCTGTAGGAACGCAAGGGCTTTGGGTGGGTTAGGTTTTGGACTTTGGACAGATGGGAGATGGAGTGCTAGTTTCCTCAAGGGCACCCTCCAATGATAAAAAAAGGGGTGTCTTGATTTTCCTAAACCAAGAAAAATCAGCCTGCCTGCCCCTGCCCAACGGGACCCATTCTATCATTGCAGCCTGAGCTCAGGAGTTTATGGTCAGGTGGTACGTTCACTACCTGATCTTTATTATATGCTATTCTGCCAAATGTGGGATGGTAGCTCAGTGGTTAGCACTGCTACCTCACAACACTAGGAACCTGGGTTTGAGTCCACCTTCAAGTGACCAACTGTGTTTGCACATTTGGATATCTGCATGGGCTGCCTCTGATGCTCCAGCTTGCTCCCACAGTCTAACGATGTGCAGGCTCTGTGGATTAGCTATGCTAAATTGTTCTTAGCATCTAGGGATGTGCAGGCTAGGTGGAAACACAGGGTTTATGGATAGGGTACAGGAGTGGTCAAAAGTTGGTCATTCACTTTTGGAAAATGTAATTCATACGAAACCAATGTCACGTTTGAGATGGATAGTTTCTCTTAAATGTTCAGCAGAATTGATGGATTCAAAACAAATGCTGCTACAGGTGTAAATAAGTCATGATGTCAGTGAATGGCAGAACAGACTAAAGGGATTAAACTGCTGTTTTTAAACTTTTTAAGCTGAAGTCCTATCACTTATTGCTGAACGATTGTCACATGGAATGTGTGCCATCTATATGACAACTACACAAACTGGACTAGATTAGGATATCTAGTCAGCATGAACAAGTTGGACCAAAGGATCTGTTTCCATTCTGTATCTCCACGTCTAATGTCTCTACTCCAAGAAAACACAGTAGGTTTGAAAACATTGCAGTGTTGATCACACATGTTATTTCAGTGTCCGCTGCCATTCAGTTGGTAGCGCACACTCTACTTGAGTACCAAACTTTGGTACCCATGAGGATGGCCTCAACCTTGGGTTCAAGTCACGCTACAGGTGACCCCTCTGCACCCCACACACACCTCTCTCATACAAAAGGTCTGTATAATTCACTCACACGCACACACATGCACCCTCTCACAGACTTATACCCCTTTACACTCATACACATACTCTCTAATAGATACTTCTATTCCCCCCTGCGCACATGCACACAAGTTTTTGGGGTGAATTTATACTTGCAGAAATACATTTTATTTTGCTCAAAAAAAATGCATGAACCCATGGAAGATTCTATAAATACTTTTTTTTTTAAAAAGATTAGAATCAGTCTGAACATAGCCTCACACAGGACAATCTGTGCCCCATCTAACACCTTCAATGCATTATCTGGGCCAACATGGCATCTATTGTTAAAGTTCACTTGAGAATGTTGCTTTAAAGAAAGTTCTGGGATTACATATGAAAGAACTGAAACCAACATGCCCATTCTAAAAGAGGAGAGACTTAAACAATCCAGGTCTTTTTTAATATATAATTTCAGTTACATCACACTGGAGGCTTTTGCTATAAATTGTGTCCTACAAGCTTATACTCCACAACCACCTGAACAGCGAGCAGCATGCTGAAAGCTAGTGCTTCCAAATAAACCTGTTGGCCTAGAACGTGGTGTTGTGTGATTTGTAACTTTAAAAAAGTCAACATTCTGGAGCTGCACTGCAGAAGCGTTATGTCAGACCTCCACTTAATAAGTCATCCAATGTTGGAGGAGGTCTATCTACCTCAGGTAGATGCAAAAGATTGTATGGCTCGATCATGAGTGATAGTTATGTCTTGTCTCAAACCAATATCAGAGACATGACCAGATCCTCATCATTGTTTTTGAGAATTTACTGTGAAAACTGGCTGCCATATTTCCTGGATTTCAATAGTGATTACACTTTTGACTTGCATTCAGAGTTGCCTTTCATGATGTTTGTCTTTTAAATAGCCCTTATTTCAATTCCTGTGGTGACTAATCACTTAAAAGACAAGATTTTCCCAGTAACTGACTCAAAAAGATCACACAGGAATTCATGTTATAGCTTTTACTGTAATAAAAAAATTGTCTGAACATTAGTGTATCAGTTGCTGACTATAGAAAGAGATCTCTTATATTATAAAAGCCCATGTCTTGCTCATGTTGTAGTCTATTCTCCACAATGAGAGCTAGTCCAAATTTACAAGTTTCAAACAGGCTTGCTTCTCCCCATTTTAGCAGACTCAAAACATCCAGTGTCCAAAGTACCTTCCTTCAGACTGGAGAATCTCCAAACTAACTTCAAATCAACAAGGCACACTCCACTAACTCTTCACAATTGCATCAGGGTGAATCTTCCAGTGCACTTAATCCTATGTCCTCATCTCTTCAACCAGAAATCATGATTCTATTCGCATTTTACCAAGATGAAGACAGAACAGCTCTTCTGGTTCCCCATCTTGTCCTGGGACACACTCTTCAGGGACTCTGAACCAGATTGCATGCGACCCTGCAAATTTGCAAGATTCTGCTTGTTCACATTTAGATTGAAAGTAAGCATTTGATTTTTAATAAGATTTAGCCTGCTCCTCTAGACTTCATTGTGATCTGGTCACATTGAAGTAAAGTGGGGAACGTGACCTCCTGCAGAGACAAAACAATTTTTTTTTAAAAAACGTGGGTCAAGTCATAGCCATTTAAGAAAACCTTGCATTCCTGACTTTGTGAATATGCTAAAATAAAGTTATTTGTTTGTTGACCATTTCTCCTCCCCAGAACAAATAGCTCATATAAGAAATAGCATTGACTTTCCTGCAGATACCTTGAACGGCTGCTCTTTAGCTGCTGGGAGACATTTGTCAAATAGTCCACCAGAATGGTCCCTTCTGAAGGCGGTTGTGTCAAGGGTCAAACAGTGGTGTTATCCTACAGGGAGAAAAAGTGAGGAGTGCAGATGCTGGAGATCAGAGCTGAAAAGTGTGTTGCTGGAAAAGTGCAGCAGGTCAGGCAGCATCCAAGGAGCAGGAGAATCGATGTTTTGGGCATGAGCCCTTCTTCAGCTCATGCTCATTGCCAGAAATGTCGATTCTCCTGCTCCTTGGATGCTGCCTGACCTGCTGCACTTTCCCAGCAGCACATTTCCAGCTCATGCTTATTAAGAAACCTAGTTAACTATACAGTTATCCTAGAGATCAGACCAAACATCGGGAAAAATAACCATGTGTTTAGCTGTTTTTACAAAAAAAAAACAAAAATTAATTTAGAAGGATCAGCATGGGCCCTTAGTCTGGCAGCTGCTCATGTCACGAATCTGAATACTGGGATTACAAAAAGACATGAATTTCTATAGCTGTTCACTATTTCAAATCTACTTTGCTGCCAACTACTTAGGCAAGCACATTAATGAATGTAGGAACGATGAATCAAGAATAATGACAATGGTCTTTATTTTAAAAATATTTTATTATTGAAGTTTTTTTTAAACCTTATCCCCCCCCAAACAAACTTTCTCCTTCTATTCAACGCCAGTTGTCGAAAGTTAATACAACCACAAAACCCAAGGGAAATACAGTGAAACGAAGAAAAATCAAGCTGAGGCAAAAATGACGCAGCCACATTTGCCCCTTTGTTCAAAGTATAAACTTTGCAGCATCTTATAAAATTATATACATCCTTTAATGCTATTTACATATTCTTGCTGCCTTTTCTTGCCAAGCCATTACACTGAAGAACACTATAATTTAAACAGATTTGTAAACGATCCTGTTAGAAAGCCATTTTAAGATTAGAAATAAATAAAGATCATTATCTTTTCAGCATTTTCTGGTTATAAAAGTCAGATCCCAGTGGAGATTAGCTTATGGTTTCAAATGCCTTCTTTAAATCAGCCAGCCCAAGCCTGCACAGCCCATTATTAATATTAATTGCCACACCTCAAATGCATAATATTCCTAGTTGACTAGAAAAGCATTTTACCAATTTGACAATACATATGAAGAGTTACAGCACTATAGCAATAATGGTTGGAAACAAAAACTCCCACTACCTCCTCTCCTGCTTTCCAGCCAGCCCCATGAAATGAACAAAACACCTTCAGAAGTGACAACACCTACCTCCCCACTCCCTAACAGAACTACTCAAGTATGAAACAACTGTTGCTTTGAAGATTTCAGCATGCAGTGCTGAGCCTAAGTGTGGTTAAATTAAACTATTAAAGATTCCTGATCAGGTTAATACAGGAGGAGGTGTATTAGAAATTTTAAAAAAGTCACATCAATTTTTTTTAAAAACAAAAAAAATCAAAGATTCTTTATATATAAAAAACAAGAAATTCCATGATTTGAGTGCAGAATGAGATGTTCTACTCAGCAGCAGTGCCACTGTCTCTGTACAGTATCTATATATTTATATAAATATCTTTATTGCAGTAGTTTCAAACTGGAATGGAGTGCTAAAATAACTATACACTCAACAGTCAACCTTTTGGAGAATCAATCCAATTCCACAAGGCATTGGGAATTTCCAATGCGTCTACATGCTATTTTTGGCTATATTTACATACCAGCTTTAGCCTCACGATGATGCTAAAATTGAAGTGTAAATACAAAGTCAGATAAGCAATTACATTCCTAAAATACACATGGAACTGGCAGAAAAGTAAATTGGGACAGGACTCCCAAACTGCAGGAATTTCTTTTCCTGCAACTTTTGAAACAAGGACTTTGGAAAACAGGACCAAACCCCATTTCCTACTGTGGGGCAGGCCACATGTCAGCACATCATAGAGCTTGAAAGTTAATTTCAGAAAAAGGATCCTGTCAAGTCAGGAGTAAATCAGTTTGCCAAAAATCCAGTTTCCATTCACGGATTATAGAAAAGCACCCAAAATGTATGCTGATTCTGCAGTTCTGTGTTATCATTTATTATCTCATTAATTGCCTTAGCCAGTTTCTTTTTGTAGTTATACAGTTAAATTCAACACCCCATATCTTGCTGATGAGATGAGGACTTCAATAAAGCAATTTGATAACCTCAAGTATTAAAAGAAGGTCAAATTCCCTTTGGGTTCAGCAGAAAGTATTATCTGTATTAGTTCACACTGTGCCCTTTGTGGGATTTTTTTTCCTCCCCCAATGTCTTTGGCTACATTTACTAAACACTGTCAAGACCATTCAGTGCTTTGGTCAAAACATTAGAAAAAAAAAGGTTTAATGCTGTGAACTTGGCAGATGTAAATACCAGTATTAATCAACTACACTGTAGTGCAAGTGTGTCTATGAAATGGACGTGAGCTTAGTTTATACAATCAAGAAAACCTAAAACAAAGAAAAATTTAATTCCCATTAGAAATTTCTTAAAGCTTTCTAATTAAACACAGCTCATAATTCCCAGTGAATATGTACAAAATATACAGGGTTCCAATTTTAAACCCTTAAAATCAAGCCTGTGTTTTACATCAAAACTTCCTTTCTCTATACAGAAATATTGGAAGACCTGACAGCGAGATTACCATATACACAATGGTCGTCTGGTATTTTTGTTTGGGAAACAATGTCTTGTTTGCATAATGAACATCAGCCTCAGGGAGGATTCATCTTCTAGTTCTGGTGTCTTTTCATGTGCAGGGCTAAGTGGTCAGAGCGCGAAAAGCTGCGACTACACACTGTGCACTGGAAGGGTTTCGCCCCAGTGTGTTTACGGAAATGGCGAGTTAGTTCATCAGAACGTGCAAATCTCCAATCACAGCCTTCCCAGGTACACTTGTAAGGCTTCTCTCCTAGAATGAAAGGAATCAAACATTAATTATTTGGTAGCAATATTACCAATATTCTGCATGGACAGCATAAAAAAAAAGGCAGTTCCTTTGCACATTACTTCTTTAAGGATGTGATTGAGCTTTTAACGAAGCATCATTTTTCGAAAACAAGTTCATGTTGAACATTTGGAGTTGAGATACTGGACAGTGTTACAAACCAAAATCCATCTCTGATATTCAAACTGAAGAATGTGCTTGATCACAAGTAACAGGTAGAAACTATAATGTCACTTATATAGGGAAAACAACATCCAAAATATTGCATATGCTGGAAATTTGAAATAAACCCAGAAAACTGAAAATATTCAACAAGTCAGGCAGCATCTGTACAGAAAAAAAATAGGGCCAGTGTTTTTGATGTTTCACCAAAACTGCAGGGAGAAATGGATAAATAGGGGGGGGGGGAAAAGTAGAACATGAAAAGAATACGAAGACCAGATAACAAACTTCGTTTCAAGACAACTCCTGTTGAATAACCAGCATTGGGTGGGGATAAACGGGCTAAGTGGTCTCCTTCACTGCTTTAAAGTTGTAAAGCCAAAATTCACACATGTATAGTAGCAGGTTTAATGTCAGATTTCATGAAATGGGATTCAGAGAACAGCTAGTGCATTTACCTGTAGTTAAAATGGTCTGATTTTACATATTTAAATTCTATGAAAACTATGACACTGTAAACAAACCAACAGATCTAGTGATATGCCATTAAGGAGTGAATTTGGCCAGTTTCTTGGATTCCATCCCACAAGGAACTACCCTGGAAATTATGAACATTACTCTCACTCAACAGTTGGTCAAGAAACAAAGAATAACCAATTATTGAATAGCATCTCAACTTTCAAGAACAAAGTCCATTTATGAAGATGAAACATAATACTTCCAAAAAAAAAATTGGTGCATCCTAATTTATTGTAGTTATTTCCCATGCATTGGAAATTTTCCACAAATGTGTATACTTACAAGTTTTCCCTAGATGATGGATGCAAAAAAGAAAGAATTTTACATATAATTTAGTACAAGCAAAACTTTAAATTTATTTGGGAGGGTTTGAGCTATAAAGGAGAAGCATTCCAGAAGAAGTGGACCAGAAATGACACAGGCGGGATCTTAGAAGCTGACACATCAGATGCCAATGTCCAATGATATGAAATGTGCCCTGAACTGAAGGCGCATAGTGGCCAACATGGAGGCTGTTTGAGGCAAGCCGCAAGCAAACCATCAAGCCTAGTTTCACCAACATGTCATTTCTGAGCTTGCAAGATCACAGCCAAAATATTAATGAGCTGTGCAGGGCCTGAAACAAGGTCCTTAACAAGTAAGGAATATCAGTTGGCAACTTGCCACTACCCAGTGAAGACTGCCCAAAGTCATTTGCAAAAATCATTTTTAAAAAATGGGGAGAATGATCTGAACATCAAGTTGGGCCTCACTGGATTTCAGGCCAATTAGACCGCACATCTCACCATAGTGCACATTACTCAGGCCTCTATAAAAATGTTCTGGAGTCACATTTTTCTCAGAAACGAGTGAAACTTGAACCTAGACCTCCTGGCCCAAAGTAGGGGCACTACCCCTACACCATAGAGCCTGAAATCACATTAAAGATTGGTCAGATTGATTTTTAGATCTGGAGTATAAATTCCACTAATGAGACAACTTCCCAATTAAAACAAAAATTGAAATAGAGACAATTCTCATTCCAAGTGACCAACCACCCTTGTGAAATTATTAAGGGAACATAAGTGACATCTCCCAGTCACCTAAAGTTGTTTGATTTACATAACTGCAAATAATATTATAATATCTGGTTAATCTTCTTAATCCTAACAGCATTGTAACCATTTATAGATCTACATAAAATGCAGAGGAAGATTATAGCTGTACTTGAAGGAGATAGTTGATGCAATCTTGGTTTAGGCATGATCCTATAGTGTCATTAGAATATCCATTTGTTTCATTAAAAAAAAAGTCTTATTGAACCTACCGTTTCCAATAATTTTCTTGAAAATCTTTTCTATTAGGTTAGCCAACTGCAAGCTGCTGGGGACAATATCATAACCTAGCCTACTGAACCACTTTATGAAACATCACAATCAAATGTATTTTAGATACAAATACTATGATGACTGTTCTGAAACCTGGGTGATGCTATGATAAAATGGTTGGATGTAGTATCAGGAATACAAAATTCATGATTCAATGACCACAGAAATGCACAATACATAACCTTGCCCCAACATGAGACATTGGTAGATAAGCGGGAGGCTGGGAGAACACAAGTAAGCCAGGCAGCATCGTGAGACTTCAGCAGAGAACAGATCATCTTAACACATGAAAGAATGGAAGATAACTCCATATTAGTAAACAAGCATGCTACAGAAGTTTTAGACATTCCTATATACAATGTTTCTATTCAGTTCCAATTTAAAATTCCATTAAAGAAAATCTAAAATTAAAAAACCCTGCCAACGATCTTATGGCCATTCAAATAAAAGATAGTTTGGATTGAGGAAAAGAGTTTGAAACTCAATGCTACTATACTTTCAACAAAATTGATGATTCCCAATAATATTTCTGCATCCTGTGACATCAGTTTTACATGAACTGGTTACAGTGGCATTTACAGTCAGATCAGATGAAATTCTGCAAAAATTCAGAGTTCCCTTCACTGTTAACATTTTTTGGTGAATATCGATGGATTGCACATGGAGGGAATTTTGACTATTTAAAACAAAACAACTCCACATGCAATTCATGTGATGACTTGTAAGATAAGCTAGAAAACACTCTAGTGGAAACCCTGACACTTCAACTAACAACAAACTGAGTCACAAATCTATACTGATGGAATCAGAGCAGGGCAGTAGGCTAAGAACTAAAGCATTCAATCGAATTGCTTAGGCTTTACTTCATGTCTAACCTCAAATGGCATTTCATGAAAAAAGGAATTAATAGGTAATGTGGGATGGAATCTGATATGGCCGGTTCAAAGTGCAGGTGCTTTGTAGAATATAGAAAGTGCTTTTTTGTCATTGCTAATAATGAACACAAAAATAATAGGATTTGGATTTGTTACCTTCAATATCTCAAAGGCCAAGACTCTGCTTTCAAAATTGGTAACTATTGCAGATTCTGAGGTTCTACATACTAGCAGGACAACTAGTATAAAAACTAGGCACTTAAAACTGTTGGGCTTCACTGTATGCAGCTTCTTACACAAAAAAATTAACCACAAGCACATTTGAAAACAAACTGCAGTAAAAATACTGCTATAGAACAAATCAAATACGAAGTTAAAAATCAATATTAGTACATATCCCAAGATATGGCTTGGTGAATTAAATAGTACAGTTTTGCCATAATAGGGGTATTATCAACAGTGAGACATGCAATGTGTGCGCCATAGATACAGAAGCACAAAATTACTCTATTCATACTGCATAATATTTCTTCCAGTATCAGATTCAGGACCAAGTATTACATACTTGCCCGCCCACCCACTTGGAGGTTGGCTGGCTAACCGACCACCCTCCCACTCAGCCCTGAATGCATCCTTATGAAAAGGGGTCGGGCAAGCACCAAAATGAACATTTTCACCACTATACGTAACTAAATAAGTGCCAGCCAGCTTGTTAAAAAACACAAATGATCCAAGTAGTATGTTAGTTATGCCATTGAATGGTTGACTTGGGCAGGTGAGACTGTGTAAATCCATTTTGTCCAAAAACCAGATGTTTGAAACAAAAAGGAAGAAAGGTGGAGAGTGAGAAGAGAGGAGAAAGGTACTATCTTCAGGATGCTTTTTGCCCACTGGGGCACCCCTGTGCCCCTCAGGAAGACACTGCTTCCTTCCTTCCTATTCACATGTACCTTCAAACTCAAACCCTTTCACCGTCTTTCCTCTTTCATTTACAGTATATGGAGTTTTGCATGACCTTAATCCTGCACAGCACATCTCAGCCACAGAGAATTTGTGAAAAGACTCAGCATGGTCAAACGCTGCAATCGATTTATTTAAAAGTGTCTCAGACAGCAATTACTGAACTAACAATCAGCTTTGCTGACATTAATGAAGGATCACTGATGGGCCAGGTAACCAAGAGTTCTTCCAACAGTTCCACTGGGGTCAAATGAGATTTCCAGTTTAATGTCTCATCAGGATAGCACTGACAATTTTTAAAAAAATAAGTGATTTAGAGAAGCATACACGGGCTCGAAATAGTAGTGTGAGAAACAAAAGTCATGTTACAATCATTCAATAAGAAAAATCACTCACGCTTAATATGGCTGTATACCTTTGCAGCCAAATAGTATTTTTTTTCCCCCACTGAAAGACAAGTGAGCAATTTCAATTTTTACTGAAAAAGTGAGGTGTTCAAAGGATTTGAGAGACTATTATTCTTCTGTATGCTGATGGGATGGTATGTAAAAACCAAATACAGTACTTAATGTGCACTGAAGACTGCTGACTTAGCATACCTGCATTGATCTACCAAAAACAAAACCAATCTGTTACACAATTTCCCTCTTCGGCAAGTTTTGAAAAACTCCATAAACCAAAATCATTTAAAAGTGCCCAGTGCATTTCCTGATAAATACGTTAAGGCTCTGGACTGGATTCATTTCCTGAAGTGCACATCCACCTTGCAAAAAATCTGCGCCGTTTTAAAGTGAAATTAAGTTAACCTTATTCTCTGAATTTCAATCTCAAACCCCATCCCCAGAGTTGTGACATATGTGATTCAGGATAATTCACACCATGGGGAACAAAACTTCCCATAATGCACCACAAAATTCCTGTCCAACATGCACTACTGGCCACCACATTCTGTAGAAGAGGGCAAAAGCTCCTTTACTTAGAGAGAAAAAACACTACTTAACAACCCTAAGGCTAGAAAAACATCATAAGACTTTCAGAGACAAAAGCTGTGGCATGCAGACTGTTTAGACTGCCAGAGTGTGCTAAATGCCCTTTCCAAGATACAATGAATAACAGATCATCTCAGAAAACTCCAAATTGTACTTTGATAATGATCTTCCAAAGCTTACTTGCACCAGGAGCCTTAATTACGAAGATACATACGCAATGATCAAACAACTGCACATAGCTTGAAAATAACTGCAAATTTAATGATTTTGATCAGAGACTTTTGTTGGTCTTAAAGAGCCAGTCTCTATTTTTGTTTGCAAAACTCAATTCAGCATTAAATTTTACCTGAAGGGTGTATCCTCCACCTTGTTTTTCTGGTTGCTACAGATCAAATGAATGCAGTCAACATGCCAGCAGGACCACACGTCTTAGAAACCTACACAACAACATTTTCTCATACACCCTTCAGCCTTGTTGTCGAGGTAAAAACGGACAGTAAATAAAATTGATACAGAGAGAGGTCATCCTTTCAGTTTGCAGTACTTACATATAATACTTCAAATTGCAATAAACAAAAAAAAAAATTATTTCCTTTCCTCACTAATCTGTTACTTTTTTCTGGATTTGGCCAGAAGACCAGATCATTTTCAGTATTTTAAAATGAAAACAAATTGCAGCCATGTGGATCTAGAGCAAAACTGAAAATTTAAAAAAAAGGTATGACAGGTCAGTTACTGTACTTGTTTTGAACTTCAGTCAAGATACACAAAACTAGTGCCTCTCAGCAGAAGGGAACAGAAATAAAAGCCTTGCTGCACAACACTATTGTGGATTTGTACACATTGACTTGAGAGCGTTACGATTTTATTTGGTTCCACCCCCTCAGCCACCAAGTATGCACATGGATGCTTAAAAAATGTTGATCAAATGTGTCCAGCTACAGACTTTTTTTCCCCCCCTTTACTTCAACAGGCAATGCCTGGTTAAGACCACTTGAGAGTTGCAAGTTAGCCAGGAAAGACCTAAAGAGAGAGAGAGAGAGAGAGAGAGAGAGAGAGAGAGAGAGAGAGAGAGTTAAGAGCCAGGAGGGGACATGAAAATTCATTGGCAGATAAGATCAAGGAAAACCCCAAGTCTTTCTCTAGGTATATCAGGGATAAAAGAATGACTAGAGTAAGATTTGGGCCAATCATGCCTAGTATTGGGAAAGTTGTGTGGGGGGTCAGGGGATGTAAGGAAGTGCTAAATGAATACTTTTCATCAGTATTCACACTAGAAAAAGAAGATGTGGCTCAAGGAGAACATGGAGATACAGACTACTAGGCTAGATGGGATTGAGGTGCATAAGGAGGTGTTAGCAATTCTGAAAAAGTAGATACGTCCCCTTGGCCAGATAGGATTTATCCTAGGATTCTATGGAAAGCCAGGGAGGAGATTGCAGAGCCTTTGGCTTCGATCTTTATGTCGTCATCGTCTACAGGAATAGTGCCAGAAGACTAGAGGATAGCAAATGTTGCCCCCTTGTTCAAGAAGGGGAGTAAAGACAACCCTGAAAATTATAGACCCTACTTCAGTTGTGGGTAAAGTGTTGGAAAGGGTTATAGAGATAGGATTTATAATCATCTCAAAAGGAATAAATTGATTAGGGATAGTCAACACAGTTTTGTCAAGGATAGGTTGTACTTCACTAACCTTACTGAGTTCTTTGAGAAGGTGACCAAACCAGTGGATGAAGGTAAAGCAATTGATGTGGTGTATATAGATTTCAATAAGGCATTTGATAAGGTTCCTCACATTAGGCTATTGCACAAAATACACAGAGGCATGGGATTGAGGGTGATTTACTGGATTGGAGCAGAAATTGGTTAGCTGAAAGACAGAGGGTGGTGGCTGATGGGAAATATTCATCCCAGAGTTCAGTTAATAGTGGGCTACCACAAGTATGTGTTTTAGATCCACTGTTTGCCATTTTTATAAATTACCTGGATGAGGCATAGAAGAATGGGTTAGTAAATTTGTGGATGACACTAAGGTCAGCAGAGTTGTGGATAGTGACGAAGGATGTTCTAGGTTACAGAGAGACAGATAACCTGCAGAGCTGGGCTAAGAGGTGACAAGTAGAGTTTAATGTGGAAAAGAGAGAGGGGATTCACTTTGGAAGAAGTAACACGAATGCAGAGAACTCGACTAATGGTAAGATTTTTGATAGCGTAAATGAATAGAGAGATCAGTGTCCAGATCCTTGAAAGTTGCCACCCAGGTTGATAGTGTTGTTAAGGAGGCAAACGGGGTGTTAGCTTTTATTATTTAACAGATTGAGTTTCAGAACCATGAGATCATGCTGCACCTGTCCAAACCTCTGGTGCAGCTGCATTTGGAGGTTTGCCTACAGTTTTGGCCACCACATTATAAGAAGGATGTGGAAGCTTTGGAAAGGGTTCAGAGGAGATTTACTAGGATGTTGCTTGGTATGGAGGGGAGTTCTTTGAGGAAAGGCTGAGGGACTGGAGGTTGTTTTTGTTGGAGAAGGTGGAGAGGTAACTTAATTGAGACAGAAGATAATCAGAGGGTAAGACCGAGTGCACACTGAGAGCCTTTTTCCTCAACTTTAAATTGAAGGGGGATTCATATAGGACAGAAGTCAGAGGTAGTTTCTGTACTCAGTAGTAGGGGTGTAGAATGCCCTGCCTGCAACAGTAGTAGACTTGCCAACTTTAAGGACACTTAAAATAGTCATTGGATAGGCCAATGGGCAAAAACAGAATAGTATAGAGGTTAGATGGGCTTGCAAATTGTTTCCACTGGTTGACAATATCAAGGGCTGAAGGGCCTGTACTGCGCTGTAATGTTCTATGTTGTGTTCTAAAACTGACATTCCCAAAAATCGGAATCAAATTCTTAATGCTACTAAATCCCATGCACCAAATCAAATAGAAGTTTTAAGAGAAACACCGCAGAAAAGAGAATGAAACTTGATGTCTAGTGTTATAATTTAAAAGGTCTTTACTGTTGCACAAATAATGAAAAAAAAACTGAGTGTTGCTGTTTGGACTTAAGCAGTTGTCTTTTCCCTCTGATATTAAAAAGATTTGCTTTGCAGCCTCTACTTATTCTGTGTGGTTATTTTGAAATGTCAAATGTCAATCATCACACTCTTGAAAACATCTTATTTTCCTTCCATTTTAAATAATAAAAGCTTATAGAAAAACAAACATTCAGTGTGTCTGACACTATTTCAGAAACACTCAAGTGGTCTGCTTCCCCATTGGCTTTTCATTTCTATGATCCTGGTTTCCTTTAGAGTGCTCATTTCCCCCTGCAGTACACTGACAAGAGCAGTATCCCATCTCATTGTAAAAACATCATGCTGTCTGGGCACACCTGTAGTTACATGTTAGATGAAGCAGAGAAGGCAGTCAGTAACAGCTGCTTGCATACTCACCTTTAAATGGAATTACAAACTGATTATGGAGTACAACCAGCTCTAAATTAATTCAGATGTTATGTACACTCATTTAACTTGTACATTAACTTTGTGTCATACTAAGGAGAAAGTACTTAGACGAATCTTAAAACATCATTTTATAGAAACGAGGTCAGGTATATAGGCCACGGTCAGAAACTTTGCAGTGCTTGACCACAGATGGTTGAAAGTAAATGTTTGACGTGCATGGTTTGGTCAGTTTCACTGTTGATTCATGGCGTTCATATTGTTTTAGCTGCAAATTTCACTATTTTGGTAAAAAGCTATGGTTTATACGAACACTTACAACATCAGTTAAATGTGGTAACGATTAATAAAAATTTTAGTCACTTATTTGTATATGCGGTTAAGAGCTTATGCAGAAATGAGTAAAATATGACAGATCTAAACTCATGGGGAAATTTGCTTTTCACTTGGATCAAGTTGGATGGTCATGTTAGTGTCACAATGAAACCATTATCCAGGATCACATTTATATTAGAATTTGCTATTCACATTTAGTAACTGTTGAAAATTGTTTAATAATAACTGGGGACATTAATGTGCACTCTATTGTACTTGTCATACTCTTGAGATGTTCAATATTACCTTAATGTGGTTGGGACAGTTACATTTATCACTGTTATTGGAGAAGAAAATCAGGCAGATTGCAAAACTGGCTACTGATTCACCATCACCCATTGTGCATTATTCTCAAAAGCTATCCAGTGCAGAAACTGGTAGGAGGAAAAAAAAGAAAAAAGTCAACCTTGTGCCAATATACCAGCTGTGAAAAGGCTCAGTCCCAAAATCAGCTTCTACAGCCAAAACAGACAACACTTAATCCAGAGGTGGCAATCCTGGGGACAGTTTGGGGTTTCCATTGCAAACTAGAGTTAAACCTCAAAGGTTGGGTAGGATCAATCTCACTCAAATTCATCAACTCCTTTCTTGCTCCAATCTGACCAATTGTAAACTTACTGGTTGAAGGTAAGCCAAAACAAAAAACCTTAAACCAGCAACATCCATTTTAAAAACTACAGACATGACTGATGATGGGATTGAGAACTTTTTTTTAAACTGGAGTCCTGTGCAGAGGCAGCAACAGCTTACCTTCCAGGCAAAAAACCGAGAAAATGCTCATCGTTATTACATTTTAAATTTACAGCTTTAATATGTAGCAGGATGCTACGTCCTTGCTAACCGTAAACTTGCCACTGAGTCAGGGGAGTGTTCCGAGTCCTGAGCAAAGCCTTCTGTGTACCACCATAACAGCTACTTCACACCAACCTCCCTGGAGTGAGGAGGCATTAAAGACAGAACAGGCTACGGCTCTTTACTCTGGAAAGGAGACAACCTTGAAAACAATTAATGGTTTGAGAGGGTAGATATAGAGAAATGCAAGTAGTGACCCATTCTATATCAGTGATAAGAAAGTTTCACTTTACTCAAACCTTCACCGGACAAAGTGAATTAAAGAAACAAAAACTTGCAATTGATGCAAGTCTATTGACAGTGAGGCCCTTACTGTTAATAAAGGCTTGGCACCAGAAAACACTGCTCTCGTGAGCATTATAGGGGTTGATGCTATTTTCAGTGTTTGCTCTACTAATTTAACATTGAAAATGAAGCATTTTTAGATTTTAAATTCCTGCTGAAATGCTATAAACAGAAACACAGTCACAAGAATGCTTTTTAACGTAAGCATTTACGGTTAAATTGGAGTTCAGATGTTCTCTCAAGTCTACCTCTTCATCCAATTTCATTTGGATAAGGGTTTGGAGGGATATGGGCTGGGTGCTGGCAGGTGGGACTAGATTGGGTTGGAATATCTGGTTGGCATGGACCAAAGGGTCCGTTTCCATGCGATACATCTCTATGACTCTACTCTCCAATACAATGCAATTCTGGAAAACCTGCATACTATAGGCTCAAGCATCCAAAACCTTAAGCAATGAATCTCCTTGTATTTGCACACCATTGTTTCATCCAATGAACTGCTGCTCTGATTTTTAAAAAAAAAAGTACACCCTGGGTCTATGTAGACCACACTCACCAGCATTTCTGGCATTGTTGCTCATTTCCTAGTGCGCCGTAGGGCTGTCCTCAAATAACATGCCAAATATCAAAACAATGCAAGCTCAGATGTCAGTTATCTCTATTTTAAACCCAAATACCCTCATAAGATATTAAGAGCAGTAAACAGTAGATTTTAAAGAAAGTCTTACCAGTGTGAGTTCTCAAATGTGCTTTTAAGTGGGAACTTTTGGTGTACACTTTAGAACAACCTAGAAAACAGAACATTAAAAGGTTAAATGCACGTTTCATCTACACACTCAGAATATTGTTACACACTAGTGATTGGAGAAGATTTGTAGCTCAGGCTGACTACAAGTATGCATGCAAGCTTGCTGAGCTTGATGGTTCGTTTTGAGATGTTTCAGACCTAGTGACCATACGAAGGTTACATCCGTGTGTGTCTCGGGTGAAACACAAGTGGTATAAATAGAGAGGGGGTCATAAGTCTTGGTTTCTTAGGGTGGATGATGTCATTTCTAGGTTTTCTTTTCTAAGGGAAGGTAGAAAGGATCTAAATCAACGTGTTTATTGATGGAGCTCTGGTTAGAATGCCGTACCTTTAAGAATTCTCACGCATGCCTTTGTTTTGCTTGTCCTAGGGGGTGTGTTGTCCCAATCAAAGTGGTGTCCTTCTTTCTCTGTATGTATAGAAACTAGGGATAGTGGGTCATGCCTTTTGGTGGCTAATTGGTGTTAGTGTATCCTGGTGGCAAGTTTTGGCTAGTTTGTCCGATGTAGTGTGTTTTTTTAAAAAAAAAAAGTTCTTGTATGGTATTTTGTAAATTGTTAGTTTTGCTGGTAGTATCTAATGGATCCTTTTGGATCATTAGTCGTTGTTTAAGTGTGTTGGTAGATTTGTGGGCTACCATGATGCCAAATGGTCAGAGTATCTGGAAGTCATTTCTGATGTCTTTTATGGTAGGTAATGTTACACATTTATCTACTAGACCACCTTGATCCTTAAAACACTTCCACCAACTCCAACTAGACCCTACCACCAAGAACATGCTCCCCTCCCCACCCCTCTCTGCCTTCCCAAGGACAGTTCCCTTTGACAGTCCTTGGATTGCACCACTCAACCCAAGATCTCCCCCTGAACTCCAAGGTACCTTTCCCCCACAGCCAGAAAAGATGCAAAACCTACTGGTACACCACCAACCCACCCCCACCCAGGGCCCCAAACAGTCCTTCCAGGTGAGACAGATGTTCACCTGCCTCTCCTCCAACCTAGTTTACTGCATCAGGTGCTCCCGATGTGGACTTTCCTACAATCAGGGAGACCAAATGTAAAAACTTAGGGAACGGTTTACGGAGCATCTCAGCCAGGTCTGTAGGGGCTGACCTGACCTCCCAGTCACTGCCCAATTTTAATTTCCCTTCCCAATATGACCATCCTTGGCCTCCTCCATTGCCACAATGAACCAAATTGCAAACTGGAGGAACACCACCTCATCTTCCGCCTAGGCAGCCTACAGACCAGAGGGTTCAAAACTGAGTTCTTAAATTTCAAATAACCTCCCTTCACATTCTCTCTCCACCCCCACCCCCAGTCCTTTCTATTAACCGGATTCGTTCTTCACATTGACCCTCTACCTGCCTTCACCTATCCCCCACTTCACCACCCTGACCCTGCCACCCCCTTTATCTGCAACTCCCCCTATATCCACCTCCAGTCCTGATGATGGGCAACACCTGAAATGCTTCCCCACCTCCCGATGCTGCCTGGCTTGTGGTCTTTTTCCAGCCTCCTGCCTGCCCACCTTGATCCTATAGCATCTGTCAATTTTCATGTGTATTATTGACTGCCCATTTACATTGCTCATGACAGCAACAGACTGTATAGCTTGCAGCACACGGATGGTGAACTTACCACAAAAGTGTACATTTACTTTCTATGCATGTTAAATATCAATACATAGCAAGGTACATAAACAAAGATCTTTAAACAAATTCCAAAATGGGAAATATGGGAGAAACCTTTTAGTTATTTTTTATTCTTGGTGATGGATGTGAAGTAAAGAACAAGCTGTTTAAGATAAGATTCCAATGTAGTCACTGTTTAATGCAAGCAGATGAAGCTGACTTTCATAGCACATCTTCCACAAATTTGAGGGACCTAAAGCAGGTCAGAGTTACATGCTTGTAGGAGCACCAAGCAGGACTCCACTGTTTTTCCTCCAGTGGATTAAATTGCTTACATTCACCCGAGAAAGGAGGGATGGAGTAACACCATTTGAAAAGGTGGCGCCTCTGACAATGCAGCTTTCTTTCTGTACTGCACTGAAGCCTCCGATGCTCTCCCATCTCATGTAAGGACTTTTCCTCAACCTTCTACCTTAGGATAAGAATGCCATAGAAATTTAAATCTTGGCAAACACAGTCACCATCACAAATAAGTTAGATCATTCTGGTTCTGAACAAATCTCGAAGCTGTAATGATTTAGGATTCAATTACAATTCAACCTAAAAGGAAAAACCCAAAACTGATGCCACCCAATTTCCAGTTATGGCATAGTTCATATTGTTTTCCATTAAAACTTAATCCAAGTAGTAAAGATGACAAAGTGACTTTTTTTTTAAAAAAAGAAAAATGTATCTGTTGCCTTCCTGATCACGTCCTTTTGCAATGTTTGAATTGGCAATCCAACAAAAGCAACAAAGCAGGCAACTTTCATTTCTCCTCTCATTTTTCTGTTCTACCAATTTGTGCAGAAAGATGGGAAGTATCAAAGCAGAAAGACTTATACGACTAGCTTCAAGTGTCCTTGCAATGTTCTGCTTCCTCCAGGCAACATCGCTCAGATAAAAGAGCAACTCTGAATTTTAAGATGCTAGCCCGTACTTTACACTCATCATTCAAAAGGGAAACTGATCCTTTCTGATACAAAAGCAATGGTAGCCCTGCACTTTTAATTAGTTTACCAGCATGGAAAAAAGTGCCTGGTTTGAACCACAGATGAAAGTTGAAGGTACAGTACTACAAATGTGACTAGCATAACCAAACCAAACTGATTATGACTGGGGTGATGGAGAAACAAAGATGGGCACATGATTTGCAGCCTGGCAACCAACACATGTAAATAAATCTCTAACATGAAACACTACTGCTCCATTTTATACAGCAACCTTGTAATTTAATTTGTGAATGTCCCCGGTGATCTGCCGTCCCTGGAATCAGAATATGCAAAGCCTTTTATTCCTCCTTCGCTGCCTGCTCACTGCAGCATTTTAGAAATCAGACTAAAGAGTGAAGAGAGAATGAGAAAGCAAAAAAAACCAAAAGAAAGCAAATAGGTTTCCTGCTGTCTATCTCCCTCCCTTCTTAAATAATGGTGTCACATTAGTGGCTTTGCAATTTACTAGAACCCTCTTACAATCCAATGAGTTTTTCAATTCTTTACCAATGCCTCCCATCTTTTTAAAACTCTTGGATACTGGTGACTTTTCTGCCTTCAGTCTCATTAGTTTGTCAAATAATTTGTTCCTCATGATAGAGGCAAGGTAATAGCATCATCATCATCCATATCTGATATCTGATATCTCTGGGTAAATGAGATAATCCTTGAAGTCTTTGCTTGTTCCCACAGACTGAAAAACAAAAACAGCTTGCTGATAAACCAGCAAATCCCTGTTTTGCAGGCTGTCCTCTAAGAACTGGAGACTATTTCTTATTATTTAAGCCTGACAAGAGAATAAGTGCTACCACTACAAATTCTAAAAAAAGTGACAAAAGACTTGGGAAACCACATCAAAACCTGCAAATGTAAAACTTTCAGTATACAACTGTTGCATGTGTAGGAACACTAGTGATGGAGTTCAGTACAATTAATAAATCTGCCTGGATATTGTAGATGCTTTTCAGTGTTGAAACTGCTGGAGCAGTGATTTAATGTCACTAGCAAGCTGTGATGCAATGTTAGTCAATTCCATAGACTCAGACTGACATCGATCGTGCAACAAAAACCACTGTAGACTATTTAAGAAAATCTTGTAGAACTGAACATGAAAGATTGAATACTTTACTTTGCTCTAAATTTTGAGTAAACTAAAAGCTGATATTGTGGAAAGAAAAACAAAAGCTCCAGAATCCTGAATCCCAATCAGATTTGAAGGCCCATCTCTATTCACTAGGATTGAGATAACTCAAGAGGGGATTAATAGCCCCTAAACCCCTCCAGCCAGTACCATCTGTCAAATCTCTACAGCTCCACGCTCCTTCACTTTGTGCTTATGCATACAACCCCTTTCACCTACTCCGTACAGAATACTTGAGCCCTGTAATAACATTGGAAAGTTGCTTAGGTGCTCATAAAACTGTCAAGCTAAACACTCATTCAAAAATGAAACTTGACTATTCATACATCTGAAAGGATAAAAATACAGCTCCATGAACAGCTGTGTTAACAAACTTTGCTGAGCTGAATCCCCAGATGTTCAGAATTCAATTAAGCATGCAGAATGGTATTCCATTTTGCCACAACTTCCTGCAAGCTCCCCTCCATGCCAGATTATAATGCCAGTGAAGCATGAATATCGAAAATCCTGGAGCTCCCTACCTAAAGCACACTGTATGGATCAATTGGAATGCAGCAGCTGAAGGAGGTGGATCATCACACTGTTTTGGTGTGCGCAACAAAATGGTGGATTTGATAATGACACCCACAATCCATAAAAACTGAGAAGCGATTATTGAATTAACAGATGAAACCATGGGATAAATGCCCAAGGCATTAACACAATTCACTTCAACACAGCATTTTATTCATTGGAATTCATGCTCATTATTCTGAATGCTTTCTTCAATTTCATAATAATTGCCAATTCATTGGTCTCTTAAGAGCAAAACCCCAATAATTACCAAATTAAAGAAAGGGTACTTGAGGTTAACATCAGGGCACTGGGTTTCCAGAAGAGAAAACATTGTTCCCTTTTAATTCAATCCTGGCATGCCCACTATACATGAAGAACATTGCACAAGGTAGCAAACAGGGAGGAATTCAAGTAACTATGTCAGCACAGTCTCTCTGAAGTTCCACATTACCTAAAGAACATGCATATTGGACTTGAAATGTTACCTCTGAATGGCTCAATTTGCTCCTGTACCTTATTTAAGAGCATAAATGGTAGTGTTCCTACCTCTGGGTTCAACTGCCATCTGCTCTGGAGGTACAGTGTATCTGTACAAACTGATTAGAAAAAACATTTTTAGTAACTACTAGCAAAATTGTAGTGTCTGAACCAGGAGACCTGGGTTCAAGTCCCATCTTCTCTAGAGGTATGTCATGACATATTTGACCAGGTTAATAAAACAAAAACAATACCACACCCCTAACAATACAACCTCTCTATTAAAAAAAAATCAAACAAATGAAAAAGAATGATAAAATAAAAAAAAAGGACTTTCATTTAGAAGGAATTACACAATGAAGATCATTGAAATTAAGAATGGGTTTGCTAGGTAGATGTAAAAAGGTACTTTCACACAGGGAAGAGAGAGACCAAAACTAAGGGTCATAAATAGGCAAGGATGGTTACTATTGTGTGCAATCTCTATACATTCTTACACCTGCTCAGCCACTCAACTAAGAAGAGTTAGGATTTTAGTCAATCTCACGTCTCCTAGCAGAAAGGATTACATCACAGATTTAGCACAATCCAATATCCCTTTACAAGATATAATTTAATAAAACCATCAATGTAAGCAATAAGGGGCACCAAGAGTCCAAACACAATTTTCTTTTCATAAAGTGTCTAAATGCCTTGAAGAACTGAAAGCAAATAGTCAGTATGCAAAATTTAGGCTGATTTCAGTCCCCTTCTGCTATTAACCTGCTAAGACAATATTACTACCCCAAAAACAAAAAATCCACACCACAATCTGAATGCTATATTAGGAATGATTTTACCCCCCCCGCAAGCAATTCCACATTGTGGTTCAGTGGAAGTCCTAGCAATAACACCCGACCAACAAAATTGTTAACCACACAATTCAACTATGCTATGATGTTACCCCAATCCCATTTGCTAATTGCCAAGAAAAATCCTTTTCAAATAGAAAAGGTTAACATTTAAAAAATAAAGACCATTAAAAGGACATCCATCAATTTTTCAATGAACAGACTCCCAAAACAATTGTACTTTAATTACTATTTGGAAAGCATTGCACGGATTATCTTTCCTGTTTTATTTAGCTCATCTCAACTTAAACTCCTTTCTAAAATAAAAGCCAAGACTATTATATCTAAAGTGGTGCCTCACAGCACCAGAGACCTGGGTTCAATTCCTGCCTCAGGCAACTGTCTGTGTCGAGTTTGCACAATCTCTGGGAGGAAACCAGAGCACCCGGAGGAAACACAATCCAAAAATGTGTAGATTAGGTGAATTGGCCATGCTAAATTGCCCATTGTGTTAGGTGTGGGGGAATAGGTCTGGGTGGGTTGCTCTTCAGAGGGTCGGTGTGGACTTGTTGGGCCGACGGGCCTGTTTTCACACTATAAAGTAATCTAATCATTAAAAAAAACCATGTTTACATTTGTGGATGACACCAAAACCAGAGTGAAAAATCACAACACCAGGTTATAGTCCAACAGGTTGTTGAGATTTTTAAACTTCGTTCACCCCAGCCCAACACCAACTCCTCCACATCATGGCTACCAAGACCAGAGGCCATGAATACAAGCTGGTTCTTAACAGGGAATTCTTTACTCTGAGGGAATAGTTAAGAATGTAGAGCTCACAGCCACAAGGATTAGAGTGACTTAGTTGAGGAAATTTAAAAGCGAAGCAAGGTAAATGCATGAGGAATAGACAAAAATGTTGAAAGGTGAAATAAGATAGGAGACGGCTTTAGTTGAGCATAAACACTGGCAAAGATTAGTTGTGCTAAAGACCCATTTCTGAGATAAATATTTTATGTAATACAATGTAATATGTATGCAGGACAATCTCAAAAAGGAATTACCTGGAAAGTCACAGTGATGAATTCTCCTCTTCTCTAGCTCTGGATTATTTCGTCGGTTGAATTTGGGCAGTGGAGTGTTCTGTTGTCCTACTTGCAGTGTTGCTGGAAGGGCATGGGCTGCTGTGGGCGAGCCCAGCTTGCAGGCAATAGAGGCAGCATATGATGGTGGTGGTGTCAGGTTTTGCATTAGCTCTGGCTGCCTGTCAGGGCTTCCGGGTTCAGAATTTGGTGGAGAAGGCGGAAGGTAGGTGGGCTGTTGCGGGAAGAACTGTGCTGGCACAAACGAGCTTGTTGAGATAGAGTGGTAGTGTTTCACTGCCGTCTGTGGATGTACCGTGCAGAGTGTGCTCATGCTGGTCATTCCTGCCGACACGGAAGGATTGGTAAGGTTTCTCATACATGCCACGTTACCTTGTGTGTGAGAAGTGTTACCAGGAATGCTTACCAAGTCTGGAGAGCTTAGTAGCTGGTACAACTGACCTTGCTGTGGGGATGCAGGCAGATGCATTTCAGGAGAGGGCAGTTCCTGTTTGATAAAAGCAGTGTTGACATCTGTCGCCTGTGAGGTGTTAAACACACTGGTGAATTCTGGTAAAGACTGGGTCGTGAGGGTCCTGTTTGCCTGTGTAAAAGCAGTTACTGCTTCAGACTGGGACTGAATCATGGATGATCTTTGCAGCTTACAGAGGCCAGTTCGCAGGTAAGTGACATCAGGAAGAATCACATTGATGTTGACGCTGTACGGGGAGGCTCTTTCATCCTGGAAAAATTCATCCACCACAGAGGCACTGTCCCTCCTATACTTCTTCACCTCCGGGGCTGGCAGTGATTGGGGAGATAAATACTTCTCCATCTCACATCGCGTCTGCATAAAAAGTAAAAAAAGTAATAAAAAGATGAAAAATAAATTTTAAAAAAGTTTTTAAAAGTACCAGAACAAAGCGCATCTAAGTTGGTTTTACTGGTGAACTACCAACATTAAAATGAAGTGCAGAGGAGACACAAAAGGCACAGCAATTTAAAAGCCTATTATTAAAAAAAAACGACCAAATCATTACCAAATTGGAGCTTGAAGCAGTTACTGATTTGGGGTAGAGAGTCATTCAATGCCTTAATACTTAAGCAAATCAGAATCATGCCAGAGCAGCTGTAATCTCAGATGCTGAGAGGATTAAAGTTTCAATAAGCAACCATTTAACTTGGATATCATCCGGCCTGTAAAGACTTAGTCTAGCTAACATTCAAGAGTTTGTGTGTATGTATGTTGTAACAGTATACACTGATTATTTACCAAATTCATTAGACTGCACAGAGGTGAAAATGAACACATCATTCGTTGCGAGTCATGTGTAGTCTTCCAGTTAATCCTGTTAGAGGTGAAAATCAGTTTCATTTCTATGGTTGAGGTCAACGAATTTCTTTTAGTTGTTATAAGTTCTGAAAGCTTTTCTTTTGTGAACAGGTTTAGAACCTAGACATTCACATCAAGATCCAGGTTTCAACTGAGCCCCCAGGGAGTTTATCAAAAAGAGAAACAGCAAGGAGGAGAGGGATGTGTTAGACTGCTGTTGGGAAAATTAATGCAGTGTAATATCTAAATGATAAATCAAGTAGTTGACAATGGAGTCAAATTTCAGCCACTCTAAATAATCTTTTGGGTAAAAACAAAACAATTGGCAAGAAAAATCAATCAATGCAGAGGGAGGAAATGGAACCTCTGGGAAAGTGGTGCGACACCCAAAGTGCCCAGGTCAATGGTCGACACAGAGGGAGTTGCAGCTGTGTGAGATATTTGTGAAAACTGCTTTGCTTAAAACTCAAATCCAGAAGTCAGCAGGATATTGTGACTTAAATACTAAAGGGAAAGAGTCATCTTCACTGTCAGTAGCTGTGTTGCACCTGTCCTAATGTCTCTATGCAGCTCAAAGTCAAAAGTCACCTGATAATACTCCTAAGAAGCTGCTGGTGATGTTTAGCTATATTAGAAGAAAGGTACTTTTTCAATTCAAGTTGCTTTAATGTAAGTTGGTTACAGTTGTCCTTCTATCAGTAATAAGCTACATATTGACCAAAAACTCAAGCAGATAACAATCCTTAAAATGTCTTAACTCATTGCCACCACAAACTAGCCAGTGTCTAATAACCTACCTTATCTTGTGCCACTTGTTACCTACACTGCCACAGTGATGATAGCTACAAAAGTAGTTTGAGGAATTTGGTAGTCTTGAAAAGCGCTATACAAATGCAAGTTTTCCTTTCACTCATGACATAACACGACCAGGGCATGCAAAAGCCAGCAAAAATTATCATCTTGCTAAATACTTGGGAAATTGTATTGTTAGCTTTGCCCTTGTTTCTTTGCTTGGCTAAAGTAACGCAATTATTGCTTTGTCAGTTAGCAGACATTCTGCTTATTCAGTTTCCAATTAAACAGACAAATTTTCTTCAAATTAAATTAGACTGAACACTATCTAAAATATAGTTGTGTAAAAGAAAAATTGTATGCAAAATGCATTGCAACAAATAAAAGTTTAAGAGGCTTTGATCACCAAAAACCTATTATTTGTAATTCCATTTCGCAGAGAAAGTGTACATTCACTATCATCACACAAACATGTCAGATTTCATTGGACTAACTGAAGCTGATCTTTAGCTGAATCAATTCAAGTTGATTTTAAAAAAGGTTTTACCAGAAAAACCGGCTCAGCATTAAAAGAAAAGGGTGTCTGGAATTGGTTTTACGAATTCTAGCCACACCTTGGGCTTAAGTCAGAAGATTTCCTCCACTTAAACTTGAGAATTCCGTATCAAAATTTAGGTGGCATAGAAATGACTACGTATTAACCATAATCTTCACACCTCAAAAAAGGTAACCCACAATGCTAAGCGTCATTTCTGGACAAAGTGGCACTGCAATAGAGTCCCAGGAAATTGACTGGTGTCTATAAGATCCTGGAGTTCAAGGTTCTGATCTCAACAAGCCACCTCAGGGAATTTAGAAGCATAAGCATAAGAGTAGAATAGAATCACCGCACTTGACTAATTGCGCATAGCACAGGACTATACTAGCTACTGACTGCAGACAGTTATGCACAGATTGCCAGTGTTAGTTAGGAAACTTCTACCTTTGTCATGGTGGTCAGTAAAATGCACAACAAATATATTTTTAAAAAAAAGAGAGAGTGTGCTTGGAATGAAATCAATTCAAACTGAAGGTTCACTACATCAAGGTCTGGTACAAAACTACTTTGCGTAAAATCTGAACCACCACCTTTCTAAACCAATACTGGGAAGTTAACTCTTTCAAGTCACATAAGCACAGAGCAAAATATAAGTCATAATGAAGAAGTGACCACTCTGTAGGATTTCAGAATAAACAGTCAACTGCTTTCACCTTGGTTGGAGAATTAAGAATTTGAGATCAGTATAATGATATCAGAAATACTTGTGGACGCAAACCCCAGCATGTGAAGAAAAAAAAAGTGAATAGTAATTGGCAATTTAATACTATGGAATCTGCTCATATAAGCTGATGGGTAGCTCTGACCTTAAACTCGCAAAGGATATATTGACAGACCAAGTCACCAAGACCTTCTGTGAACGTAATGTCAAGTTGTTTGTAAAATACAAGCGGACCTTAATGGAAATAGGCACTACTTCTAATAACATTATTTTCCATAACAAACAATAGCATTTTTAAATTGAAATTTAGATTTGAAGAGAGATATCTGATGTACTTAAATCAATCATTCTTAAGAACCAGCATTTAAAAGGATATTAGTGCCAAGTTAGATTGCTGGTCCCCTCACTATGCAGTGTAAGAAATGCTCAAAGATAACTACAGACGAATCATATCATTTGCAACTAGTTTTTAAAAAAAGAAAAATCACACCTACAGAGATTATTTAGTGACTGCTACAAACGTATGACAGCAGTTCTTCCATTAAATACAATCAAAGCAGACATCTAACCTGCAGCAAACTGGCATAAACTTTCAAAGCAAGATGTTTGAAAAGGAATTCCCAAATAAGACTACGAAACATCTTTTATCATGTGATAGCTGTATCGCAATGCTAATCCATTTTAAAAATACATATTTCACTATTCAACAAAGCTCACATTTTCTTTATATAAAAGCCAACCAGAAAATAGCATGTAGGATGAAATTAACATCATTTTTTTTCCTGAACAGTGAATTTTACATGTACAAATTTGCCAAGTATGAACAGATGATAAATAAAACAATTGTTTAGATTGCTCACCTTTCCAACTTTGTCTTAAGATATAGTTGGAAGAGTTGGTATAAATGTCAATTCTGCAAACAATTCAGATTACAGAAGGAACTTATCTATCCAGGTGCAGTCACTTAAGAATGCCATAAACTGTATTTTAAATACTACTGCATGTTAAAGTTAATGTTTAATGAAGCTGATACAGATGCAGGAACAAAAACAATGGAAGAATAATTTAAAATGATGAATGAACTAATAGACTATAAACTCATGGGGTCACAAAAGAACATTTGGCTGCACTTTTCATTAAGCCTTAGAAGTATTTTTAAATCTTAGAATGATAGAAGAATAAAGCACAAAAGGAGGTGGCCACTCAGCCCCTCAGGTCTGCATCTGCTCACTGCAAAAGCAATCCAGTTTATCCCATTATTCCACTTTTAAAAAAAAGGACGTCATGGAGACTCAAACAAATTGATAATGTTGTTTATTAAATGTCATATGTACTTTCAAAAAAAATACATCACCTGGAATGAGATAGAGATCATAGGTAAAAGGCATGACACAAAAATGGCCAAGTAAAACAGCAGTGATGGACAAAGATAAAGATTTAAAATAAAAGGTAAAATAATTCTGCAGTTTTAACTGACCTGAAATTTGTTAGGATTTCCTGAAACTGTCCAAGATAAAATTAATCCAAGTGTTTATTGCTGCTCTACATGAACCAAAACATTAGCTGCTTTTCATTTCTTTCTCACTTAAGACTGCTTTCTGATGCATTTGAGTGCAATTGAGTCAGATGTATAGCACAGAAAGAGGCCCTTCAGTCCAACCCATCCATGCTGAACCAGATATCCTAAATTAATCTAGTTCCATTTACCAGCATTTTGCCCATATTTGTCTAAACCCTCCTTATTCACATTCCAATCCAGGTGCCTTTTAAAATGTTGTAATTGTATCAGTCTCCACCACTTCCTCTGGCAGCTTATTCCATACATGCACCACCCTTTGTGTGAAAACATTGCCCTCAGATCCCTTTTAAACCTTTCCCCTCACCCTAAAATTTTAGTTTTGGGCTTCATTGCGTGGGGCAAAAAAAAAAGGATTTTTTGGCAACTCATCCTATCCATGCCCCTTATTTTATAAACCTCTTCAAGGTCATCACTCAACCACTGACGCTCCAAGGAAAATAGCCCAACCTATTCAGCCTCTCCCTATAGTACAAAGCCTTCAACCCTAGTGATTTCTAAATCTTTTCTGTACCCATTCAAATTTCACAACATCTTTCTTATAGCAGGGAGGTGAGAATTGAATGCAATATTCTAAGAGTGGCCTGACCAATGGGTGGTGAAGGAGGAAAAGTCAGAAGATAGGATGACCTTAATTTTCAATATGACTAAAGGATTACTAAAACAAAGCTGTATGTAAGCTCATCTTTAACCACAAATGTTGAGTATTACCTGAATGTCTTATTTGCTCATTTGTCTTTTTCCATCCCAATAAGTAAACAACTTTGAAACAAAAGGGATAAAAGTATGCAGAAACACGTTTAAAACAGAATAACTATCTAGCCACGTTATGACTGAGAAAATTTTACAGAATTAGAACTTATGTTAATTGTGAACAGAAAAAATATGATTGCTAAATTAGTATCTGGAAGTGTTGCTTCACTATCTTGTGGAAAAATCCATTTCAGTACTGCATAAAAATCATTTACACATACGTAATATAGGTGAGATTTACCACACAAGTTTAAAAGGAGCCCCTTCCCAATATTGGATACAAGAATTACAGAAATACAGTTACAGTTGATACTAAAAAGAATGTTTGCCCTTCTAATTATTTCAGCAAGTTTTTGCTGTTTAGGAGAGTTCAAAAGATTTTCCTCAATAAAGAATTTGGAGTACAATCACACAAGAATACATCTGATATTTGTCAAACTTGCTTGTATAACTTTGAATGGAATACAGAGTGGAGAAGGAAGAAAGGAATAGCAAAGTGGGCAAGCATTTAAATACCATTTATAATAGCATTCCTTCAATATGATTTCTTACCACAATGTCAATTAGATTAGTTTCTCCATGTTGCTTTTACTAAGTCATCTTTGCACACAGTTGCGTGAATGACCTTTAGTTGAAATCTGTTAATTACTTGAACATCACTGGCAGAAAATGTTTATTCAAGCCATATTATACAGGTCCTGAATAGTAATCAGGACAGATGAAAGATATACTTTCCCTTTGATTGATTCAAATCCAAAACTTAATTTATCCCCGATGACATTTTAAAAAAGAAAAATCAGCCAGATATTCTGTAATGCTGATATTTGTTTGAAGTCTAACAGCTACTACCTCTTTGTCAATCAATGAAGGACTATGAACCCCTCTTCACTAAATCTCAACCAAACCAGTCGTCATGTCCCAAACGCTTAGTAAAACCCATTTATTATGAAACTAACTTCCATATACCGAATGAGAATCTTTAAGAAAGACAATTTTTAAAAACATTTCTCAAGCTTTCGAACTATAAGTGAAATAAATTTTAAGTCAGCTATTAGATGCAAATAAAATTAGTTACCTAAAGACGTTCATTTCACTGGGGTAAACAGAGCCGCTCCTCAGCTATAGAAAACTGACTTACCAAAAATCTCAAGAACTGGCTTTATAGACATGAGCTTATGGAATCTGGATGCTTCTTATGTAAATCCTTCGCTAAAAAGACAGGTAGTTGGAATACTGGGTGTATTTTCAGCTGGTAACCTGTGCCACAGGGATCAGTGCTGGGGCCATAATTATTTACAATACACATTAATCACTTGGGTACAGGAAGTGAGTGAATGTACTACTGCCAACTTTGCAGTTGACACAAAAAACAGGTGGGAAAGCAAGCGGTGAGGAAGATGGTCTATAATGGGCCATGAATTAAAATGTGTAGTTGAGAGTCAACCACATTGCTTTGAATCTGGAGTCACATGTAGGCCTGACCAGGGCAAGAATTGGCAGATTCCTTTCCTAAAGAACATCAGTGAGCCAGGTGTTTTTTTGGTCCCCCCCCCCCCCCTCCTCAATAATCGACAACGGTTCCATATTTTTATTGAACTTAAATTCCATGGTTTGCTTGGTGGGATTCAAACCCAGATCCCCAGACATGACCTGGGTCTCCTGCTGACTAATTCTAGCAATACTACCAATAGGGCATCACTGCTAGTTATGGGAAATTATGCACTTTGTCAGGAAGAACAGAAGAGCTGAATATTATTTTAAAAAAAAAGGTAGAAAGCTGCTTCACAGAAGGAATTGGGACTCCTTGTGCACAAGTCACAAAAAGCCAGCATCCAAATTCAGGGGGTAATAGGGAAGGCAAACAGAATATTTGATCTTTTTTTCCCCCCAAAGAGGAATGTATTATATATTTTAAAAAAAAGAGAGAGAGAGAGAGAGAGAGAGAGAGGGGATTTGCTGGAACTATTCAAGGTAATACTTAGACCACACCTAGAATATTAATGAACAGTTTTGGTAATTTTATCTAAAGAAATCTAGACTACCTCCAGTGCAGTCTAGGATTCACTAGGCTAATCTCAGGGATGGAGGGATTGAGTAGGTTAGGCCCACACTCATCAGCATTTAAAAACAATGACAGGCAACTCAATTGATGTCTTAACCAGGCAATTCCACATTCGGAGTTTGGGCCTTCTTGTTCTAGATTTTTTCATAAGAGAAACAGCATCTATATGGTCAAGCCTTCTACAAGAAGCCTCTGTTTTAAAAAGACCTTTTTGGTGCATCTTTGAGAAAGCACAAGAGCTGACTGAGCAGAAGCGTTTAGAAGAGACTTGGACAGCCAATAGTGAGAAACAGAAATATGGTGTGCATAAGAGAATGGAAGTGACGGGTCACATAGATCTCAGAACAATAGGTCTTGGAGAAGTTGGAGGTTGGAAAGGATGACGGACAGGGGAGGGGTTGAGTCCACAGGGAGATTTGAACATTCAGGTTAAGAATTTTAAACTTGCACGAACACTAAACTACAGCAGTTGCCCAGTTTTGAACTTTCAAAAAAGTGACCTCATGAACCAGACTACAATTCTTTGCAGCAGTCAGCCTCCAAGAGGGGCAAGAATCAAATCCCCATTAGGACAGTAAAAGGCAAACTGCTGAAAATCTAAGTTTCCACCATGAAGTTATATAATCACACCTGGAACTCCAACTGTTAGGAGAGATTGATTATGTAATTAAGAAACATAGAAAGACTGAACAAAAAAAAACCCTTATCTAGTCTAGGCTCACTTTCAAGCACTTCGTCCATAGCCACATAATTTATTCAACTCCAAGTGCACAGTCTCTCTTTTAAAAAAACGTGAATAATTCTTTTTTGCCATTTACATCACACTTCCATACAGTGGATACCAGACTATTGTCATTCTCTGGCTGAACTAACTACCAAATTCCATTTAGCCTACTACCAATTACTTTAAACCTATGCCCCCAATTATTGACATCTTGATTAATTGAAAAGTGGTCCTTCCCACTTGGTTCTGGGCTTTATAAAAAAAAACCTCACTCATTTGTCACACCACTTTGTTCCAAAAGAAAAAAAACATCAGTTTCTCTGATCTTTCCTCCTAGTTGAAGTTCTACATTACTGAGATCACTTTTTCTCTTTCCTGGGATATGAAATTTGCTCACAATGTTAGCATTTGTTGGCTGTCTTAATTATTCTTGAAAAAAAAGGTGGAAGTTAGCCACACTCTTAAACCATTGTAATTCATCTAATGACAGTACACCTATTGTTGCTGAGAAGCAAGTGCCAGGGTTTTGACATAGGGACAGTGATTTTTAGTTACAAAGTTAGGGTTCAGAGGAGATTTACGATCCTGTATAATATGATCACATCCTCTCTCCAATGGAATGAGGAGAGCTGAATGTACTACTTCAGTGTTTTATATTGCTCCAGCAAAAACTTCCCAACTCTTACATGATACTTCGGAAAACAAAGCAAAAACCTCCCATATGCCTTCTTGGCCACTTTTGTTACTTGTCTTGCTCTGGGAGTTTTAAATGCTCTTCTTTCCATACTCTAAACACATTTATTTATAAACAGTAATTATGAGAAGTTAACTTCAAATTCATAAATATGCACACTGACACCAAAATAATGCTTTTCTTTTCAGTTCCTCAAATTCTGGAATGAAAATGTGGCAATGACAACATGAAGCAATATTTATACACAATCTAAAACTAAACTCTGTACCCTTGAACAGACTCAACTTATGGGAGAAATCTTATGACTAGATTTACAAACACTGCAGTAAGTTATTAGGTTAACTTTGGTAAAATTCACCTTCATAATCATTTTTTTTAATGAAAAAGCTTTGTACTGAGCAAGCCTCAAGCACAATCCATAACAATCTTGAAGATCAGTGGCTGTTCCTGACATGGCATGCATCTCAGTGACATCAGTAGAAGTGTTAAAGCTAACCTGATTCCCCTGATGGCATTGTTGTGACAAGAATTTTAGTGGAATAATGGTGGGCATATCACTGTTGAAGCTGAAATCCAATAGAACTATAAAAGATTTAGCACTGCATTTATAGACTGCATCAGCACCAATTGAGTTACACAACAGAGTCATGATGGTTACCAATCTTACACTTCATATTTCACTTTCAATTTCATTAAGTAATGAATTAATAGTACTGTACAAACTTAACATGTTGTCTCAAGTGCAGCTTTTCTTACACAGCAATTAGTACATTTATCATATCTGGCAACAATACTGTACACATTTTACTTTGTATATGTTTTTTAAAAAGGGGTTTGTTGATCATTCACATGAACTTTTGATTGCTTGGAAATCTAGCCATTTCATTTGTTTGGAAAGGATTGTAGAGTCATCTGAAACTGGTACCAGGAATTAACAGCAATCTCCAACATACCAGAAACATTTCACTGCACTCTCACAACAGCAACCTAATCCAGCTGCATCTTGTTCCTTTACAAATTTTCTCCGCTTTTCTGAACAACAAAACTTAAAAATGAGGAAGGCTTGAAAAGGTGATATACCCATATTGTTTCACCCTTGTAATAACCATTGACAAAAATATTGAAGGAATAATTTGTCAGGATTATTTTAGTTATCATTTAAAGTGCAATTTACACTAGACAGATTGTATTTTAATAGAATTTTTAAAACTTAATCACAACTTTACTGTTTAGAAGTGAAATAAGGTTATATATTCCATGAGTGAAAAATATTTGCATAAGTCACTCAAATATTTTCCAAAACAGATCAAAATGTCTTAAATAAAAAACACCTTTGGGTAATGGCTAGACACAGATCATTACAGCCTGGGGCTGGTGAATGTTCAGAGTCATCAGGGAAATATTCATCAAGCTCATTGCTGTTGAAGATACAAATGCTACATTCCCCCTTCATCTGTAAAAACTCCACAATAATGCCAAATATTTGAGCAATCCCTCCCCCCACCCGCTGATAATAATCAGCTGACTCGTGGAAAATCTGATCAATTATTGAGAGAGAACTATGCAGCAAATTCAGATCCCATCAACTCCTGAAAAAGAAGTTACAAAGTTTGGGATTGGCCACAGGTTCAGAGTTTTCTGATTATAGACCTTCCAGCTGTCGTTAGCATATTTTCGGTGCAGTGGCTCAGGGAGAATTTCAAAGTGCTGGGAAGTTTTTTCTTGTCTCAATGACTCGCTCCACAGGCGAGGAGAGAGTCAGATGCTTGAACGCGACATGGCAAGTGCTAAACCAGCTGCGGCCCTCACCCACCGACCAAAAAAAACATAATTCAAAAATAAAAATACAGCACATCCTCACCCACGCCTGGTGCATACTGCACATTGTCAAGTACGGGGAAAGATAGAGAACACGCAGCCCCCACCACACACCCGATTACTTTACCCATTCCAACGCTAGCAGTTTCCAAGACATTGCCACTCCCACCTGTAACTGGGAGGAAGTGGGCATGTAGTCATGGAATTCTTAAAATATCATTTCTTCAAAATTCATTTACATTAAAACATACAAATTATACCATGACCCAAGTCTACACAATTCTGTTGAACAAAAGATGAATTTAAAACCTATGCCTTTACATCCAAGCACAGTCAAGAGAGAAGCCACAAACTTCTCTTTCATTTTCACCTACAATAGTTGGGCTTTTGAGCTAAAGTCTAATGTCGACATGGAGACTTCAGGATCACAACAGCAACAACAACTTGTAGCTGCTGGCCATTCACCTCCGCAGTGTTTACACACCTCTCCTTGTCATCGCTCTCATTCACAACAAGCAGCACTTGCGGATCCCAAACTCCAATGAAACGCTATTAATAAAGTTAAAACGGGCGGGAGGGAGGCGCTCATCCTGGCAAACGTGCAGCGTTTAATCCTCCATGAAGGAAAAAAGACCAGAGTAACTGATAAATACAAGTTAGGGACATGAAAGGAAATAGTTGCAAACCAGAAGCAAAAAAAGAAAGCCTTCCGATGCCAATACACTGTGGAAACGAGTAGCACTCTTTACAAACTCATTGGAGTAAAGGTAACTTTTTGCAAAGGTGGGTTTATTTAATTTTACACAGTTATATCAATGACTTTGTTCGGTTTCGAAGGACTGAAGGGAACAGTTTTCCTCGTGTTGGAGTGAAGCAGAGTGAGTTTACAGAACCTCCCCTCCTGCTGCTGCTCTTTGAGAGTCGTACCTGAGCCAGGTCGTCCGCCGCCAGCATCCTGGTCGCTGGACTCTTCATGCTGTCGAACATCGCCACCGCCGCCTGCTCCTCCGACTGAAGACTCACCGGCTTGAGCTGCGTGAAGACAGGCTCGTCCGAGCTGCCCCCGCCCAAACTGCCTCTCAATGCACCGCAGGCCATTTGCTCCACACGGTGACAGGGAGTGTGCATCTGTCTGTGTGCGCGGTCAATGTAGAATCCGCATCCGCCGGCTCCTGCGGCTCTCACTCGCACCCAGTGCCTGCCGACTCTCCAAACATTCTGCCACCTCTATCACACACTCTCCTTCCACAGCGGGTTCATCACCCTTCACCGTGACTGACAACACAACCCACCAATCAGAAACCCGCTCCCCAACAGAGTGACGTGCACACCCGCCAATCATCTCCCCACAGAGGGGCGGACTCTCCTAAGACCAGAGGTATCAGGTTACACACTCACCCAACAGGTATGTGCTGAGGTAATGTTCAGTACTGTTTGTAAGGGCTCGCGTGTAGTACAGCGGTACTGTGCCTGCCTTTAGAATGGGCGACTCTGGTTCAAATCCCTCTGTTCCTGAACTGTGTTAAAACATTGCCTGAACAGGCTGGTTTTTAAAAATATATCTCAACCTGGTGTTGGCTTAATCCCACCCCAATTGTGAAGTGCACAGGTAGAAGTGTGTGTCTGGTGTGCAAAGTTCCAACTGTACTCCTAACTAGATGAGGAAAAAAACAAATCCTCTACAGGGTTTCCCTGAATGTATGTGTGCGCGGTCAATATAGGATCCGCATCTGCTGGCTCCTGCAGTTCTCACTCGCACTTGGAATGAAAAGACAGTTTTTTGAAGAAGTAACAAAGAGGATTGATGAGGATAGAGCTGTAGATGTGATCCATATGGACTTCAGTAAGGCATTCAACAAGGTTCCACATGGGAGATTAGTTGGCAAAGGTTAGATCTCATGGAATACAGGGAGAACTAGCCATTTGCATACAGAACTAGCTTGAAGGTAGAAGACAGGGGGTGGTGGTGGAGTGTTGTTTTTCAGACTGGAGGCCTGTGACCAGTGGAGTTCCACAGGATCAGTGCTGAGTCCACTACTTTTTGTCCTTTATATAAATGATTTGGAAGTGAACATAGTAAGTTTGCAGATGATACCAAAATTGGAGCTGTAGTGGACAGTGAACAAGATTACCTCAGATTACAATGGGATCATGATCAGATGGGCCAATGGGCTGAGGAGTGGCAAATGGAGTTTAATTGAGGTAAATACAAATTGTTACATTGTATTGCAAATCTTAGTAGGACTTATACACTTAATGGTAAGGTCCTAGGGAATGTTGCTGAACAAAGAGACCTTGGAGTGCAGGTTCATAGCTGCTTGAAAGTGGAGATGCAGGTAGATAGGATAATGAAGAAAGCGTTTGGTATCTTTCCTTTATTGGTCAGAGTATTGACTTCAGGAGTTGGGAGGTTGTGTTGTGGCTGTACAGGATGTTGGTTAGGCCACTTTTGGAATATTGCATGCAATTCTGACTCCTTCCTATCGGAAGGATGTTATGAAACTTGAAAGGATTCAGAAAAGATTTACAAGGATGTTGCCAGGGTTGGAGGATCTGAGCTATAGGGAGAGACTGAACAGGCTGGGGCTGTTTTCTCTGGAGCTTCAAAGACTGAGGGGTGACATTATAGAGGCTTATAAAATCATGAAGGGCATGGATAGGATAAATAGACAAAGGCTTTTTCCTGGGGTGGGGGGAATCCAGAATGAGAGGGCATAGGTTAAGGGTGAGAGGGGAAAGTTTTAAAAGAGACCTAAGGGGCGACTTTTTCACACAGAGGGTGCTGCGTATGTGGAATGAGCTGCCAGAGGAAGTAGTGGAGGCTGGTACAATGGCAACATTTTAAATGCATTGGGATGGGTATATGAATGGGTATATGGGTATATGAGGGTTTGAAGAGATATGGTCTGGATGCTGGCCAAGTGGAACTAGATTAGGTTGGGATATCTGGTCAGCATGGATGAATTGGACTGAAGGGTCTGTTTCCATGCTGTACATTCTATGACTCTATAGCAAGGAGTTCTGTGAATTGTATATTTCTGTGTCCATTAATTGAGATCTACCTTGAGTGATTTTAATTAATACATCTTATATAAGGTCAGGCCAGCTTCCATGGCCAGGTGCCACAACAGTCTGAAATGCATAGGGGGACTGCAAAATGCAGCTTAGATGTGCCACTGTGCATGAATAGAACCTGGATTTGTTTTCAATGATAGAACACCTTGATAAGTCCCGGAAAGTTGTAACTTTACTGAATGTTTTTACTTTTCTCCAGTGCTTATTAGCCTACATGGGCTCCCATTCTAACAATGTCTCAATTTTAATGTTTTTGCACATGATTTACAACTCTTCCATGATCACATCCCTCCTTGTGTCTACAATGACCTCCTGAACGACCTCTGCTCCCCCTCCAACTAACATCTTAGGCATTCCTGATTCCAATTGACTTGCCATCAGCAGTCATCCTAGGTGCTGACCTCTGCAATTCTTTTATATTTGTCTCTTCAGCTTTCTCCCCTACTTCAAGGACTAATTAAAAGCTACCTCATTGGTGTTACGATATCTCCTTATCTCCCAATATAAAGTTCTGTTTACCAATGCTCCTGTGAAATGTTTTGAGCTGTTTCAGGAATATGGAAGTACAATAACAAACATTAAAATGATATTTCAGAATGCACAGAATACAGGAATTCCCCAATTTATGAACGTCAGAATTACAAATGCTCATACTTATGAATGCGATCCCATACAGGAGTACAATTTTAAATATCCAGCATACAGACATTTCCTGTACTTATTAGTGGCTGCTTTATATTACCCTGCATTGTGTTCTGACAATCAACTGGCTAGCAGACTCAGGAACACAACAGATCCATTCCAAGAAGTAAGAATTATTCCAAGAGACATGGTATATTAGAAATTGAAAATATAGTTATAAACTAAAAGAAAAGGCATACAACTGTGCAAAGGTAGGTTGAAGTGGATGGAATATGAAGAAAGCAAACAATGAACATCAAAATAGTAATGAAGGAATAGTTATACTAACAAGCCAGAAATATAAAATCAGAGAGTAAGAGTTTTAAAAAGTTAGTGTTGGTATGATAAACAATGGGATTGGAGAATTAATGGAAAATAAAGAAATGACAAATGAACAGGTATTTTGCATCAGTCCTCATGGTAGAAAATACAAGTAACATCACAGAAGCAGTAATAAGTCAGGAAATCAGCTAACATATTGAAAAGGGTAATGTAACTGGTTCGGAGGGATGTGATAGCACTGGGAGAGGGTGCAGAGGTGGACTTATCAGCATTTACTAGAGGATGGTGGGGAATCTAGACCTGATTGCCTCATAAGGGTGGGTGAAAAGTGTTTGGAATTGCAGTTGCAAGGCCATGGCAATGGACCAAGTGCTGAGGAAGTGGGATTGGAATAGTTTTTGATCAGCATGGAGCAACATGGACTGAAAGGTCTTTTCCTGTGTTGTAGATTTCTATTGTAGAATGTGGTGCTGGAAAAGCACAGCAGGTCAGGCAGCATTCGAAGAGCAGGAGAATCGATGTTTCGGGCATAAGCCCTTCATCAGGAAGACATCAAGAAGCCCGAATTCCTGATGAAGGGCTTATGCCCAAAACATCGATTCTCCTGCTCCTCAGATGCTGCCTGACTGGCTGTGCTTTTCCAGCACTACACTCTTCAATCTGATCTTCAGCATCTGCTGTACTCACTTTCTCTGTGTGGATTTCTATAATTATGATAATTTAGCAGTTGGTTTGGAAAAGGGAACTGATAGATGTGATGAAGGTCTGTGACATATTAATATTATTTGAAAAAATGTGTTCAATAGGGTCCTGGGGAGTGTTGTTGAACAGAGGGACCTAGGGGTGAAGGTACATAGTACCTTGAAATTTCCACTGATGGGCAGGGAGGCGAAGAAAGTGTTTGGCACGGTTACCTTCATTGGTCAGAGCTTTGAGAACTGGAGTTGAGACATTATGTTGCAGCTGTATAGGATATTAGTGAGGCCACTTTTGGAATACTGTGTACAATTCTGGTTGCCATGCTATAGGAAGGATGTTGTTAAACTAGAATGGGTGCAGAAAAAATTTACAAGAATGTTGCTGGGACTAGAGGGTTTAAGTTATAGGGAGATGCTGGATAGAATGGGTTTGATTTCCCTGGAGTTTCTGAGGATAAGGGGTGACCTTATAGAGGTTTATAAAATCAAGAGGGGAATAGCTAAGGTGAAGAGCCTAGCTCTTTTTCCAAGGGTAGGGGAGTGCAAAGCTAGAGAGCATAGGTTTAAGGTGAGTGTGGAAAGAATTAAAAGGGACCTGAGGAACAACTTTTTCACACAGAGGGCGGTACGCATATGGAACGAGCTGTCAGAGGAAGTGGTAAAGGTGAGTATAATTACAGCATTTAAAAGACATTTGGACATATACATTGGATAAGAGTGGTTTGGAGGGATACAGACCAAATACAGTTAAATGGGATGAGTATAGTTTGGGAAACTGGTCGGCATGGGTGAGTTAGATCGAAGGGTCTGTTTATGTGTTGTATGCCTCTATGACTCTATGACTCTAAATTGAAGGGAGGAAGAAAATCACAACACCATAGGAGTTGAACTGATTAAATTGATGGAATTGTGGGCTGACATGTGCATGAGTACTGATACATTTTATCCTAGGGTTTGAGATAATTGTTGCAATTATTTTAATTTTCCCAAACTCCTTTTATTTGGTGACAATTCTGTCGATTAGAACATAGTGAATTTAAGCCCTTTATTCAAAAAGGGAGGGAGACAGAAAGCAGGAAAATACAGGCCAGTTGGCTAAACATATGTCATGGGAAAGATATTAAAAGGTATTATTTTTAAAAATTATCATGGGGATAATTACCTTGGATAAGTTCAAGGTTATCACACACAGTTAATATGATGCTGGGAATGGAAAATCATGTTTGACCAATCAATTGGACTTCTTTGAGGAGGTAACACACTATGTATAAAAAGGAAGCAGTGAATAGACTGTACTAGATGTTAAGAAGGCATTTAGTAAGGTGCCACATCAAAGGTTATTGCAGAAAACAAATCACTTGGTGGGGCAGGTAATATATTGCTGGTGGACAGCAGATTGGCTGGCTAACACAAAGCAGCAATAAATGGGTCCTCTTTGAAAAGTAATAGAGGGAAACCTGGAATCAGTACTGTGACCTCAACAGTTCGTAATTTATATTAATGAATGAGATAGAGAGACAGAAGGTACAATTTCCAAATTTTCTGACAACATAAAGATATATAGAAAAGTCAGTGTGAAGAGGACACAAGAAAGCTAAAAAAAAAAAGATATCAATAGACTGAGTAAGCAAAGATGTGGCAAATAAAGTACAATGTAGGAAAACATTGGTGGTACAGCAGCTCAATGGTTAGCGCTGCTCCCTCACAGCACCAGGGACCCATGTTCAATTCCAGCCTTGGGCAACTGTCTGTGTGGAGTTTGCACATTCTCCTCGTGTCTGTGTGGGTTTCCTCTGGGTGCTCTGGTTTCCTCCCACAATCTAAATTTGTGCAGGTTAGGTGAATTGGCTGTGTTAAATTGACCACAGTGTTCAGGGATGTGTAGGTTAGTTGCAGTGATCAGGGGTAAATATAGGGGAATGGGTCTGCGCGGGTTGCTCTTTGGAGGGTCGGTGTGGACTTTTTGGGCCAAAAGGCCTGTTTCCTCACTGTAGAGATTCTATGATTCTATTCTCTGAAAAAGTATCCACTTGCCGAAATGATGGGAGATTGAAGAGCTCAGTTTCTTTTATTCTCTCATGAGATACTGGCTCAACCAGCACCTATTGTCCATATTTAGTTTCCTTTGAGAAGATGGTACTGAGCTGTCTGCTTGCACATTGCAATCCATTTGGCGTAGGTACATGAATAATGCCATTCGGGGGCAATTCTGGGATTTTAACCTGGCAACATCAAAGAAACAGTGATATATTTTCAAGTCAGAATTGTGAATGCGTTAGAAGGGAACTTGCAAATTGTCATGTACTCATAACTTTTCTGCTCTTGTCTTTCCAGATGGCAGAGATTGTGGATTTGGAAGGTACTGCCTAAGGAGCTCTGGTGAGTTGTTGTATTGCATCTTACAATGGTCCATGGTGCCTCTACTAAGCATTGGTGTTGGAGGGAGTGAATGTTTATGAACTTGATGCCAATCATAGGGTTGCTTTGCCCTGGATTCTGTCAAACTTCTTGAGTGTTATTGGAGCTGTAAGCATCCAGGAAAATGGAGAGTGTTCTATTACACTTCTGACTTGCGCATTGTTAATGGTGGACAGGATTTTAGGAAGTCACTTGACATACTTTAGAATTATAGAATCCTTACAGTGTGAAAACAGGCCATTCGGTCCAACAAGTCCACACTGACCCTCTGAAGAGCATTCCACCTATAACCTTGTAATTCTTGTAGCTAATGCACCTAACCTACACATACCTGAATGCTTTGAACAATTTAGCATGGCCAATTCAACTAACTTGCACATCTTTGGACTGTGGAAGGAAACTGGAGCACCTGGCAGAAACCCATGCAGACACAGGGAGAACGTGCAAACTACACATAGACAGCTATCCACGGTTGGAATTGAACCCAGGTCCCTGGCACTATGAGGCAGCAGTGCTAGCTGCTGAATCACCATGCTGCGCCCTGACCTGATGGTAAAGAGGTTAAATAATCAGTCGGTCCAGTTCCCAAAGAACATGACCTTGTCCTTGCCTTGATTGCCTCTGGTCTCAGATGCTAATGAGTCTGCACATTGACAGCAGATCTGAGCACAAAGTGGTGACATTATCCATGTACAGGGAGGCTTTCACCCATAGGCCTTTTCTGCCTGGATTAGATGTACCTCTCAGTCACATGCTTGCTAATGGATTCATCATAGGCTGTATTCAACACAAAAATAAGGCAGGACAGAGTGGGCAACCTTGCCTGGCTCTAGATCTGTTTGGGACACTTTCTGATTCCCATCCATTGAATGAGACTGCTGTATTGCTGCAGTATTCCAAGCCACTGAGCTGTTCTTGAAGCCAGAATTGTTATGTAATTAGTCCACTTCAGCTGCTAGTCAATGGTAACTCCTGAATATCGATAGTGGGGAATTCAGTGATAGCTATGCCACAGAACTTCAAGAGGTGATGGTCAGATGGTCATTGCCTGGCACTCGTGTATGTGTTATTTGCTATTTGTCAGCCTAAGATTGGATTTCTAGGTGTTGATGCATTTGGAATGGAATGCTTCAGTTTCTGAAAAGCAATAAATGATGCTGAACATTGTACAATCATCAGGGAACTTCCAAACTCTGGCATTATATTGGAGGGAAAATCATTGATCTGACAGTTGAAGATCATTGAGCCTAGGATACAACTCTGAGTAATTCCAGCAGTGATGACATGAAGCTGAGATGATTGAATTCCAATAACTACAATCATCTTCTTTTGTACCAGGCATGACTTAAATCTAGAGAGTTTTCTCCCAATTACCATTAATTCCAGTTTTTTGAGGGCTCCTTAATGATATACTTGGTCAGACGCAGTCTTGATGTCAAGGGCAATCGCCCTAACTCAGTTCTGGAATTTAGCTCTTTTGTCCATTTGAACCAAGGCTGTAATGATGCAAAGAGCTGAGCTGCCTTAGTGGAACCCAAACTGAGCACTGGTAATCAGGCCATTTCTGTTTAATTGCAGTGTTGATGACACCTTCAGTCACTTTCCTGATGATCTGATGGGATGATAACTGATTGGGTTGGATTTGTCCTGCTTTTTGTGTACTGGATATACCTGGGCAATTTTCCTCATTGTCAGCTAGATTTCTGTGTTGTAACTGTACTAAAATAGCTTGGCTAGGGGCATGACAAGTTCTGGAGCACAAATCCTCAGTACTATTACCAGAATGTTGTCAGGGCCCATGGCTTTTTCAGCTTTTTTTTACATCATGTATATTGTGCTGCCACCTCTGCTGGGACTATCCTATTAAAAGAGAAGGACATTCTACTGGATGGTGATGGCAGTGTCTGGGACATCGTCTGTAAGGTATGATTCTATGTATTTGACTAGATTAGGCTGTTGCTTTACTAATCTGTGAGACAGCTCTCTCAAATGTGGCACGAGCCTCCAGGTTTTCATAATGAGGACTTTGCAGGGTTGATAGGTCTATTTGTGCCATTGTCATTTCTGGTATCTTGCTTACTGCCATCTAATTTCATTCTTTTTTTCCTTTCTAGTGGTTGGTATTACTGAGGAGCTTGCTCAGCCATTTCAGAGGGCAGTTTAGAGTCAATCACATTGCTGTGGGTTTGGAGTCACATGTAGACAAGTTGAAGATGACAATTTCCTTCCCCAAAGGACATTAGTGAACCAGATGAGTTTTAAAGGCAATTAACAATAGTCTTATGGTGATCATTAGATCTGGGTATCCTTGTGCATGAATTGCAGAAAGTTAACATGGAGGTGTAGCAAATTTTCAGGAAAAATAATAGAATATTAACATTTATCGGGAGGGGAACTGAATACAAAAATAGATGATATGTTTCAGTTATAAAGAACACAAGTGAGATCTCATCTGAGTACCATTCACAGCACCTTCCAAACCCATGACCACTTATATTGAGAAGGAAAAAGGCAGCAAATTCATCAGAACACCATCAAGTTCTCCACCAAGCCACTCAATATCCTGATTTTGAAATATTTCACTAATCATTCAAAATCCTAGAATTCCCTCCCTAATGGAATTGTGGGTTCATTATGGGGTGGTCTAATGAAGGAAGGTTGGAAAAGCTAAGCTTGTAACTATTGGAGCTTAGAAGATTATAAGAGATGATTGAAACATATATGATTCTGAGGCGTTTTGACATGACAGATGGAGAAGATGTTTCCCCTTATCAGAGAATCAATAAGTAGGTTTTGTTTTCAGATTATGGTTGCCCTTTTAGGATAGAGATGAGATTTTATTGCTTCTCTCGGACAGTTATGCAACTTTGTAACTCTCTGCCTCAGAAAGTTGTGGAAGCAGGATCATTGTATATTTGTAAACTGGAGGTAGATAGATACTTGATAGGCGATGGTGTCCAAATGTGTCATGGTGAGATGGGAATGTGGAGTTTGAAATGCAAATATTTCAGCTATGAACTTATTAAATGGATGAGAAGGCTTGAGGTTGCTAAGTGACCTACATCTGCTTTTAATTTGTTTTTTTCATAAAACAAAATACATTGTAAATGATTAAGATCCCTTTAGCAGGTCCTAAGAGATTTGAGGGGCAGCGGTAGATACATTGATTATTAAAATGTTGTGGACAGGTTCACAAAGTAATCAAAAAGATTATTGGAAGCATTTTCTTCTGATAAGAGGACTATGTCACAATGGGTTAGAAGCCATACTTCAACTGTACAATATCCTGGATAATCTATGACAGACATACTGTGAGCAGTTCTGGGCCTTGTAGCTCAGGAAGAATACATTGGCCTTGAGTGCAGTATACGTTTTACCAGAACAAAACATGGATTCCAAGGTCTAAACCATGATGAGAGATTACACAAGCTAAAGTTATGTTTCTTAGAAGTTACAAGATTAAGGAAAAAATCACACAACACCAGGTTATCACACAACATCTCCGAATCAAGATTAATGAATGATACGTTCAAAGCTTTCTGGATATTAAGGGAAATGGTAGAGAAATTGTAGATAAACTATTTCTACTAGTTGCAAAAGTTTCAATAAGATTGCTTCACATTCCAATGAGCTCAGGCCCATCCTACTCAACCTCTCCTTATAAGACAGTCCTTTCATACCTAATATTAGTCCAATGAACCTTCTCTGGAAATGCATATGTGTTGCAAACTTTGCTTCCCTTTCCAATGTTTGAGAATGAACAAGGGGTTTGAGAGGAGGCTAGGGATTGAGGGATAGACAGAGCCTGTGGCTGAGAGTGCCAGGGAGGCTGGGGGAGAGATAGAGACTGGAACTTACAAAGTGGAACTCTCCCCTTCCCCAGTGGTCTCTCCTTGGCAGCCACTCCTTCACACGCTTGCTTGTCGTCTTTATCCACCTTGATGCCCAAAGTGACGGTTCCTTCTCAGTGTAAGGCAGCTGAGTGTGGCTGTTGCTGCCTGCCAAGACATGTGGCACTCATAGCATCTGAAGCCTTTTTATTATCTCATGGTATTAAGGAACATAGGGTAAAGACTGGTCTGTGCAGATATGGAGGGAAGTTACAAGTCAGCCCAATAGATTTGAAGGAATAAATGATCTACTAATGTTTCCAGCTGCTTATATTCCTTGGTGTGAAACCAATTTTTATTCAGCTGATGCAATGATTAACATGAACATACAGGTTCCATGTGTCATGATCATGGATCATAACTTGAGTCACCTCTGAACCTATCAAACATTAATGACCCCTGCATTGCAGTAAGTGCTCTGAATGTTTGAAGACTACTAGTCAGCAAGCCAGTCAAAAGGAAACTGGATGAAAGGATTTCATCTAACCCGCAAAGCCAAGATTCCAAAATTGACTGTTTGACTATTAACATACTACGATTTATTCTTTATAAACAACCCAAAGACTGACTCTCATATTTTTTAACTTTAATCTTCTTTATGGACTTACTCCTCATTTCGAATCTGTGCATATGTATGTTGCATTATTGTTTCTTCTTATGATTATTAGCTTGTTCACTCAAGAAAGCGTGGTTAAACTGACACCTCTTTAAACATAAATTCATTTGGTCCGGGAGAAAGGTACCCACAAGGGAGGGGATCCTTTGTAAATTAACCTTGTTGTGGTCAACCAAGGGAACAGGTGACTAACGAAGCAAAGCTAGTGCATTCCTCCTCACCTGAGAGGTTCGCAGTTTGGGGTGTTCCCTTCTAGATCCATATTATAACATTTAAAATACATAAGTCAGAATATTTCTAATAATTCTATGATACACTGCCAAGTATTTAAGAGTTAATGGGACACCATTAGGTATAAATCTTTTGAATTTTTCTATGCAAGGAGGTCCTTTTATTTGTGGGGAGCTTTTTGAAAATCATAATAAGCATGATCATAATAAGCTTATCATAATAGATTTCCTAATCAACCTGTTCAGAGGTGTTATTACACACCTTAGGAGCAGGTGGGACTTTAACCTGTGCCTCCTGGTCCAGTGGTAGGGACACTATGACATCACCACAAGAGGGCCCCATAATATTTCAGTGTTATTGATTGGAGAAATTTTATCTTAAGGCAATGCAGTCATATTTACTCAGTAAAACTGTTGTTACTTGACAAATAATAGCTTCAACTTAGGTAATCCCTGATGATTAAGGCAGATAGTTTGGAGGCAGTTGTGGAGGTTCCAAGCCAAAACAAATTTTATAGCAAATATGCAATGCTAATATTTTTCCATTTAATAACTTAAGAATCAAATACTCCCACTGTGTTACACTATCCACTTAATAACCTAGCACTGTGGCATAAATGATGTGCAACCTGTTTTTGAAACAGATTAATTACTCGTTTTAAACTGGGTTTATTCATAAAATAATCTAAAAGCTAGTCTGTAAATATCGTGCAAGGTTGCTCATTGACTGGAGTCTGTTAGCAGCAACAAATGTGCATTGATAAAGGGCATTTAATACATAACCTACAAACTAGGAACAGGGGGAGGCCACTCAGCCCCTTGATCCTGCTCTGCCATTCCACAAAGTCATGGCTGAATTGTTCGTAACCCCAAATCCGCATTTCCTTCTTTCCCTGATAACCTTCCACCCTTTTCTTAACAAGGCTCTATCTATCTCTGTCTTAAAATATTCAAGTACTATTTTTCCACCAAAATTTCAAGGAGAGTTCCAAAGACTCTCAACCCTGTGAGAGAAATAAATTCATCTCATTTCTGTTTTAAATAGGTGACCTCTGATTTTTAAACAGTAACAGTAAATAAAGATATTAAAACAGCACACAGTTTTTGAGATGTGGTTTTGCCAATGCTATATATCTGAAGCTAAACATTTTTATTTTCATTTCCTCTTCTAATATAAGATACACTCCATTAGCCTTCTATGTTACCTGCTATTCCTACATACAAATGTCTTGTGTCTTATGCACTAAAATACCTACATCTCTCTGTACCTTGGAATTCTGCACTCTTTCTCTGTTTAAGCAATACTTTTTTTTATTCTTCCTGCATAACATTGGTGAGGCCTCTTCTGGAAAACTGTGTCCAGTTCTGGTCGCCCAGTTATAGCAAGGATATTATCAAGCTGGAGAGGTTTCAGAAGAGATTGACCAGGATGTTGCCGGTTTTGGAAGTTTTCAATTATAAAGAAAGGCTGGATGGGCTGAGACTTTTTTCACTGGAGCATAGGAAGTTGAGAGGTGACCTGATAGAAGTATATAAAATAATGATAGGTATAGAGAGAGTTTTTGGTTCCCTAAGATGAGGAATTTCAAGACTAGGGGGCACATTTTCAAGGTGAGAGGAGAGAGATTTAAAAAAAGACATAAAAGGCAAATGTTTTACACAGAGGGTTGTTCACATATGGAATTAACATCCTGAGGAAGTGGTGAATGCAGATACGACTACAATGTTTAAAAAACGTTTGGATGAATACATGAACATGAAAGGTTTGGAGGGATACAGGCCTAGAGCAGATAGGTAGGCCTAGTTTAGTTTGGGATCATGTTCGGTCTGGAGGAGTTGGACCAAAGGGTCTGTTTCAGTGCTGTATGACTGTATGACTCTGTGCAAGCATAAGAGGTACAGTTAGTAAGTTTGCAGATGACACCAAAATTGGAAGTGTAGTGGACAGGGAAGAAGGTTACCTCAGATTTAATTCAGATAAATGCGAGATGCTGCATTTTGGGAAAACAAATCTTATCAGGACTAATACGCTTAATGGTAATGTCCTAGGGAGAGTTGCTGAACAAAGAGACCTTGGAGTGCAGGTTCATAGCTCCTTGAAAGTGGAGTCACAGGTAAATAGGATAGTGAAGAAGGCATTTGGTATGCTTTCGTTTATTGGTCAGAGTATCGAGTACAGGAGTTGGGAGGTTGTGTTGCGGCTGAACAGGACATTGGTAAGGCCGCTGTTGGAATATTGCGTGCAATTCTGGTCTCCTTCCTATTTGAAAGCTGTTGTGAAACTTGAAAGGGTTCAGAAAAGATTTACACGGATGTTGCCAGGGTTTGAGGATTTGAGCTATAGGGAGAGGTTGAATAGACTGGGGCTGTTTTCCCTGGAGCGTCGGAGGTTGGGTGGTGACCTTATAGAGGTTTACAAAATCATGAAGGGCATGGATAGGATAAATAGACAAAGTCTTTTCCCTGGGGTCAGGGAGTCCAGAACTAGAGAGCATAGGTTTAGAGTAAGAGGGGAAAGATATAAAAGAGACCTAGGGGGCAACTTTTTCACACAGAGGGTGGTACGTGTATGGAATGAGCTGCAAGAGGAAGTGGTGGAGGCTGATACAATTGCAACATTTAAAAAGTACTTGGATGGGTATATGAATAGGAAAGGTTTGGAGGGATATGGGCCCGGTGCTGGCAGGAGGGACTAGATTGGGTTGGGATATCTGGTTGGCATGGACAGGTTGGACCGAAAAGTCTCTTTCCATGCTGTACATCTCTATGACTCTATGACTATGATTCTACGAACAACTTCCCATTTTTCACAATATGTCCCATTTGCCAGATTTTTATCCACTAACTTAACCTATTCATATTGGCTTGCAAGCTTGTTATGTATTATTCACAAAATACTTTCTGACATATATTTGTATGACCTTTAACTTTAGTTAACATGTCTTTGCTTCCCTGTATATGTCATTAACATAATCTGTAAAACGTTGAAGGCCACCACAAAACCAAATGGAACCCCACTAAATGATGTGTGGATTAGGTGAATTGGCCATGCTAAATTGCCCATAGTGATAGGTGCATTAGTAGGGAGTAGGTGAATGGATCTGGGTGGGTTACTCTTCGGAGGGTCGGTGTGGACTTGTTGGGCCGAAGAGCCTGTTTCCACACTGTACAGAATCTAATCTAAATCAAATCCTGCCAATCAGAATATGGAAACCATCTGTTTTCTACCATCCAGCTGGCCAGCCAATGTTCTAGCCATGTTCGTAATTTACTCCCTACACTTCCTCTTTGCACACAAACTTTTGAAATGTCTTTTGTGAATTCGAATACAGTACATCAACAATCTGCCTTAAATGCACAAACCATGTTTATGCTCTCAAGGAATGCCAATAAATTATTTCAACATAATTTCCTTTCACAAACCATGCAGATTCGTGATGCTTACATTGTGTAGCTGTAACCTCCTTAATTATTTATTTCAGCACCATCCTCATGAGACACACTATGTTGGCTGGTCTATAGTTTCCTGTTTTCTGCCACAAAAATAACACAAACACATCTACTACATCATTGGCCATCTCTTTTAATACTGTCAGATAAAGTCCATTACGATACAGGAACTTGCCAGCCAATAGCTTCATCACAGTTTGCTTAGCACCACTTGCCTGGTAATTTTAATTTTACTAAGTTCCACTCTTCATTCCATCTCCTTATTTATGGCTATTTCAAGGACTTTGAAAAAATCCAGAAGGGCCATATTTAGTCATTTCATATTCCATTTCCTTATTATCTACAATTAGCTCCCTATCTTCACTCTTCAGAGGATCAACACTCAGTTTGTTTACTCTTTTCTTTTTAGAAACTCTTGCAAGACTCAGGTCTGACTTTAGATGTGAGTGAGTCTGCAATTGGACAACAGTTCCTATATAATCCTGAGTGTGCAAAAAATTACACTGACAAGCAATTTAAGATTGGCTGTCAAGGTTATGTGTAATGAAAACAGCATATATTAATGCACAGATCCATACAGAAAAAACACATACACACCACACTTGTTTCAAAACAAACAGCCATTTATTGATTCATTTCTCAGGGCAATGCCCTAGCCATCTAGAGTCACGTGCCTGGATTAAAATCTAAATAATTTCTGGCAATTAACTGTCAATCCTTATTAACTGGTGCATTCTCCATGACTGTTCCTCTACTAGAGTCCACCTGCTAATCATTTGGCAAACCCCTCTCTTGCAATATGAATTGTTGTGGCACAGTGATATTGTTCCCTATCTCTGAGCCAGGATATCTGGGTTCAAGTTCTACTTATCTATGAGGTGTTTAAGAACACCCCTAAACATATTGAAAATATATAAATGTTGCTTTTCCCCATTATTGGCATTTTGGTGAGTGCAATATGATGAAATGAGACTTTTCTCAGCAATATTCAATTTCTTTAATATGAATACCTCTTTATAACGTTATTCTTCAACCTTAACAGCTTTAGGTTTATGTTTTCTTACCTTTTTTAGTCAACAGTTGCTGTACTTTGTCTTGACAAGTAGCTTTCTTGTAAAGGAGTATAAATTGGCTTTGGATGGCATTAACCTCTTTTTGAAACACATTCCACTGATACTCTGTTGATTTACTCATTAACAAAGACACGGGTGAGGTGCCGGAAGACTGGAGGTTAGTTAATGTGATGCCACTATTTTAAAAAGTTGGTAAGGAAAAGCCAGGGAACTATAGACCAGTGAGCATGACATTGGTGGGTGGGCTGAAAGAGTTCAGAAAAGATTTACAAGGATGTTGCCAGAGTTGGAAAATTTAAGCTATAGGGATGGGCTGAATAGGCTGGGGCTGTTTTCACTGCAGAATTGGAGGCTGAAGGGAAATCTTATAGAGATTAATAAAATCATGAGAGACATTGATAGGGTAAATAGACAAGATCTTTTCCCGATGGTAGGTGAGTCCAGAACTAGGGGGCGTATTTTTAGTGTGAGAGGGCAAAAATTTAAAAGAGACCTAAGGGGCAACTTTTATCGTGCAGAGGGTGGTGTATAAATGGAATGAGCTGCCAGAGGAAGTGGAGGAGGCTGATACAATTACAACATTTAAAAGGCATCTGGATGGGTATATGAATATGAAGGGTGTAGAGGGATTAGGGCCAAATGCTGGCAAATGGGACTAGATTAGAATAGGATATCTGATCGGCATTGAGAGTTGGACAGAAGGGCCTGTATGTGTGCTGCACATCCCTATGACTTGTACAGTGCAATGTAGGCAATCAGCATATTGAAGTCAGCCTTATCTAAATACAAAACCTTAAGCATGTGTTTTGCCTTTCTCTCTTTCAAACATTACTTTGAACTTGATAATGTAATGATCACCATTAGATAAATACAAACACATATGAATATAACATCTAGGAGCAGGAGTAAGCAATTCAGCCGCTCGAGTCTGTTCTGCCATTTGACATGATCATGGCTTGTTTCAACTCCACTTTCCTGCCTGCCCTTCACAACCCTTCAACCTAACGCTAATTTAAAATCTGTCTATCTCCTCCTTAAATTTGCTCAATGTTCCAACATCCTATGCACTCTGGGGTAGTGAATTCAACGGGTTGATAAAGCTTTGAGACAAATAATTTCTCTGTATCTGTTTTAAATATGCTACACCTTATCCTTAAACTATGACATCTCATTCTAGATTACCCCTCATGAGGAAATATCCTTTCTATGTTTACTTTGTTAATCTCCTTTTCAACTTTTATATATCTCAATTAAATCTCCTCTCATTCTTCTAAAATCTAGACAGCATAGGCTTAATCTACTCCATTTCTCCTTTTAAGACAATGTCCTCACCTCTGGAGTCAATCTAGTGAACCCCTCTGAACTGCCTTCAATACAACTGCATCCTTTACCAAGTAAGGAGGTCACATTTGTTTGCAATACTCCAAGTATGGTCTCACTCATGCTTTGTACGGTTATAGAAACACCTGCTTACGTTTATAGCAGGTAATAAATATTCAGGTAATGTTAGGCTGTTAATTAATAATGTCTTATTGTTCATTACTGAATCTAAAATGTTGTTGGCTCTTTAATGATTTTAGAATATATTGGTACAATAAAACTATTCCATATACACTGGAGAAATTAACTACCTTTCTGATATGTTCTAGTTTAGTCTGCTGGTTCCACATAACATGAAATTTTAAATCCACTAATATCACCGTATTTTTGTTTCTAGCTCATCTAATCTTTGCAATTTGCAGTCTACCACTTCACAGTGAGTCTTAAATCCTTTTCCACTTAATTCTATCAGAAAGTCTCAAATGCCTGCTTATCTTTCAGTAGACTCTCATCATGGAAGTAATTCCATCCGTAATCATTCACATTAGTTCGCCCCTCTGCAATTCTCTCTATCTTTCCTGTAGACTTTATGATCGGGTATAGTTAGGTCCCACTTCTGACTGTTTTACAGTCAAGTCTCAGTAACAGCTACCATGTCAATATGGCAAATTAAATTTGTATCTGAAATTCATTTAATTCATCCAATATGCACTTATGTTTGTTTAAAAGGCATTTATTTTGGCACATCCATACCTGTTCTTTCTGAGTTAATGTCTTGAACACAAGTTTGTTATTTCCCTTACCTGGCTGAAACACTTTACATCTTCTCATTTTTATTTACCTGTAATTTTAGTTATTATTTCTACTTTCTTCCATTTCATTTGTTTTTAAATTTCTTTTGATTTACAGTTGAATTGAATAATGCTGCCTTTTCCAGTTGAGTACTCTGCCTCCCAGTTTCATTGTGGTTACCTGATTTATTCTTTCCTGTACACTGGTCCAGCCCAATTTTAAATGGAAAATGTAGAAGTACTGTTCCTTTCTGCTCCCAAACTGCTCTCTTTAGCCCATAGAATGACACTCTCTTTCCCATACCACACCTTCAGTTTTGTATTCTTCTCCTTAACCCCCATGATTGTGGGTTGGGCAATAATTGAGAGATCATAACTTTTAAAGCAGTGTTCTTTAACTTCACTCCTATATGCTGGCACTTTCCACACAGGACCTCTTGTTTACCCATCCTGATGATGTTGGTCTGAATGTGAACCACAACAATTCCTTGAAAGTGGAGTCGCAGGTAGATAGGATAGCGAAGAAGGCGTTCGGTATGCTTTCCTGTATTGGTCATAATATTGAGTACAGGAGTTGGGAGGTCATTTTGCGGCTGTACAGGACATTGGTTAGGCCACTGTTGGAATATTGTGTGCAATTCTGGTCTCCTTCCTATTGGAAAGATGTTGTGAAACTTGAAAGGGTTCTGAAAAGATTTACAAGGATGTTGCCAGGGTCGGAGGATTTGGGCTATAGGGAAAGGCTGAACAGGCTGGGACTGTTTTCCCTGGAGCATCGGAGGCTGAGGGGTGACCTTATAGAGGTTTACAAAATTATGAGGGGTAAGGATAGGATAAATAGACAAGGTCTTTTCCCTGGGGTGGGGGAGTCCAGAACTAGAGGGCATAGGTTTAGGGTGAGAGGGGAAAGATATGAAAGAGACCTAAGGGGCAACTTTTTCACGCAAAGGGTGGTATGTGTATGGAATGAGCTGCCAGAGGATGTGGTGGAGGCTGGTACAATTGCAACATTTAAGAGGCATTTGGATGGGTATATGAATAGGAAGGGTTTGGAGGGATATGGGCCGGGTACTGGCAGATGGGACTAGATTGGGTTGGGATATCTGGTCGGCATGGACGGGTTGGACTGAAGGCTCTGTTTCCATGCTGTACATCTCTATGACTCTATGATTCTATAACTGGATCATTCTTTTCCTTTTCCAATATTCATTCAAACATTTCAAGGTGATTTTCATTAAACTTGGCACAAGGCAGGCAAGAAACCACCTGGGACTTCCCAGAATGCTTGCAAAGAATACCATTAGTCTCTCAAGTTATCAATTGCCTACAATAACATATTCCTCTGCCTCCCACCCACTTTTGACAGCCTCCTACTCCAAGATGTGACATCCTCATTCTGACCATCTTTCTTATTTGCATATCCTGATGATTACAAATAGCAAGAACACTGTATTTGTTTCTGTAGATCCTCAATTCCCTTTGTAGAGTTGATTGTTTTCCACGAGAGATGTTCCAGAAGGAAGAGTAAATAATTTACCTTATAAACTGCCCAAACAGCTGATAGTTTCGAAAGAACCATAACCCAGTGCAGCAGAGAGAGAAGCTATTCAACCCGGCAAGCCTGTATTGGTTCACTAAAAAAGCAGTCCAACCACTTGCACTCATTCATAACATCCCTGATTTTGACCTCCAAAGATTTTTTTTTGCTTATTATTGAATTTGAACTATTTTGTCAAGCAGCATATTCTAAATCCATTGCATGTGAATGTCTTTTCTAATATTATCTCTGGTTCTTTCACTAACCACCTCAATTCTGTGCCCTCTGGTTAGTCAACTCTTCAAGCGCAAGAAATAGGTTTTTGTTATTTACTCCATGAAAACACCTCGTGTCTTTAAACAGCTCTATCAAATGTCCTTCTAGCCTCTCTGCTTAAAGGAGAGCAATCTAAACTTCATCAATGTCTCTATGTAACTGTAACCCTTCATTCCTGGAGTTTGGACTGATAATTACACTAGAAACCATCAGATGGGCTTAATTTGTGCAGGTTGGAGCTATATTCATTCATACACACTGCTCTGTTATTTGTAGGTAGAGAGAAAATGACAACACTGTACTTTCTTCAATTGAGGAAAGGTCTTTTTTTATGTAGTGTATTTTTCTAATCTCCCCATGGTTGTGTGGGTTTCCTCTGGGTGCTCCAGTTCCCTCCCACAATCCAAAGATGTGCAGGTTCAATGGATTGACCATGCTAAATTGCCTATAGTATCCAGGGATGTGCAGGCTAGGTGGATTAACTGTGGGAAATGTAAGGTTACAGGTAACAGGGTGGATCTGGGTGGGTTGCTCTGCAGAGGGCTCATGTGGACCTGATGGGTTGAATGGCCTGCTCCCACACTGTAGGGATTCTGAATCAATTTGGTCACTGGGAAATTAATATCATCTTTAAAAGTAATTGGTGTCCATCAGGATTTTAACATTCCTCAACCCGACCTTCCTGCATTATATCATCCAACTTCTCAACTTCTGCAGCTCCATTGTATTTGTGTTGGTTGGGAGGAAGCACCACCCTTCTCTCTCTTTTTCTCTCTCTCTATCTCACTCACTTCCACTCTTTTACTTTCAACAAATTCTCAGATTTCACTGCTTGTGCCTCCTGGATTCTCAGATTCCTCTTTTGACTTTGATCCTCTGCAATTGTGATTCATCCAGTTCAGCAACAAAGTTCTGCGTTCTTGCATACAAGGTCTTAATATGTGCCTTTTGAATGTCAGTCAAGTTGCAACTGCTTAATCAGCTTCTTGTTGTCAGCATTTACTAAGCATCCACTTACAGCACATTGCTTGTTAATGATTGCTGATCTAGCCATTCTTCTTGCATTACAAGACTAAACTAAATTCCAATTTGATGATTACGTTTCTAATATCTAACAATGAATTCCTACTATCAGCATAAAATTTCTGACATAGGACTTGAAGTCACAATTGTCTGACTCAGAGGCAAGAGAATTACCTACTGAGCCATATTTGCAAACTCCTGTGTGAATCGTGAGCGATATGAAGAACTTGTAACAATCACATGCTCTATGAGCATTGATGATGTCAATACCTGAGAGCTTAGTTCCTCAAATTAAAGACATATATTGTTGAATCAATCTGTTCAGAGATGTTGTGACACACCCCTGGAGCAGGTGCAACTTGATCCCAGGCCTCCTGGCCCAGAGGTCAGAACACTACCACTGTGCCACAGAGCCCTAGTTAAACATAGTCTTCTTTTATGCATAGTAGCCAATCACACGGAAATCAACCAAAACAACTTGTTTAGACATGTTACTGGGACTGTTGGCCCAGAGGCAAGAGCACTCCCACTGTGCCTCAAGAGCCCTAATTTTCACATTTTCTTCCCATACTTGAGTTTCAATCCATATCTTAGAACATTAAGCTGGTAGGGGATGGGGGGGCCAAGAGTCCTAGTTTAGTGACATCACCAGTACATTCTTACCCACCCCTGCTTTGGAATAAAAACTTAAAGAATTGTGGATGGTAAAAATCAGAAACGAAAACAGAAGTTGCTGGACAAGTTCAGCAGGTCTGACATTATCTGTGGAGAGAAATCAAAGTTAACATTTCAGGTCCAATGACCCTTTCTCACAACAGACCCCTCTTGTTATGGAATGTATGGCAACAGGAGCTTCTATTGCATCTAACCTTTGGACAAACAAGTTACTTGTTGATTTTCTATCCTTATCTTTGTTATAAATCTCTCATGTATAGTTTGTGGGCGATATAAATCTTCAGTAACTGAGAAAAACATGATAGTAAAAATAGTCAATAGGAAACTCAAAAATTGTAGAACTATAGTTGTCTGGTTCTGAAAGAGAAAATTCTTTGAAATAAGAAATTAAACAAGAATTGTTTTGTGCGGCCACTTCTGGAGTTTAAATATTAAAATGTTTTTTTAAAATTCATTTACTCAGAGTGTGGCCATAGCTGGCTGAGCGAGCATGAATTGCTCATCAGGAGTTGATCTTGAGAAGGTGGTGGTAAGCTGCCTTTCTGAAATGCTGCAGTCCATTTAGTGTAGATCTATTGATGTTTGGTGCACTGACAATGCCATTAGCAAGGGAATTGAGGATTTTGACCAAGTGACCCTAAAGGAATGGCGACATCTTTCCAAGTTTGGATGGTGAGTGGCTTTGAGGTGAAATTGCAGGTGGTGGTGTTTCCACATATCTGATGCCCTTGCCCTTGGAAGGTAGTAGTCATGGGGTTTAGAAGGTGCTATCTAAGGAGTCTGGATGAACTTTTGCAGTTCATCTTGTATACGGTATACACTTCTGCTACTGAATGTCAGTGGTGGGAAAGCGTGAATGTTTGTGAATTTTGTGGTAATCAATTGGGTTTTAGATGAGATTAGATTAGATTACTTACAGTGTGGAAACAGGCCCTTCGACCCAACATGTTTTGTTCTGGATGGAGTCAAGCTTCTTGAATGTTATTGAAGATGTACTTACCCAGGAAAGTGGAGAGAATTCCATCACAATCCTAACTTGTGCATTCTAGGTGGTGGATAGGCTTTGGGAACTCAGGAGGTAATTTACTCACTGCAGTATTCCTAGCCTCTGACCTGTTCTTGTCGCCAGAGTACTTATATATCCAGTTAAGTTTCTGGTCAGTGGCAAACCTCATGATGTTGATAATGGAGGATTCAGTAATAGTGATCCCATTGATTGTCTCATTGAAAGGGTGATGGTTAAATTCTCTCTGGTTGGATATGGTCATCGTCTGGCACTTGTGTGGCATGAACATTACTTGCCACTTGTCAGCCCAGCCTGGATATTTTCTTGCTGCATATGGATTGCTTCAGTACCTGACGAATCACGAATGGTGCTGAACATTGTGTGATCATTAGTGAACATCTCCCACTTCTGACCTTTATGATGGAGGGAAGGTCCTTAACAAATCAGCTGAAGATGGTTGAGCCAAAGGCTTCACAAAAACCTTCAGAGATGTTCTGGAGCTAAGATGACTGATCTCCAAACATGACAATCATTTTCCTTTGTCTCCAACAGCAGAAAGTTTTTTTTTCCCCTGATTCCCATTAACTCTAGTTTTGCTAAAATTCCTTAATGCCACCAAATGATGTCAAGGGCAGTGACTTTCGTCTCACCTTGGAATTCAGTTCTTTTGTTCATTTTTGGACCAAGGCTGTATTGAGGTCAGAAGCTGGTGGAACCAAACTGGGTGTCACTGAGCAGGTTATTGCTGAGCTGGTGCTGTTTGATAGTACTGTTGATGACACTTTCCATCGCTTTACTGATGATCAACAGTAGACTGATGGGTCTGCAATTGTTTGGATTGGATTTGGCCTGCTTTTTGTGTGCAGTACATTCCTGAGCAAGTTTCCACATTGTCAGGTAGAGGTTGGTGTTATAGCTTCACTGGATCAGTTTGTCTAGTTGCAACAAGTTCTGGAGCTCATGTCGGAGTGTTGCAGGGTCCCATAGCCTTTGCAGTGTCTGGTGCCTCCCACCAGTTCTTGACATTGTTTGGAGTGAATCAAATTGGCTGAAGACTGATATCTGTTATGATCTTGGGAGGTAGCCAAGATGGATCATATACTTGGCTCTTCTGGATGAAGATTGTGGTGAATGCCTCAGCCTTATCTTTTGCAAAGATGTCTTGGGTTCCTTCAACATTGAGGATGGGGATATTTGTGGATCCTCCTCCAATGAGTTGTTTAATTATTTACTACTATCGCAACTAGATCTGGCAGGACTGCAGAGTTTAGTTGTGATCTGTTGGTTGTGGAATCACTTGGCCATGTCTATCACTTGCTGCTTATGCTGTTTGGCATGTAAGTAGTCCTATTTTATATCTTCATCAGGATAGCACCTTACTGTTAGATATGCCTGGTTTTGTTCCTGGCATGTCTTCCTGGACTCTTCCTTGAAACAGAATTGATCCCCTTGGTCGATGGTAAATGGTAGAGTGGAGGATATGCTTATCCATGAGGTTGCCTTGATTGAATAATTATAGGATTTGTACAGCGTTACACACAACTATAGAGCATTCTTAACTTTTAGGATTTCTTTTGCTTTCTCATGAGTCGGAGAGATTAAGGGTGAGTGTGGAAAAGAAACTGACATTCTGAACAGAATATTTATTTTACCTATTTATGACTGTGTTAAGCCCTCAGTGGGTAGCAATCTTGCCTTTCAGTTAGAAGATTGTGGGTTCCAGAGACTAAAACACTCACCTCAGTTGACCCTTCAATGCAGTATTGGATGAATTGCTGTATGGAAAGATGTTGTCTTTCAGATGTGACATGAAATTAAAGGCATCATCAAGACAACTAGCTGGTTGTACCAGATCCCACAATTAAATCTTCCAAAAGATAAAGGGGACTTTTTCTGCTGTGCTGACTAACATTTATTCCTCAACCTTAATAAAGACAGATTATTAAACTGTCCTCACAATGTCATTTGTGCAATCTTGCTACATGCAATTATCTGCCATGTTTTCTCCATTACAACAGTAACTACAAAAGCAATTCGTTGGCTATAAAGTGTATTGGGATGCGCTGTAGTCATCAAAGACATCATATAAATGCAAATCTTACTTCCTGTTCAACTGTCTAAAGTCTCGTAGAGATTATTTTTGTTAAACACTTTATTGATAGTTTACAGTAAACAGCTAATCAGTAAGCTATTCTACTGCACAAGCCCTGACTCTCTGCAAAGAAAGTATGTGAACAAAATGCAGCAATCTTTGTGCGTTAACTGCTTTATAGGGTCATATCTTAGAGTATGAAAGATTGAAACCAAGAACACTTTGATTCTGCTCACAGCTATAAAAATATTTATTGCAATCTCTTATCTCCAAATGATGAGATAAGAACATGGGAACCATAGAACAAAAGATTCCTGCTATTTCATTTGTAGCAAAAAAAATCAGTTTTAGATCATTGCTCCAAACCAATTAATGGCTACTTACATTAAGTGGAATCCTTCAATTTATATGGATGGAATATGAATATGAATATTGTATGAATGGATGGAATGAACATAAATGCTAAAAGAAAATTCACATTTTTGGATCATTGGAATCTGTTTTGGGGTAGAAGTGATCTATACAAGAAGGACAGATTGCACCTAAATTGGAAAGGGACCAATATATTGGCAGGGAAATTTGCTAGAACTGCTTGGGAGGATTTAAACTAGTAAGGTGGGGGGGGGGGGGGGGGGGTGGGGGGATAGGACCCAGAGAGATAGTGAGGAAAGAGATTGATCTGAGACGGGTACAGCTGAGAACAGAAGTGAGTCAAACAGTCAGGGCAGGCAGGGGCAAGGTAGGACTAATAAATTAAACTGCATTTATTTCAACGAGGTAAAAACAATGACTGCAGATGCTGGAAAGCAAATACTGGATTAGTGGTGCTGGAAGAGCACAGCAGTTCAGGCAGCATCCAACGAGCAGTGAAATCGACGTTTTGGACAAAAGCCCTTCATCAGGAATAAAGGCAGTGAGCCTGAAGCGTGGAGAGATAAGCTAGAGGAGGGTGGGGGTGGGGAGAGAGTAGCATAGAGTACACTGGGTGAGTGGGGGAGGAGATGAAGGTGATAGGTCAAGGAGGAGAGGGTGGAGTGGATAGGTGGAAAAGGAGATAGGCAGGTCGGACAAGTCCAGACAAGTCAAGGAGACAGTGCTGAGCTGGAAGTTTGAAATTAGGATGAGGTGGGGGAAGGGGAAATGAGGAAGCTGTTGAAGTCCACATTGATGCCCTGGGGTTGAAGTGTTCCGAGGCAGAAGTTGAGGCGTTCTTCCTCCAGGCGTCTGGTGGTGAGGGAGCGGCGGTGAAGGAGGCCCAGGACCTCCATGTCCTCGGCAGAGTGGGAGGGGGAGTTGAAATGTTGGGCCACGGGGCGGTTTGGTTGATTGGTGCGGGTGTCTCGGAGATGTTCCCTAAAGCGCTCTTCCAGGAGGCACCCAGTCTCCCCAGTGTAGAGGAGACCACATCAGGAGCAACGGATACAATAAATGATATTAGTGGCTGTGCAGGTAAAACTTTGATGGATGTGGAAGGCTCCTTTAGGGCCTTGGATAGAGGTGAGGGAGGAGGTGTGGGCACAGGTTTTACAGTTCCTGCGGTGGCAGGGGAAAGTGCCAGAATGGGAGGGTGGGTCGTAGAGGGGTGTGGACCTGACCAGGTAGTCACAGAGGGAACGGTCTTTGCGGAAGGCGGAAAGGGGTGGGGAGGGAAATATATCCCTAGTTGTGGGGTCTTTTTGGAGGTGGCAGAAATGTCGGCGGATGATTTGGTTTATGCGAAGGTTTGGAGGGTGGAAGGTGAGCACCAGGGGCGTTCTGTCCTTGTCACGGTTGGAGGGGTGGGGTCTGAGGGCGGAGGTGCGGGATGTGGACGAGATGCGTTGGAGGGCATCTTTAATCACGTGGGAAGGAAAATTGCGGTCTCTAAAGAAGGAGGCCATCTGGTGTGTTCTATGGTGGAACTGGTCCTCCTGGGAGCAGATACGGCGGAGGCGGAGAAATTGGGAATACGGGCTGGCATTTTTGCAAGAGATGGGGTGGGAAGAGGTGTAATCCAGGTAGCTGTGGGAGTCAGTGGGTTTGTAAAAAATGTCAGTGTCAAGTCGGTCGTCACTAATGGAGATGGAGAGGTCCAGGAAGGGGAGCGAGGTGTCAGAGATGGTCCAGGTAAATTTAAGGTCAGGGTGGAATGTGTTGGTGAAGTTGATGAATTGCTCAACCTCCTCGCGGGAGCACGAGGTGGCGCCAATGCAGTCATCAATGTAGTGGAGGAAGAGGTGGGGAGTGGTGCCGGTGTAATTACGGAAGATCAACTGTTCTACATAGCCAACAAAGAGACAGGCATAGCTGGGGCCCATACGGGTTCCCATGGCTATGCCTTTGGTCTGGAGGAAGTGGGAGGATTCAAAGGAGAAATTGTTACGGGTGAGGACCAGTTCGGCCAAACGAATGAGAGTGTCAGTGGAAGGGTACTGTTGGGGACGTCTGGAGAGGAAAAAATGGAGGGCTTGGAGGCCCTGGTCATGGCGGATGGAGGTGTAGAGGGATTGGATATCCATGGTGAAGATGAGGCGTTGGGGGCCGGGAAAACGGAAGTCTTGGAGGAGGTGGAGGGCGTGGGTGGTGTCTCGAACGTACGTGGGGAGTTTCTGGACTAGGGGGGATACGAAAGTGTCGAGGTAGGTAGTGATGAGTTCAGTGGGGCAGGAGCATACTGAGACAATGGGTCGGCCAGGGTGGTCAGGCTTGTGGATCTTGGGAAGGAGGTAGAACCAGGCATGCAAGGGACCGAACAGGGAAGGCAGATGAACTCAGGGCATGGTTAGGAACATGGGACTGGGATATCATAGCAATTACGGAAACATGACTCAGGGATGGGCAGGACTGGCAGCTTAATGTTCCAGGATACAAATGCTACAGGAAGGATAGAATGAGAGGCAAGAGAGGAGGGGAAGTGGCATTTTTGATAAAGGATAGCATTACAGCTGTACTGAGGGAGGATATTCCCGGAAATATATCCAGGGAAGTTATTTGGGTGGAACTGAGAAATAAGAAAGGTATGATCACCTGATTGGGATTGTATTACAGACCCCCCAATAGTCAGAGGGAAATTGAGAAACAAACTTGTAAGGAGATCTCAGCTATCTGTAAGAATAATAGGGTAGTTATGGTAGGGGATTTTAACTTTCAAAACATCGACTGGGACTGCCATTGTGTTAAAGGTTTAGATGGAGAGGAATTTCTTAAGTGTGTACAAGACAATTTTCTGATTCAGTATGTGCATGTACCTACTAGAGAAGGTGCAAAATTTGACCTACTCTTGGGAAATAAGGCAGGGCAGGTGACTGAGGTGTCAGTGGTGGAGCACTTTGGGGCCAGCGACCATAATTCTATTCGTTTTAAAATAGTGATGGAAAAGGATAGACCAGATCTAAAAGTTGAAGTTCTAAATTGGAGAAAGGCCAATTTTGACGCTATTAGGCAAGAACTTTTGAAAGTTGATTGGAGGCAGATGTTCGCAGGTAAAGGGACAGCTGGAAAATGGAAGCCTTCAGAAATGAGATAACAAGAATCCAGAGAAAATATATTCCTGTCAAGGTGAAAGGGAAGGATGGTAGGTATAGGGAATGCTGGATGACTAAAGAAATTGAGGGTTTGGTTAAGAAAAAGAAGGAAGCATATGTCAGGTATAGACAGGATAGATCGAGTGAATCCTTAGATGAGTATAAAGAAAGTAGGAGTATACTTAAGAGGGAAATCAGGAGGGCAAAACGGGGACATGAGATAGCTTTGGCAAATAGAATTAAGGAGAATCCAAAGTTTTTTTACAAATATATTAAGGACAAAAGGGTAACTAGGGAGAGAATAGGGACCCTCAAAGATCAGCAAGGTGGCCTTTGTGTGGAGCCACAGAAAATGGGGGAGATACTAAATGAATATTTTGCATCAGTATTTACTGTGGAAAAGGATATGGAAGATATAGACTGTAGGGAAATAGATGGTGACATCTTGCAAAATGTCCAGATTACAGAGGAGGAAGTGCTGGATGTCTTGAAACGATTAAAGATGGATAAATCCCCAGGACCTGATCAGGTGTACCCGAGAACTCTGTGGGAAGCTGGAGAAGTGATTGCTGGGCCTCTTGCTGAGATATTTGTATCATCGATAGTCACAGGTGAAGTGCCGGAAGACTGGAGGTTGGCAAACGTGGTGCCACTGTTTAAGAAGGGCAGTAAAGACAATCCAGGGAACTATAGACCGGTGAGCCTGAACTCGGTGGTGGGCAAGTTGTTGGAGGGAATCCTGAGGGACAGGATGTACATGTATTTGGAAAGGCAAGGACTGATTAGAGATAGTCACCATGGCTTTGTGCATGGGAAAGCATGTCTCACAAACTTGATTGAGTCTTTTGAAGAAGTAATAAAGAAGATTGATGAGGGCAGAGCAGTAGATGTGACTTCAGTAAGGCGTTCGACAAGGTTCCCCATGGGAGACTGATTAGCATGGCTAGATCTCATGGAATACAGGGAGAACTTGCCATTTGGATACAGAACTGGCTCAAAGGTAGAAGACAGAGGGTGGTGGTTGAGGGTTGTTTTTCAGACTGGAGGCCTGTGACCAGTGGAGTGCCACAAGGATCAGTGCTGGGTTTTCTACTTTTTGTCATTTACATAAATGATTTGGATGAGAGCATAATAGTTAGTAAGTTTGCAGATGACACCAAAATTGGAAGTGTAGTGGACAGCGAAGAGGGTTACCTCAGATTACAACAGAATCTGGACCAAATGGGCCAATGGGCTGAGAAGTGGCAGATGGAGTTTAATTCAGATTAACGCGAGGTGCTGCATTTTGGGAAAACAAATCTTAGCAGGACTTATACATTTCATGGTAAGGTCCTCAGGAGTGTTGCTGAACAAAAAGACCTTGGAGTGCAGGTTCATAGCTCATTGAAAGTAGAGTTACAGGTAGATAGGATAGCGAAGAAAGCGTTTGGTATGCTTTCCTTTATTGGTCAGAGTATTGAATACAGGAGTTGGGAGGTCATGTTGCGGCTGTACAGGACATTGGTTAGGCCACTGTTGGAATATTGCGTGCAATTCTGGTCTCCTTGCTATCGGAAAGATGTTGTGAAATTTGAAAAGGTTCAGAAAAGATTTACAAGGATGTTGCCAGGGTTGGAGGATTTGAGCTGCAGGGAGAGGCTGAACAGGCTGGGGCTGTTTTCCCTGGAGCATCGGAGGCTGAGAGGTGACCTTATAGAGGTTTACAAAATTATGAGGGGCATAGATAGGATAAATAGGCAGAGTCTTTTCCCTAGGGTTGGGGAGTCCAGAACTAGAGGGCATAGGTTTAGGGTGAGAGGGGAAAGATATAAAAGATCCATAAGGGGCAACTGTTTCACGCAAAGAGTGGTACATGTATGGAATGAGCTGCCAGAGGATGTGGTGGAGGCTAGTACAATTGCAACATTTAAGAGGCATTTGGATGGGTATATGAATTGGAAGGGTTTGAAGGGATATGGACCAGGTTCTGGCAGGTGAGACTAGATTGGGTTGGGATATCTGGTCGGCATGGACAGGTTGGACCAAAGGGTCTGTTTCCATGCTGTACATCTCGATGACTCTCTGACTCTAAATGCCTTTTCTTTTTAAACCTGCATCATTTTGAGCATAATACTCCCTTCATGGGTAAGTGCATTCACCAAAGGTAGTACATAAAACTTGCAGTTAAACAAATTATAATGTGAAATAAGACTTCCGTATCTCCTATCAATTTCACAAAGTTGGCTTTGATCATTTAAAGTTCAATAATTGCCAATCCAAGATGCTTAGTAAAATTGCAATTTGTGGTATTTCACTCATTTGACATTCAGTTGTTAGAAATACTCTCACCTTATCTTCACTTGTGCATTTTTTCATCACTTGTTGGAGACACACCCTTGAGCCAAGGCTGACAAAGAATCTTAAGTACTTGTAACTTGTAAGAGTGTTTATCTTCCTAAAGTATTTCAAATAGTTTTACATAAGTAAGTGTATCGTCTTAAGGGGTGGAATCTTACAGGGCCTGAATGAGGACAAGAATATGACAAAAATCTGGGAGAACCACATGAGAAGTTCAGTGAGGCCTATCTCGACATCGGGGGCAATTAGCTCCATATTCTACTAAGTCATGGACAGAGAGTTGAAATTTTCACTAGGCATTGGTGAGATGCATTTTAACTGGGATAATCCAGTTCTGAGAAACGGTCACTGGACCCAAAATGTTAACTCTGATTTCTCTCTACAGATGCTGTTAGGACTGCTAAGCTTATCCAGCAATTTCTCATTTAGATTACCTACAGTGTGGAAACAGGCCCTTTGGCCCAACAAGTCCACACTGACCCTCCAAAGAGGGTGACTAACACACCTAACCCTATGGGCAATTTAGCATGGCCAATTCACCTGACCCGCACATCTTTGTGACTGTGGGAGGAAACTGGAGCAAACCCACACAGACACGGAGAGAATGTGCAAACTCCACACGGACAGTCACCCAAGGCTGGAATTGAACCTGGGATCCTGGTGCTGTAAGGCAACAGTGCTAACCACTGAGCTACCGTGCCACCCTCTAGCAGTACTAAAGAGAAAAGCATAGTTTGTTTTTGTTGGATTCCCAGCATCTGCAGTACTCTTGGTTTTTATTTAACTTGGATAATTACTTGGTAACAGCTCATCAACACCGAATCTCAGTTCATTAATATACAATTTTCTAGCCTATCTCCCACCAACTACATGGAAACTAGATGTCGACAATTCCTGACATCTGCCATGACAATCTGATTAGGCACCTGGTGACCCCAGCTCACTATCTGCTCCTTCTGGCCACACCCAGCAGCAATGTCTCAGTGTATGCTTCAGGGCACCAGCCACATGCACGCCTCACCCACTGACACTGGCACCTGACATCAGCCAGCCTTTCAGAACCTGCAAGGCACTTCATCCACCCACTTACAAGATATGTTTGCACTTCAACACTGCACAGTACCCAGGTGACACACTGGACTGGGCTGCTTCTCAGGGACATTTGTTTGGCCTCTCAATGCTCTCTCACGTTGATCCTACTTGGATGCTCACAGCATCTCTGTCTTTCCATGTTTTGCCTTACCTTTTTGTGCTTATCGTCCTACTGGATCTACCAGTTTCACAGTTCTTCTGTTTTGACTTGCTAATTAACATTGACACAAAGCCAGGAAGTTTTCAGCAGTTCTCAGTCATAGAACCCTAGGGTCATAGAGTCATAGAGATGTACAGCATGAAAACAGACCCTTCGGTCCAACTCGTCCATGCTGACCAGATATCCCAACCCAATCTAATCCCACCTGCCAGCAACTTCCTATTCATATACCCATCCAGATGACTTTTAAATGTTGCAATTGTACTAGCCTCCATCACTTCCTCTGGCAGCTCATTCCATACATGTACTACCCTCTGAGTGAAAAGGTTGCCTCTTAGGTCTCTTTTATATCGTTCCCCTCTCACCCTAGACCTATGCCCTCTAGTTCTGGACTCCCCCGCCCCAGGGAAAAGACTTTGTCTATTTATCCTATCCATGTCCCTCATGATTTTATAAACCTCAAAAAGGTCAGGCCTCAGATATCCTAAGTTAAGCTGGTGCTATGTGCCAGAATTTTTCCCATATCCCTCTAAGCCCTTCCCATTCATATATCCATCGAGATGCCTTTTAAATGCTGTAATTGTATCAGTCTTCACCACTTCCTCTGGCAGCCCATTCCACACGCGCATCACCCTCTGCATGAAAACGTTGCCCCTTGGGTCCCTTTTAACTCTTTCCCCTCTCACCCTAAACCTATGCCCACTGGTTTTAGATTCCCCTATCTTGGGGAAAAGATCTTGACTATTCACCCTATCCATGTCCCTAATGATTTTATACACTTCTGTAAGGTCATCCCTCAGCTTCCAACGCTCTGGGAAAACAGCCCCAAGCTATTCAGCCTCTCCATATAGTTCAAACTGTCCAAGCTTGGCAACATCCTTGTAAATCTTTTCTGAACCATGAGTCATTTCAAGGGAGGCACCCTTTAGTCTGGGAATCCTGACACAGTAATTCAGAGGCAGCCAGGGGCTTGGACACAGTCAGCCCTTGGTATGACCAGGGTTAGCATCCTCTCCCTATGAGGGGTGAGGAACCAAATAGAGGGCTGTCCATCAGGTGTCTACACTATTTCTAACCTATTATTAGCTTTCATCTCTTGTAATGAGACGAAAGTGGATGTCACTGCAGTTAGTGCTGGTGCAGATGGGGGGAGCATGGTGATTGAATAGGCAGCACAGAGGGCACGCAGGATGATGGTGTTGGATATTGGATGGGTGACAGCAAGTGAGAGAAGACGTTGTAGCCAATATATTAAAAAATTGGAACACACCTGTTGATGGGAGATGAGCACAGTTGCTGAGATTCAATGTGAAGTAGCAGATTGGAGAAGGTGATAGATCGGTTTCCTCTAATGCTGGGCATTACTCCGGAAATTTGAGGCCGCACTGATCCTGTTGCAACTTTAAACCCTACTAGCCTAGGCTGATTTTGTGGCCTCCACTGCCAGTCCTGGGGGAAGAGGTCAGCTCTTCTCTGCACCACTTCATCCACCGGGATATTTAGATATCTGTCCACAATGCGAAGCACTAATTTCCCCTCCATTGCCATTTCCAGGCTGAATACCAAGAATTGTACAGGACAGTTCTGAACTCGCAGTGCTTGTCTGGGTGCACAACAGAATTTTATAGATGACATTGATGCCACTTATGACAATGTATTCCTGGGTATTCTGGCAGTGACGGGTTCTTCCGGAGATGGCGAGTGGTAGAATCGGGCCAGCATTGAATAAGGACATCCCTTATCAGGATGAGGCAACTTAATAGTTAAAGGGCCAATGTGCAGAAAATTCTTATTTGGCCTTAAGGAGAGAAACTCTCGGAGAAACTCAGCAACATTGATACTTTGCCAAAATATGACAAGATTCAGTTCAATGTTTTGAAGTTTGAAGAAACTTAATATTTATATCTCTAAAGCAATGTGGTTTTCAAAGAGGTTTTTGTGGCAGGCAAGTATAACTATGTCTGGCTTATGCTTTAGTATGAAAACATCACTTGTCATCACATCCTATGGCTCTACCTGTCACCGATCATGCGAAAAATGGGTTTGGTGTGTTGTTACAGAACACTCCATTTAGCTGGAACATGTTGTACCTCATTAGTAAGTTTATGCAGAAAAACATCTTTGATTGCAAATGCATTAGGCAGATTCAAGACCTACTAAATGATGGATTTTGTCAGATGGTTCTCTGATCAATCTGTCAAAATAATTTGGCAGAACACCTCGTTTCAAACCTTTTCAAACAAATACCAAGATTTAGCTTGACTGGTTTTGAGAAAGAGCCTCCCCATTAGATCCTTCCTGCATGTCTGGAGCCTTACCTCTTTCACTTGTCCTCAGGTAGCTGTAAAGGGAGAAAGATCATTGTCCACCCCCTTCCGTTATTCCTTTGCAAAGCAGGTCATGTTTAATATATGTTGTAGATAAAGAGAAATCTGGATATGTACCATACTTGGATTTCCAAAAGGCATTTGAAAAAGTGTCATATAAAAGATTCTGGTCCAGAGAATCTTGTGTAGGTGATAACATATTATCATGGATAGAAGATTTACTGGGAGAAAACAGAGAAGTTGCATAAATATGTATTTCTCTGGTTGACAGGATATGATGAGTGGGGTCCTCAGGCATAAGGTTTTTACAATTTATATAAATAACTTCGATGAGGGAACAAAGAGATGAAGAGGACATAATGAAGTTATGGGTGGTTAGGTTCTGTGAGTGGGCAAAAATCAGACAAATGAAGTGTAATGTGGGAAAACGTGATTTTGTTTTAAAAGAAGTTACTCATGTGATCTGAGTATTGATGATAAGGCCAGCATCTAATGCCCATTCCTGATTGCCCTTGAACCATGTGGCCAAATGGGCCATTTTGGAGGGCAGTTAAGAGTCAACCACATTGCCATGAATCTGCAGTAACATGCATACCATACCAAATAATGACAACAGGTGTCCTTGCCTAAAGGACATTAGTTATTATTCACTTCAGTACAAAAAGTAAAAAGCAAACTATTATATAATTGGAGAAAGTTAAAAATCACACAACACCAGGTTATAGTCCAACAGGTTTATTTGGAAGTCCAAACTTTTGGAGCGCTGCTCCTTCATCAGGTAGCTAATGGGGCAGGATCATAGGACACAGTTTATTGTAAAAGATCAAAGTATGCAATGTTTTGAACAAACCTAGATTGTTGTGAAGTCTTAATCACTTAGAATGGTTTGCAGATTTCAAGTCATTAATATGTAAATCCCAGAACTTCTTTCAAGTCACATTCCCGAGATAACTTAAGGTTTTATATAAAAAAAGTGACATCTCAGCTCAGACAATGCATTAAAGGTGTGAGGTTCAAGTCTGTTTGTATTCCAAAGTTGAATCAGACTGGTTCTAAAATGCCCACACTCACACTCTCCCCCTCTCTCCCACACACACACACACACCTTCTCACTCTCTCTCTCTCACACACACACACACCGTCTCACTCTCTCTCTCCCTCACATGCACACACACACACAAGTCTATGAGGTGAATTTGCATTTGCAAATCCATTCTATTTTGTTCAAAAGTCACACAATCTGTAGGCAGTCATTCCATGTGACATTTTATAAATTCCTACTTTGGAAATAGAACCAGTTTGATTCAAGGTCGGAATACAGACAGACTCTAACCTCACACCTTTAATTCATTGTCTGAGCTGAGATGTCACTTGTTTTTATAAAACCTTAAGTTATCTCGGGAATGTGACTTGAAATTTGGGCTCTCTCATTTTGGGCAGAGAGAGGATAACTTTGGGACTCAGCCTCAGAAGACAGTGGAGGTGGGATAATTTAATATTTCTTAGTCAGATGTTGGTAGCTTCTTGCTGGCAATGGAATCAAAGGTTATACATGGGTAGTTGGGAATGTGAAACTTGAATATTAACAGATCAACCAAAGTCTTATTGAGTGGTAGGGCAGATGTGAGGGCCTTCTGCTCTTATTTTGTATCCCAAAAAGGCTCCATAACACAGACTCGTCCCATGAACACACTGAAATAAACATCAGATGTAGCTGGAGCACCACCAACCTTGGAAAGGCACTTTTTGAGCTGCCTAAAACTTTTTGGTCTTCCAATGCAGAGTTTTCCATGACCAAATGTTGTAAGGTACCTTCCAAGTTTCAGTATTGCAACCTTGGGGCAGTTAGCTCAAATAGGCAAAGGGGAAATGCCATGGTTTAAAGCTCTTTTAAAGCTTGCTTTTTCAGTGATTACTCTTATGAAATAAAATCAGTAGCACTGTTTGTAATTTGCACCAGATTATTGTGACATTTGCACATGTATTTCTTCAATTTTTCCAAAGGCACACTTGAACAAACTCTTGGTGAGTCGAGATTTGAAAGGAAATAAAGCAGTATAATGATTCATATAAGGCGGGTGTACAGATTTTTATTGTAATATAAGTTCATGCTATTCCATTTGGTTCAGAATGGAGTTTCATTGAAAATTGGTTTCCTAACTTCTGTCTGGTAAGTTGTCCTTGTAGCCTAGTACATACAGTCAAGCTAAATGAAAATACCTCAATGATCAGATGGGCCAGTGGCCTGAGGAGTGGCAGATGGAGTTTAATTTAGGTAAATGCAAGGTGCTGACTTTTGGAAAAGCAAATCACAGCAGGACTTATACATTTAATGGTTAGGTCCTGGGGAGTGTTGCTCAACAAAGAGACCTTGGAGTTCAGGTTCATAGCTCCTTAAAAGTAGAGTTGCAGGTAGATAGGGTCGTGAAGAAGGAGTTTGGTATGCTTTCCTTTATTGATCAGATCATTGAGTATAGGAGTTGGAAGGTCATGTTACAGCTGTAGGCACATTGGTTAGGCCACTTTTGGAATACTATGTCCAATTCTGGTCTCCTTCATGGATGTTGTAAAACTTGGAAGTGTTCAGAAAAGATATACAAGGATATTGAGCGTTGGAGGATTTGAGCTATAGGGAGAGGCTGAATAGGCTGAGGCTTTTTTCCCTGGAGCATTGGACTGAGGGGTGACGTTATGGAGATTTATAAAATCATGAGGGGCATGGATAGGATAAATAGACAAGGTCATTTCCCTGGGGTGGAGGAGTCCAGAAATAGAGAGCATAGGTTTAGGCTGAGAGGGGTAAGATATAAAAGGGACCTAAGGGACAACTTTTTACCCAGAGGGTGGTGCATATATGGAATGAGCTGCCAGAGGAAGTGGTGGAGGCTGGTACAATTAAAGCATTTAAATGGCAAGTGGATGGGTATATGAATAGGGAGCTTTTAGAAGATTATGGGCCAAGTCCTGGCCAATGGGACTAGATTAGGTTGGAATAGCTGGTTGGCATGGACAAGTTGGACTGAAGGGTCTGTTTCTGTGCTGTACATCTCTAACTCTATAACCCTTCGTAGAGTTAAACAAGTGGCTGGAAATGGGAAAACCTTTGGCTATTTGTTTGATATATAATGAAGATTCTAAGTATTGACTGCAATTGAAAATGCAATGAATACATATAGTAGGAAGGAACTCCTTTGTTTCACAATGTATGTAATGTCATGTTTGGTTATATAAGGTACCTTTTATTGGGGAGCCAATGGCCCAGTGATATTATCGCTAGACTATTAATCAAGACACTCAGCTAATGTTCTGGGGACCCGCCACACAGATGGTGGAATTTGAATTCAAATTTTTAAAAATCTGGATTTATGAATCTCTTGATGATCATGAAATCATTGTCCATCGCTGGAAAAATCCATCTGGCTCACTAATCTGCCAACTTTACCTGGTCTGGCCTACATGTGACTTCAAACCACAGCAATTGATGTCTGAAATGGCCTAGCAAGCCATTCAGCTGTACCAATTACTACAAAGTATCAAAGGAATGAAACCCATCGGATCACCTGGCATTGACCTAGGCAGTGGAAGAGACAATGGCAGAAACATCCCTGTCAATCTTGCGGGATCCTCCTTACTATCACCTGGGGACTAGTGCTAAAATTGGGCGAGCTGTCTCACAGACTAGTCAAGCAACAGCCTGATGTAGTTAATACTCGTGGAATCAAAACTTCCCGATAATGTCCCAGACACCACCATCTGGGCAGAGGTGGTGGCACAGCAGTACACAGTCAAGAGAGAGTTGCCCTAGGGTTCTCAACATTGTCTCTAGACCTCATGAAGTCTTGTGACTTCAGGTTTAACATGGGCAAGGAAATCTCCTGCTAAGTATCAAAAACCATCCTCCCTTGGTTGATAAAATGGCACTCCTCCATGTTGATCAACACTTAGAGAAGACACTGGGGAAAGCAAGGGCACAAAATGTACTTTGGGTGGGTGATTTCAATGACCCCCACCAAGAGTGGCTCAGCAGCAGTACTACTGATCATGTTGGTCAGGTCCTAAAGTACATAGCTCCTAGACGGGGACTGCAGCAGGTGATGAGGGAACCAACAAGAGGGAGAAATGCTTGACATCATGCTAACCAATTTGACAGCTGCAGGTGCATCTGTCCATGACAGCATCAGTAACAGTGACCACCACATAGTCTTTGGAGATGAAGTTGAAAAATGTGGTGCTGGAAAAACACAGCAGGCCAGGCAGCATCCGAAGAGCAGGAGAATCAGCGTTTCGGGCATAAGCCCTTCTTCAGGAACGAGGCTGGTGTGCCAAGCGGGCTGAGATAAAAGGTAGGGGGTAGGGAATTGGGGGGAGGGGTGCTGGGAATACGATAGGTGGAAGGAAGGTGATAGGCCGGAGAGGAGGTGGGGGTGGAGGGGTCGGGAGAAGATTGCAGGTCAAGAGGGTGGTGCTGAATCCGAGGGTTGTGACTGAGATAAGGTGGGGGGAGGGGAAATGTGGAAGCTGGAGAAATCTACATTCATCCCATGTGGTTGGAGGGTTCCTAGGCAGAAGATGAGGTGCTCTTCTACCAGGCATCATATGGCCAGGGTCTGGCGATGGAGGAGGCCAAGGACCTGTATGTCCTTGGCGGAGTGGGAGGCGGAGTTAAAGTGTTCCGCCACGGGACGGTTGGGTTGGTTGGTGCGGGTGTCCCAGAGGTGTTCCCTGAAACATTCTGTAAGCAGGCGGCCTGCCTCCCCAATGTAAAGGAGACCACATCAGGTGCAGCGGATACAGTAAATGATGTGTGTGGAGGTGCAGGTGAATTTGCGATGGATATAGAAGGATCCATTGGGGCCTTGGAGGGGGGTGAGGGCGAGGTGTGGGCGCAAGTTTTGCACTTCTCGCGGTTGCAGGGGAAGGTGCCGGGAGTGGAGGTTGGGTTGGTGGGGGGTGTGGACCTGATGAGGGAGTTTGCGGAGGGAGTGGTCTCTCCTGAATGCTGATGGGGTGGAGAGGGAAATATATCCCTGGTGGTGGGGTCTGTCTGGAGATGGCGGAAATGACGGAGAATGATACGATGTATTCGGAGGTTGGTGGGGTGGAAGGTGAGGACCAGTGGGGTTCTGTCCTGGTGGCGATTGGAGGGGCGGGGTTCAAGGGTGGAGGTGCAGGAAGTGGAGGAGATGTGGTGCAGAGCATCGTTGACCACGTCAGAGGGGAAATTGCAGTCTTTGAAGAAGGAGGCCATTTGAGTTGCTCAGTTGTGGAATTGCATTATGTTGCACTATCACCGAGTTAAATGGGACAGACTTCAAACAGATCTAGCGACTCAGAACTCAAGACTGGACATCCATGGGGCACTGTGGGCCATCAATAGCAACAGATTTGTATTCTGCCACAATCTGTAACCTCATGGCCCGGCATCTCCCTCCCTCAACCATTACCATCAAGCCAGGGGATCATTGGATACTGTAAAAGCTACTGGCCCTACCAACAGTCCAGAAATAGTACTGAAAGCTTGTATGCCAGAACTTGCCACTCACCAAGCCAAACTCTTCCAGTAGAGTTACAACACTGGCATCTCCCCTACAGTTTGGAAAATTGCCAGGTATGTCCTATATGTAAAAAGCAGGACAAATCCAACCCAGCCAATTACTAAATACAGCCCATCAATGCACCCTCGATCGTCACTAAAGTAATGGAATGTTGCTATCAAGCAGCACCTGCTCAGTGAGGTCCAGTTTGGATTCTGCCAGGGCCACTCAGCTCCTGATCTATTTACAACCTTGTTTCCACTGTGGACAACAGCTGAATTTCTGAGATGTAGCGAGGATGACAGCCCTTAACATTATGGCCACATTTGACCAAGTGTGGCATCAAGGAGCTCTAGCAAATTTGGAATCAATCAGTAGCGGAGCCAAACTCTCCACTGGTTGGAGTCATACCTGACACATAGGAAATTGGTTGTGGTTGGCGGAGGCCAGTCATTTCAGCTCCAGGCCATTTCTGCAGGTGTACTTCAGGGTAGTGCCCTCAGCCCAATCATCTTCAGTTGCTTCCTCAATGACCTACCCTCCATCATAAGGTCAAAAGTGGGAATGTGTGCAATCATTGGCTGAATGTTCAGCACTATTCACAATTCCTCAGATATTGAAACAGCCCTTGTTCAAATGCAAGATGATCAGGTCAATATCAGGCTTGGTCTGACAAGTAGCAAGCAACATTCACACCACACAAATGCCAGGCTATGACTATCACCAGTAAGAGAGAATCTAACCGTTGCACCTTGACATTCAATGATGTTACCATCATTGAATCTCCTAGTATCGACATCCTGAGGGTTATCATGAACCATAACTCAACTGGACTCACCCTGTAAACACAGGGAGAAAGTGAGCACTGCAGATGCTGAAGATCAGAGTTGGAGAGTGCAGTGCTGGAAAAGCACAGCCTGCCAGGCAGCATCTGAGGAGCAGGGGAATCTACGTTCCGATCATATTTCTTCATCAAGAAGAGCTTATGCTCAAAACGTTGATTCTCCTCCTTGGATGCTGCTTGCCTGGCCGTGCTTTTCCAGCACCTCACTCTTTGACTCTGCAACAAAAGCAGGTCAGATGCTGGGAATACTGTGGTGAGTAACTCACCTTCTGACTCCTCAAAGCCTGTCCACCATCTACAAAGCACAAGTCAGGAGTGTGATGGAATACTCCCCACTTGCCTGGATGGGAGCAGCTCCAACCACACTCAAGAAGCTTCACACCATTGTGGATAAGGCAATGTGCTTGGTTAGCGCTACATCTGCAAGCATCCACTCCCTCCAACACTGGCATTCAAAAACAGCAGCATGTACCATCTACAAGATGTACTGCAGAAATTCACCAAAGATCCTCAGACAGCACCTTCCTAACCCATGACCACTTCCATCTAGAAAGGCAAGGGCAGCAGATACATGGCAACACTACCACCTTCACGTTCCCCTCCAAGTCACTCACCATCCGCTTTTGGAAATATATCACCGTTCCTTCATTGTTGCTGGGTCAAAGTCCTGGAATTTGCTCCCACATGGCATTGTGGGTCAACCCACAGCAGGTGGACTGCAATGTTTCAAGAAGAGAGCAAGGAATGGGCAATAAATGCTGGCCAAGCAATGATGCCCCATCCCACAAATGAATTAAAAAATGCATATTATATCATGTTGCTAAAGTTTTTTTTAATTGTTTCTGGTTAAGAAAGAAAGTAGATTAGAATGTTGTAATAACTCTCCTTCTTATCCAGCCCAATTAAAGTAAAAAAAGTATTTTGAATTTTCCAGGATTTCTAAATATACGTTAGTGAATGAACCCCTCCTGCCCTCCCTGAATAATAAATGCAGAATAATTTTTTTCTGTTTCATGGATTATTTTATTTTAATTTGCAAATGTATTATTTCAGTGTCACCTGAGTAAATTGGTAGCACTCTTAGATCTGTGCAAGAATAATTTGTATTCCATTCCAGATTTTATCACATAATCTTGGTATTGGTACTTCAAGGCAGTACTACAGAGACATATAGTGTTGTATAAAATGTGCAATGCCCTTTGGACGAGGTGTTGAACCATCTTTAGATGCAATTTTACATCCATTGTCATTTTAACCCAAATTCCTCCAAAACACCACGACAGAATGTATTGGAAACAGAGTGATACTGATTTTTTTAACTAGGTTGGTACATAGAAGCAGAAGAAATCTTCGATCTGTGAACTTTCCCTTTATAAATGGCCTTCCATACTTCCAATTTTTGGTCAGAGGTTCAGAATTCAATAGGAGTTGGACCAGCTAACCAAAGAAGAGCCTAAGAGACTGCCCTGCTCCCTGAGGAAAGCCTGCCCAAGAGCACTATTATTGCTCAAAGTTTAAAAATAATGATTAAAACAGAAAATGCTTGCTTTCATCGTTCATTCTCCATTTGCCATCCAAACTATGGCTTGTACCAATGCTCCATATTATCTCATATCCTCTGTGCCATCCAATGCAGTATAACCATTTGTCATGTCCCGTAAAACTCCATATGACCCCATTGGCCGTATATAGTTCTTATGCCAGCTCAGTGTTAGTTCATACTTCCTAACAACCACCCTTGTCCGCTCTCCAGCCAACTCACCTAACGTCAAGCATGGGCTTTAATCAAAAGGGGGTGGAATATAAAACATTCCTTCAACAATCTACCCATCCCCCATAACCCCTAATTCCTCCAACCATCTACCCATCTCCATGGTCCCTTAAATCGTTATTCAGTTTAGTGACTACTTTCATTCATTCCCCTTCATCTTAACTGACCATCCAGCTTAATGAGTATACATAGGTACTTATACTCAAAGGAGAACAAACATAGTTCTATTATTCACCTTTCTATATTGCAGACTACACTGTATACCAAAAAGCACTTTTATTCAAAAATATACATTTTCACACATATTGATATTTCTTGTCAGAAAATCATAAAGGCTGGCAGATCACAATGCCATCACATTTATCAGGTCAGTTAGCATGAATTGAACTTTTGAGATTTGGTTGTCACGCGTTTGGTATACAAGACACCTCCTCACTTATTACCCCACCTGGCTTTTGGTACAATGTTTATGTCCAGGACTGAGCATTACCCCGATCAGCATGCTACTGAGACTGATCTCTGAACTGTATAGGGGACTCCATCCCACAGGAGTTCTGAGTTATTTAGACCTAAGTTTATAATTTATTATATTTTCAAAGACCCTAAAAGCAAAGGGATAATCCCTAATGTCAAACCATCGGAATAAGAAAGAAAGATTGGAGAAATGTTAGCCATTCAATTATGAAGGGAGTCTGAGGAGTGAATTTAAGAAATATAGAAGGCAATTTTAGGAAGGTAAATCCAGAAAGAAAAAAAATGTAGCATCTAACACGAATGAATTATATGGAGAAACTTGCCTTCCTCTCCAGTTGTGTTTTGTATTTCCAGAGGTCAGGGACACTCAACGCTGCATGGCTTATTTTACAACTGAAGTTATTTTCTGAGGTTGGAAAGCAGGATGACATCAATGTCTATATAATGTTGGTGTGTGTGGTCACTTAGCAAAACCATCAGGGTTAGTGAGGAAGAGGGATGAAAAGCAACAGGCACACATACAAACTTCAGATAAACCCAAATAATAGATATTATAACAAACTTGGTCAGATGTGCTATGATTGACCTCTGGAGTAGTTGGGACTTGAACCCAGATCTCTGGTCCAAAGTTAAGAACATTCCCTATGCACCACACAACCTTTTATCATCTACTTATATCTTTGGTTCAGATTTCTACCGTTGAAATCATGTTTTGCTCAAATATCTACTTCAAGCTTTAGTAACATTAGAATGTTAATTCCTATCAGACACTCTAATCAACTGGCAATTAGAAGCTAATTAGCAAAGTCATTAGAATGAGAATTTGTAATTCCTGCGCATGGTGGGATGTTTACCCTATCCAGCACTTCTTTTTAATTAAAGAAAGCACCCCTCCTGAGCAAGCTAATGCACATTGTCACCCAAACAACGCTTTTTAACCAGTATAGGTTTTCATATCTTTGTTGCTTTCACATTAACACAGAACTTTATGTTTTGAATGGATGCCATCCTGCAGCTACATGTTTGAGATGTGAACCCGTCTGTACCGGTTCATTTGTGGGGCACTTGGAGAGAAAAGCATTCACTTCCAGATTGGCAGGATATGTGGTGGATCTGTGGTGTTCAACCACACCCCTCCAACCAAAACAAGGACAGAACCCCCCTGGTCCTCACCTTCCACCCTACCAACCTCCGCATAAACTGCATCATCCGCCGACATTTCTGCCACCTACAAACGGACCCCACCACCAAGGGTATATTTCCCTCCCCACCCCTATCCTCTTTCTGCAAAGACTGTTCCCTCCATGACTACCTGGTCAGGTCCACACGCCCCTCCCCCCCCCCAACAACATTCCTTCCCCTGCCACTGCAGGAATTGCAAAACCTGCATCCACACCTCCACCCCCCCCCCTTCCATCCAAGGCCCAGAGGAGCCTTCCACATCCACCAGTTTGACCTGCACATCCACCAGTGTCATTTATTGTATCAGTTGCTCCCGACGCAGTCTCCTCTACATTGGGGAGACTGGACGCTTCCTTGCAGAGCACATTAGGGAACATCTCCGGGACACCCGCACCAATCAACCCCACCGTCCCATGGCCCAACATTTCAACTCCTCCTCCCACTCTGCCAAGGCCAGGTCCTGGGCCTCCTCCACCACCATTCCCTCACCACTCAACGCCTGGAAGAAGAAAGCTTCATCTTCCATCTCAGAACACTTCAACCCCAGGGCATCAATGTGGACTTCACTAGTTTCCTCATTTCCCCTCCCTCCACCTTACCCCGGTTTCAACCTGCCAGCACAGCACCATCCTCATGACCTGTCCGATCTGCCAATCTTCCTTACCACCTATCCTCTCCACCCTCCTCTCCAACCTATCACCTTCATCCCCACCCCCATCCAACTATTGTACTCTTAGCTACCTTTTCCCCAGCCCCACTCCCCTCCCATTTATCTCCCCACCCCGGGAGATTTTCCTGCTCCTCAGATGCTGCCTGATCTGCTGTGCTTTTCCAGCACCACTCCAATCCCAACCTCCCCAGATTTATGTTGAGGACTGAGATTTTCGCATGGGAATTTATAGAGTGGATGGAGCAAGAAACTTGTTAAGAGGTAAAGCATTTTTGGGTAAGAATACTAAATTAGAAAGGAAGATAGCCAGACTGATAAAACTAAGGCAGATGGTCATGACTTGCAGATGCCGGTGTTGGACTGAGGTGTACAAAGTTAAATATCACACAACACCAGGTTATAGTCCAACAGGTTTAATTGGAAGCACACTAGCTTTCGGAGCACCGCTCCTTCATCAGGTGGTTGTGGAGGACACAATTGTAAGACACAGAATTTATCGCAAAAGTTTACAGTATGATGTAACTGAAATTATACATTGAAAAATATCTGGATTGTTTGTTGAGTTTTTCATCTGTTAGAATGACCATGATAGTTTCACTTCTTTCATGTGTAAATCACAAAACATTTTTTAAAAGTTACATTCTCAGGTTAACTGTAACAATTGGTGTTAGCCAGATAATATGTTGAAGGTTTTAGCCCCTTGTGTTCCCTGTCTGTGCCATAATATTTAGACTGATTCTAATCTAAATAGTGAGTTAACAGAGTCTTAGATGGATTGATGCCGTTTTTGAGCAAAGTACAATGTAACTCTGCAAGTACAAATTCACTTCACAAACGTATGTGTATATTCTAATCTAAAATCTAAAAGCAGATGGTGTTCAATATGGGGAAGATTGGGGTACCTTCTTTCGACCCAACGACAATAAATCAGAATATTTCCTGCATGGCAAAAGATCCAACACTCTGTAGGATCATGTACAGAAATCAGTAAAACCTAGTGTATGAGGAGAAAAAAATTGTCCAAACGAATAATGGAATGTTTATCTTTATCCTAATGGGTCACATCAGTATCCTCAGAGATTGGCAACTATTGGATGCAAATGTCCACGGACAAGGGGCGAATGTGGCTAATGTGCATGCATCATGCCCTGAGATGAGGTTATGTGTTGACCAATATGGAGGCTCCTCACAGCTAGTGGTGAGCTGAAGTTACCAGGTACCCATTCTGACTTCCTAGTCAAAAATTCCTGGCCTCTAATTGCTTGGTAGGATAGGAAGCTGTATATTAATGAGGTTGGGTCTGAGGTTAATAAGGTTATTAACAAACTATAATACCCCTTAATAGGCAACTGAGTGCTGCCTAGCAAGATTCTTAGAACTGCGTTAAAAGACGCAGCAAGTTGAACCCAACTTCAATATAAGTCTCACTGGCCTTCTCACATGATTCTGTTATATTCCTCCCATAGCCCATATTGTTCAGGCCTCTGTAAGATTCTGCCCAGTGAAAATGGCACAGAATTGTCAAAACGTTACCAGAATTTAAGGGTTTCAATTAAGAAGCCTGGTTGCATAAGTTTGAATGTTCCTTTACTGCTCAGACTTTCAACAGATCTAATCAGATATACCATGGTACTATAAGATTATAGTTTAAACCACAAAAATGTTGAGCAGGTGAGATTATGTTTCCTGCCATGTGAAGACTGGAGAAAAAAAAAAGCCAATTATCAGCAGTGATAAAATTGAACACAATTACAGTGAAAATGCATGTGAAATAAGCTCCATACCAGAAGAGAAGTAACCTTACAACCTTTAATACTTTCTCAGCCATCAGGACCCATTTCATTTTGTGTAACATCCCATATCCTTTTGGATTTGATTCTGCTGTTTCTGTCTATGTAGCAAATTCTACCCCTTCAAAAAAATACCCTGTTAAGCTAAAAGAAAAAGCACTATGTAATACAAAGGAATTGAAAATATTACACTGTTCCTATATTGGGTGAGGGCAAGGGCAGTGTGTTTTATATAAAACAATAAAGGTTGTATACTAATGATATTAAGTTGAATGTCAAAGTGGTTGAAGTGTACTCATGTATCAATTTCCTAACATCCCAGCTGTTATGGACCAGACCCAACCCTTAAAACATTTTTAAGCAGGTAGCCCAGACCATGAAGTTGCTATTTGTTTCAGGTAAATGTAAAAAGCCAAGTTTTAAACAATCAGAATTTATTTACAAAATTATGGAATGAAACACAAAGAACAGAAAATAGAATACCAGATAACTTATCCTATCCAATTCGATAGACAATCCCAACTTAATGATGCTGTTCTGAAAATACTTGCAACAATCCCCAATATCAGACCCCTGAGCACAAGGAGTAAAAATGACACAAAAAGCTTACAGGTTACAAAGTTAGAAGGAGGGAGCGTACAAGCAGCCTTTCTTCACGTACCCTGCTGCTGAACTGAATCAAAAACTCTAATCTAAACAAAGGCTATCTACACAGATGGCCATTCTCCTTTGATTGTACGGTTTTATTTTAAGACATGGAAGACTTAGGTCGGAGGTACCATCTGTTAGGGGTAAACAAATAGGCCTCTAATAAACCTTTCAAGCCCAGTCTATTTGTGCCTGGCCAATTACCCCCTGTCAGGAAAAAAAACTCAAGGGCATAGTTACTTTGTAAAAAGACCAACATTGTGACATAGCAAAGGATCAATATCTCATGCTCCATTTACTGTTTATCACACGATCACATAGTTTTAAACCAGGTTCAGTAAGAAGTGCGGATTGAATAAAGGCAAAAGTGAGGACTGCAGATGCTGGGAACCAGAGTTCAGATCAGAGTGGTGCTGGAAAAGCACAGCAGGTCAGGCAGCATCCGAGGAGCAGGAAAATCGACGTTTTGGGCAAAAGCCCTTCATCAGGAATAGAGGCAGGAAGCCTCCAAGGCGGAGAGATAAATTGATGGGTAGGGCTATGGAGAAGGTAGTAAAGAGTAGAATAGGTGAATGGGGGTGCGGATGGAGGTGATAGGTCAGAGAGGAGGGTGGAGCGGATAGGTGGGAAGGGAGATTGGCAGGTAGGACAGTGCTGAGCTGGAATTGAATAAAGTTGACCGGTGTATAATGCTACTTCCCAGCAAACAGTTCTGTGATCACAATGTTTACTTACTTTGGTATGTGTATGATGTGAAGAAGTGAACAAGAATATGTATTTTCACGAGACACCATGGGCACAGTCTAACAGTGATGTGAGTGATTTGATTGCGGAGAGATGTGAGGCACAATAAGACAGGAGGTCTGGCCAGGCTAATCTCAACATCAAGATGAACTCACTCCACCTTTTATGCCTTTCACAAGCAATGGGATGAGATTCTTACTAGGCCGGGCAAGATGCCAATTAACGAGAATTAATGTTTGTTCAATGTCTTAATGCCTCAACTCATCTCATTAATGTTCAGCCTCCCCTTCCATCAAATTCATCAACTAGGTATCTTGAAAACTCAACAAGGAAACCAAACAAGGTACCTGACAGATTCAGCACACTGCTTACTCTGATGACATCCACATGGCACCAATAATTCACGTCTCATCCACAGTCAATGGTATCTATGATCTGTCAACCTATAACGACTATCCCAGGACTTCAACTACTTTGTTAGAACACGAAGGGTCCCTGGACCTGAAGAATTAACTCTTCTTTCTCTCTTTACAGTTGCTGCCTGACCTGCTGAGTTTGTCCAACACTTTGGATTTTTTTTGTGGTCACCTTATTTACCAGGGATGGGTTGGAAAAGTAGGCAAGTGTCGGCTCATGTCAAGGTGGTGTTAGGGGACTCGGGCAAGTGTGAAGCCTGTGGGATTTACTGGATGGCCTAATAAAAAGGCAATGTGGATGTTTGGGGTTTCAAGCTGACACTGGAAGGCACTGATAATAGAGTGTGCTCACTTTCATCAGAGAATCTCTATAACGACATGTAGAAGGGGTGGAATAAGTGACTTGAACTGTGATGGATGGGAGTGCCACATATCCCTATCATTGGACTTTTAAAAGGAAAGAACATTAGTCACAGACCATGAAATGTGCAGCACACTGGCAAGTAGGCTGTCTGTTCCCTGGTCATCCTAAGCATTGACCTTCTCTGTGTGTTGCACCTCTCTGGTACACTGCCAAACATCTCTCTGCCAGCTTAAACTTTGCACACAGAGGGAGCCAAATGTTAGGGATGTGGAACAAGAAGGGACAAAAGTTGACTAAGACCCAATGCAATGTGGGCGCATTGTTCACTCTGCTTGCAGATGGTGCAGTGGGATGTCAGTGCAGACCATCCATGGAGCAACATCTGTGGCCATAAAGTGCATCTGGATAGTGTAAAAATGCATTGATGCAACTTCTGGGCAATGAGGGCTATTACATTCCACATACCTGCCTGTTACTGCTGCTGTTCCTGTGTATTTGGTTGAAGTCCCTGAATGCCAACGTCACAGGATCATTTCTTACCTAGGATGAGCACGTGCCCAGTACTCAATGGGCCTTTGAAGATGACACAAGTCCGAGGGATTACGGAGTTTTGCTGTACATTCACCAAGAGGCGAGATGTTCCAGAAACAGCACATGGTAAGGTGGGGTGGAATTGGAGTGCTGCCACAGTGGCATGGTAGGTAATTAAGACACAAGGTTAGTAAGATAGGATGAGAAATCTCACAGGGTCTCTCAGTGAAAATCTCTCCAAATATCTGGACACAATTTGGACTTAGCCAAAAAAAGAGTAAGATTCAGCGTTTTTTTAAAACATCTTACATATTAAGAAGAGCATAACATTTTATCCAGATATTGCTCTTGAATTTACACAAGTTCCAACTCCAGAAGTGATGATAGTAGTAATGGGAATGTTATATCAGACATCAGATTGGGAATATATTGGTCTTCATGTGGCTTTTTATTTCATTTCTTTCTCAAGCGCATTCAAATTTTTTTACCATTGGGTGTTCTTTGTGATTCACTCTCCATTCTTCTTCCACTCTTACTTTGACCCAGGTGATTTATTTTCAGTTTCCAGTTTCAGGTTGTCCCAGGACAAATCTCTTAAAGTCCCGTGTCTCATTTTCTTCCTACTGTTGACACTGAAATGCAACACCAATGTGAAATTAAAGAAGTAAGTTTGAAATCTGAATCTGCAGTGTTTTGAATCCTTATCAGATCAATTTTATCTTGGAATGTTGCCAAAATCAGATAACAAGGTGCAGATTCTTAAATTAGCTTGATTTCAATGTGACACCACATAATTGATACTTTTTGATAAATAACCTAACTTTAGGTTTTGAAATGGTAAAACTCTCATTTTATTTCTGGACTAACTAGTTATTTCAGTCTTGGATGAATGGACAAAAGCATTATTTGTAGAGAAGGATTCGGATACTGAAAAGTGACTCTTCAATACACTTCCTTGTGTGTCTATTTCATTTCTGAACCCGTGGGTAAAATTCATTTTGCAATTGCCAGGACATATACAATGAATTGATCAATCAGAGAGTGGCACTTTCATTTTAAATCTTGTCATCGTGCCTAATCCTCAGCACAAAGAGAAAACCAGACAAACCAAAGACAGAGTCATCTGACAGGTCGAGCAGAAATGCTTTCACTCTGCTGTTGGAGTCGGTCAGAATTTTTTCTGATAAGAAGTGTTGAAACAGGTGCTATATTCTCTGATTCTTTTAGGTCAAGTCTATTGTGATAGATTTTGTCGCCTTATGCAAATCAACAAAAGTCCTAGTGTATATAGCAGTTGTCATCACCAATGGTCTACGCATCAGCAACACACAACAGTGCTGGAGAAATTCCATCAACTGCACCTCCACTGTGTTCTCCAGAGCCAATGTGAGGACCATCAAACAAACACTTGTGTCCATTTTGTAGCCAGCTCCACAAGCATTTATGCAAAACCCCTGTACAGTCAAGTTTGAATGAGGAGTTTGTCCAGCTGACTGGTAATGTTGCCAACAGGTCCTGTGTGCTTGACTCACAAATGGTCAACATTCTCATGAAGATAAATCACTTCAAAGACACTCTGAAGACATCTTTGAAATGTGGTGGCATTTACCTTAATGACTGGTAGGAACTTGCCACCAATTGCTCAGAATGGTGGCCACTTGTCTATCAAGCTGCATCTTGCTTTGAAATTCAAGAAATTAAAGATGTGGCAAAATGGTAGGAGAGAAAGCTCAAACTTTTAGAAAACTTGTCTCCTATTATTAATTACAAACCAAGGAATTCAAATTTAATGGGCACAATAGCTAGATGATATAAAGTTGCAATAGTTTTACCAGATCATAGGGTTGCTTTCTCATTAGACAGAGACGATTGGTGGTGGTTTAACCTGAGGGTCACTACACCTCAGGCAAGGGGAAAGGTTGAGAAGGAGAGCCCTTCATGGTAACCTCAGCTAATGTGGAAACTGAACCCACACTTTTGGCATTCCAACACATTTTGCCAGACAGCAAAAGGAACTAATATCAAAAATACATCAAAAAATACATTGAGTTTCTAAATTTAACCAAGTTAGAAAATTAATGGGCAGAAGCAAAGTAGTTCCCTCCTGAAAAGGAGGAAATAGACACTATGATAGCCTCATGGTTACAGTACCTGATTAACTATTAAGGGCTTCCAGAAATAGAAGAGGTGCTATAGGGGCATGGGTTTGGCATGACAAAGCGAGAAAGTGTCAGGCCTCAATTAGTTCTTCATGCCCTCAGAATGACTAGGTCAAGAACGTTCTTTCTTCTTGGATTTTCTTTTTTATTTATTCACGGAATATAATTGTCATTGGCTAGGCCAGAGTATATTCTACGCCCTTGCCACATTCAGTGCTTCCTCCAAGTGCTGTTTAACATGGAGGAGTACTGATTCATCAATTGAGAAAGGGCTCTACATGGTAAGAAGCAGGAGGTTTCCTTGTCCATAAGACTTCACGGCATTGGATTCAATACTGAGGACTGCCATGGCAACCATACCAAGTGTATACTACTGACCCACCACCTCTGTCTAGTCTGTCCTTCTTATTGGATTGGACTCACCAAGGGACGGCGATGGTAGTATCTGTGTCATTGTGTGTGATGTATGATTCCGTGAGTGTGATGATGTAAGGCTGTTGCTCAACTAGTCTGTGAGGCAGCACTCCAAAGTTTGGCACCAGCCCCCAAATATTAGGGAAGAGGACTTTTCAGGGTGAACAAGGCTGTGTTTGCCATTGTCATTACCAGTGCCTGGGTTTTGTGGCAGGTGTTCCGTCTGGTTGTGTTCATTTTCTGAGACAGATTAACTTGTTCAGCCATTTCAGAGGGCAGTTAAGAGATAACTTGGGGGTGGAGGGGGGGGGGGGGGGGGGGGGGGATGTGGGGGGTGGGGCGGGGAGGTGGGGGGGGTGGGGGGGGGGTTGTCTGGAGTCCCATATCGACTAACCAGATAAGTCCAACAGTTTTCCTTCCTTACAGGTACCAGATTAGTGAAGCACATGGGTTTTAAAGATAATCAACAATAACAAATTAGAAGAAACACATAAACATGTAAACAATATCCTTACCGGTATAAATTCATCAAAGAGGAAGAAAACAATAACCAACTCTCCTTCCTAGACACCACAATAGAATGAAAAGCCAATGGAGAGCTGCAGACCAGTCTTTACAAGAAAGCCACACACACTGACGAGATATTCAACTACAGGAGCAACCATCCCAACACCCAGAAACGGAGCTGCATCAGGACATTATTTAAATGAGCCAGAACACACTGCAGCACCCAGGAACAATGAGAAGCTGAGGAAAACCACTTATACAATGAATTCAGGGACAAAAGATACCCAATAAGTGCAGATTCCTGCATAACAGACCTAAACAGGAAGGCACAACACGTCTAGAAACTCTAGCCACCCTACTGTACATCAAAGGCATCTCAGAGATGGGGAGGGGATGCAATAACTAATGGTATTATCATTGGACTGTTAATCCAGAGATCCAGATAATGATCTGGGATCCAGGTTCGAATCCCACCACAGCAGATGGTGGAATTCAAATTCAATAAAAAAAAACACCTGGAATTAAGAATCTAATGATTACCATGAATCCACTGTCAATTGTCGGAAAAAGCCATCTGGTTCACTAATGCCCTTTAAGGATGGAAACTTCATCCTCTCCTGGTTTGGTCTACATGTGACTCCAGACCCACAACAATGTGGTTGACTCTTAACTGCCCTCTGGGCAATTAGGGACGGGCAATAAATGCTGCCTTGCCAGTGACGCCCTCATCCTGTGAATGAATAAAGAAAAGATGATGGCCAGACTACTCCAGCCCGTAGGCATCATGGTAGCTCACAAACCTACCACTACACTGAAACAGTACCTGATGAGTTTAAAGGACCTTGTACCAAAAACCAGCAGAACGAGTGTCATATACAAAATACCCTGCAAGGACTGCAAAAAACATTACATTGGTCTAACGGGCAGGAAGTTAGCCATCGGGATACACGAACACCAACTAACCACCGAAAGACATGACCAAATATCACTGGTATCCATACACATAGATGAAGAGGGACACTGGTTCAACTGGGACTAGGCATCCATCCTAGGACAAACTAAACAAAGGCACACACAGGAATTCTTAGAGGCCTGACATTCAAACCAGAACTCCATTAACAAATGTACAGATTTGGACCCTATTTACCAACTTCTCAGAAACAGAACCAGAAGTGTTATCACCTGACACAACAGACCCAGACACATAATTAGCAAATGGGACAGAACCCCATTGCTTCACAGGAGGCTCATTGATGATGTTACCTAGCACAGTGACTAAATATCTGAGAATAAATCCATCGGCTCAGCAAGCAAACTTACAACTTGATCCACAACCTGAGCAACAAAATCCTCCAAAATCTCAATAATTGGCAATGGTTTTATCTTCACGTTTAGTTGCCTATTTTATCTGAATTCAAATTTGACTATACCTGGTGAAATTCAGAGCAATACCTATATCTCTGAATTACAAGTCCAGTGTTTATACCACTATGCCATTGTCTTGTCTTTAATGAGAGCTCCTTATGTGCTGTCACATTTATGTACAGACTGATACATGTGCTTGTAATTCTATGAGGAGTAATGTTATTTGTCTGTTACTGTATTCTTAATTTTACATTGCTTGTGGCTTTAATTGTTACAATAAAGGTGTTAAAAATCAACATCTTATCCATTGATTCCTTTCATCTGAATTGTTTGAAGGTATCTTGATTTTCATGCTATTGTCTCTGTGGGGATTGTAACAGCATTGCTTAGAGTCATGGAGTCATAGAGACATACAGCACAGAAACAGACCCTTTAGTCCAACTAGTTCATGCCGACCAGATATCCCAAATCAATCATGTTCCATTTGCCAGCACTTGGCCCATATCCCTCCAAACACTTCCTGTTCATATACCCATCCAGATGCCTTTTAAAGTCACAATTGTACCAGACTCCACCACTTCCTCTGATAGCTTGTTCCATACACACACCACCCTCTTCATGAAAAAGTTGCCCCTTAGGTCCCTTTTATATCCTTCCTCTCTTATCCTAAACCTATGCCCTCTCATTCTGGACTCCCCCACCTTAGGGAAAAAACCTTGTCTGTTTACTCTATCCATGCCCCTCATGATTTTATAAACCTCTGTAAGGTCACCCCTCAGCCTCCAACACTCTACAGAAAACAGTTCCAGTCTAATCAGCCTCTCCCTTTGCCTGAAACCCTCCAACCATGGTAACATCCTTGTAAATCTTTTCTGAACCCTTTTGAGTTTTACAACATCCTTCCTAGTTTCTCGACGTATCTCTATTTGGAAAATACACAATGCGTCATCTAATACGCTATGCACATACTATGATATATAATGCGTATAATGTTACATGCAGTTAACAGAAATTGGATTTCTTTGTGATATTCCTTGCAAATCATGCTTTTCTGTTTAGATTCACAAAGAAGACTTCTGACATTCACTCTCTCACCATTTTAAGTTTTATAAGATGTCATGGCTAGCACTGAATCTTCAGCAGTCGTGGAATGTAATTGATGTTCATGGACAAAACTGGAGTTAAAAAAAGAAACTGACGTTAATTATATAGGCCAATTGGAGATGCTGTGAAGGACAATACCGGGTTTGGATCTGATTTGCTCATTATTTCAGTAAGTTGAAGCTTTTACATGAAGGTTCAAGTGTGACGTACTACATAGAGTCATACTTACGGCAAATCAGGGCAGGACTTAAACGGTTAATGATAAGGTTCTGGGGAGTGTCACTGAACAAAGGGACCTTGGAGTGCAGATTCATTGTTCATTGAAATTGGAGTCGTAGGTAGACAGGATAATGAAAAAGGCATTTGATACTCTTACTTTTATTGATCAGTGCATTGAGTATAGGAGCTGGGAGGTAATGTTGTTGCTGTACATGACTTTGGTTAGGCCACTTTTGGAATACAGCATTCAGTTCTGGTCTCCTTGCTATAGGACAGATTTTGTTAAACTTGAAGAGATTTACAAGGATGTTGCCAGGGTTGGAGGGATTGAACTACAGGGATAGGCTAGGTAGGCTGGGGCTAATTCCCCTGGAGCATTGGAGGGTGAGGGGTGACCTTATAGATGATTATAAAATCATGAGAGGCGTGGTTGGGTCTTTTCCCCAGGGTAGCAGAGTCCAAAACTAGGGGGCCTAGGTTTAAGGTGAGAGGGGAAGGAATTAAAAGGAATCTAAGACGCAACTTTTTCACACTGAGGGTGGTATGTGTATGAAATGAATTGTCAGAGGAAGTGATGGAGGCTAGAACAATGACAACATTTAAAAGATGTGTGGATGTGTATATGAATAGGAAGGGTTTAGAGATATAGGGGCAAAATGCTGGTAAATGGGACTAGATTAATTCAGGATAAATGGTTGGCATGGACGAGTTAGACCGAAGGGTCTGTTTTTATGCTGTACATCTCAATGACTTTATGAATCTAAGTGTACCCATAATATGGTTACTTGGGGCAGAAGTTTGCAGATATCACAGTTTCTTGCTCACACCTCCCACCACCTAAAGCTTTGGCAGGAAGTGCACCCTGCTGATGTTTCCTGTCCAACACCTTTTAACACACCAGAGAAGGTGAATTGGCTGGAGGTATTGGTTCTGCCCCTCATTTGTGAGGATGCCCCATTCAGTAATCTGCCAGTCAATGTGTTTGGATGAGTGAAAAGGCCTGTGGTAGTAGGATACCACGTTGGGGGTCTTGATGAGGAGGTCATTCTGACCCATAATGGAGTAGACCTTGAGTTGGAGATTGCCCTGATCTGGAAATAGGGCCAGTGCTGCCTTCAGCATTTCATCTCCAACTTTCCCGTTTGAGGCCTGAACTAGACGATTTGCCAAACTTCCCTCCTATTCCTGTATGTCTTTCGCCATTGGGCAGTAAGTGGCCTTTACTGAACCGATAAATGGCCTGTTAAGGGCCCAGGGCAGTGGGGCTATCAAGGTCTTGCCTGTCCCATGTAAAATTGCAACAGAAAGCTCTCACAATAGCAACCCCCCACCTTCTATTGTGTACCTATGGCGGGGATTTGTAAAATTCTACCCTTGACTAGTTTATAGAAGGTAGTGAGAAAATATGCAATTATATCCTTGTGGGAATCAGCACATTCAGAAGGAAATTAAAATCTAAGAGGTGCCCTGATATCTTTGAAAAGTTTTGAAGTAATTATACTCGTTTCCTGGAAAAACACACCTCCTGAACATGGACATGAAGGAACAAATGAATTAATGTTGTTTTATCATTTTATTATTTTATTACAAGTTTAACATGCTGTTCAAAACTGAGCAGCACAGGTGATTTCTCAGATTCAGTTAAAAGATTACATCATAACCAATGTCCATATTTGTTTGTTGGAATTGCAGGAACATGTTGGTGATTAACGGGAAAGTAGTATATACTGTATTGCAACATTGTACACTAAGATGCAATTTAGTCAAGATGACTTGCACTTTAGAAGGTAAATGCGCTCTTTAATGGACTGGTACACGGGTTCTACTGAATTTGCCCTCAACTGAGGTACATACCTACAATTCCAGTACATGCTTATGAAATTATATAATAAAAGTGGTATTACTTTAACACTTCCATTTTTCAAGGAGAATCATCTTCACCTAAATTTCAAGCTGTCCGGAAATGGTATTTCAAGTGAACATGAATACGCTTGTCAATAACCCTTAGCCATGTTCCTGTTTTTACTTCTTTAAGCTCTCAGAAGTGGTCAGCTCATATATTCTGTAGAAGTGCCCAATAATATTGATGACAATTTTCACAACATGGGGGGAAAAAAATCTTTGCTGAAGCTGGGGAGTCAACCAGAATCCTTCGAAAATGAAGCATAGTAGTGAGCAATGACTGACAGGATCGCCAAGTTTTCTTTAATGAATACATCCCAATGAATTAGATAATTGTGTTATAGGTATGTGGTACTTATCATTTTGCTACTGTGCAAAATGAAATATTAAACATACAATGATGTTGTAATAGTACTGCATAAATGATAGATGTGAACATAATGTGATTGGAAGAGGCAGTGGGTGACTGATAAGAAGAGATGACAGTTGTGGTGACCCCAAGTGAAATGAGAGAAGCTGGATGAAGAAAAGGAGGTGAACAACACTTGTAGAACATTTTGTATTTTAATAGGACAAATGATCTGATTATATATAATAAAAGCAAAATACTGTTGATGCTGGAAATCTGAAGTAATCACACAGACAATGCTGGAGAAACTCAGCAGGTCTGTAGAAGAGTCATACCAGCTTTGAAATGTTAACTCTGTTTCTGTCTCCACAGATGCAGCCAGATCTGATGTTTAATATTCTTCTGTCACATTCATGCAACACACTTCAAAACCTCAAAAGAATAAAGGAAAATAAGCTCAGCTTTTCTAGCAATACTGAGGATCAGGCATTCACAAATTGTTGCCAATCTGAAATGACTGCACAGGGGCCAATATCCCGTCACCAAGTTACCCTTTATTTACATGGGCACAGTACATGGACTCTGACCAGCCAGCTCAGAACCAATCCCTAGAATGAGGAGGCTGTCTGAATTCCCTGTTTGTACCTGTCAGCCAGAGATTCCTGATTGTCCGGTTAACAACTCCAATCAAGGACTTCCTAGTCTAGGAAATCCACCAGACCCTTGTTCTAATCGCTTCACAATCTATAAGATAACTACTACATCTCTATTAATGTTGGCAGCAGGTTAGGATGGGAATCTAGATTAGAGTGGTGCTAGCAGAGTTCCTAGCAGAGTTGGATGCTCTAGCCAGAGCTTGTTCGCTCCACCCGCTCTTCTTCTTTTCCTCATTCTCTTCTCTTTTTCTTTTTCTTCTTCTCCTTCCTCTTTTTCTCCCTTTGATTCTAGGCCTCTGACGCTGATTCCTGGCCTCAAGTGTCCTCTGGCTAGGAGTGACGATCCCTGGCCTCTTGCAAGTGATGGTTCCTGGCTTCCAGTGATGAATTCCAGCTTGGTATAGCTGCTTCCCCTCGTGGCGTGGTCACCTCCTGGCCTCCTGCAGTGGCCTCCCAGTATTGGCACGGCGACTGCCAGGTATGGCATGGAAACCTCCTGGCCTCCCACAGTGGCCTCCCAGCATGGTGTGTTGCCAGCGCGGTGTGGAGCCAGGGCCCAGTGTGGACTGGAATCTAAATGCCAGTGTGGTCTGCTGTACTGAACTCTTTTCTGTAATGCTGAGCATTTTATTTCTATAACAAATCTTGTAACAAAACAAGTTGTGTCAAGATGGTGATTTGGAAATTGTTGGACCTTGTTGACTATGGGGTCTTTGATTGGGTTGTTAACCTGGATCAGAAAAGACCTGGCTTACCAGTATAAACAAGAGAATTAGAATCTCCTCAGTTCAGGGGACTGACTCCAAGCTGGCTGGCCACAGACAGTGTACTGTGCACAGGTAAATAAAGGGTGTGACAGGATACCAGCTTTTGTGCAGTTATTTCAGCCGAGGTACTTTTGTACCTAACTTAGCGCTATAACCGGTGACATACAAACTTTCCACTATACTCACTGAGGCTATTCTATTCTTGTAAAAAGAAGTTTTCTCAGCAATAGCTTCAAATGGACCTGAGAATGTGTATATTCAGACTATTTTCTCACAAAATAACACATCATTCGCAATTTGAACACCATGTAGAGGGAATTATTCATTACTATTGTGGGAGAAGGCTTATCTTCTCAGCTTACTGAGGAACTTTGGCGGATTCTTGTTTGACAAATTCAAGTTGCACCATCTGATGGCTGGATCATACCATCAGACGGGTGGCACGGTGGCACAGTGGTTAGCATTGCCGCCTCACAGCGCTAGAGACCCGGGTTCAATTCCCACCTCATGGAGTTTGCACATTGTCTGCGTGGGTTTCCTCCGGGTGCTCCGATTTCCTCCCACAGTCCAAAGATGTGTAGGTCAGGTGAATTGGCCATGCTAAATTGCCCGTAGTGTTAAGTGTAGGGGTATGGGTGGGTTGCGCTTTAGCGGGTCAGTGTGGACTTGTTGGGCTGAAGGGCCTGTTTCCACACTGTAAGTTATGTAATGTAATACCATTCCCCTTATCTTCTTTACTCCAGAAATGTCTTCTACTTCTACAGCCGTAGGACTTGTCAGGGAAGAAAGGAAGACATTTCTCTAGTACCTTTGACAATCATTGACGTGCCGAAACATTTTATAGCTAATGAAGTACTGTTAACTGTAGTCACTGTTGTAATATGGGAATCTCGCCAACTGAAGACAACGAGCCTGATTTTAAATCAGTGTAAGTTAGTAGGTAATGAGATTAAATCCTGCTCAACTGTGCAGCACTGAGAAATGTTGATTGTTATTACCAAGGTAATAGTCTAGTTTTCTGAATTCTGAACACATGTCTCTAAATTTTGAATTGCAATTATGCATTTGAGAAGGTATGTTCTTCAATTGGTGCCTGGGGACTATTTCCCACACAGAACAATACAGCACAGAACAGGCCCTTCAGCCCACCATGTCCACGCTGACCATGTTCACTTCCCAATGTCAACAGTGAAATCATGATAAACTGAATCATTTCTTATTCTTGCCAGTGCACAGGAACAAATTTAACAGATTAAAAACAAGCGTTTAATTTGAGCTGAACAAAATACCATCAATGGCAAGCACCTTCCATACTTCAGCCTGCTGCCTTACCTAGAATGGATCTTTAAATTAGATACAATTGTTTCTTTTCTCTTGAAAACCATGAGCCATTTCAGGCCATGTGTGGTTAATGGTGAGAACATTATTGCTACTTTGAGGTCATATGTGTTTCAACTTCTACTTCAGCACTCAGTGAGCATTTTGTTTGGATTTTCTGTTGCCTTTGTATATTATTTCTTCATTTCCCCAAAAAACAATTAAACTTTCAGTTTCCAAACAGAGGTAAATCCGCAAAGGCAGATCTGGTGTCATGTATTCGATTGTGTCACTCTTGAAATGTGGAGAATGTAAATTGGTACAATGCGGGTTTGCCAAGGTGCAAGCAATTTTTATGTTAAAATGTTACTTCTGTGCTTCCAGTATATTTCCTTAATTTACAACACAATCTTTTCCATCTAAAAGCATTAGCTCCCGCAACTTTGAAAAAAGCGTCAAAGACATTTCCATAACCTTATTTTCCTATCACTGTTAAAGATTAATTTCATAAATTAAATGTTTGTTTTATTCATTAATATATACCTTACTGATTAACAGACCACTAAATTAATTTCTTCTCTTAATCTCATATCTAATATCATTAACTTGAAGTTTACCTGAGCTGTGTTATTTTAAATTAGATACAATTATTTTACCAACCTGTCTGTAAAGATTTTCCATAAAAGAATCGAGAGTTCATTTTAACATCAAGCAGAACAAACACTGACTGTATTACAGAACTCATTCAATTCAAAATGCGTGAGCTACTTTATGCTATTTGCTGCAATTCTATTTTGTAAAATTATACATAATTAAATTAACATAATATTTATGAAACTATTTTGAAACAATATAGATAATTTCTACAAAACAGAGAGGAGGGTCAGAAACAATAACACAGAATAAAATACCGGGTCCGTCTAGTTCACCTTATCCCATCGTTCAATGACAACGGAGTTGTTAAGTAATGATAACAACCAATCACCGTCCATTATTCTAGAACAGACCCAGTTATGAGATTAGGAAAACACCAGTGGTGGAGATGTTTAGGAGCCATAGGTTCAAAGCAATCTATTCCTCCCAAACACGCTTCACTTACCATCTGTCACGTTTCAAAATACTCAAATACTAGAGCCTCTCAAGCGAACCAGCTGTGATGTCATCTTTTCATGAGATCGGCTGACATCCTTCTCTCCCCTAAATGAAACTTGCAGATCTCTGCAAATTTGCTGTCTCCAAAATCTCTCCCCCAACCCCACCTCAATCTGCATCCACTACAGCCTGATTCTTCACGAGGTGCAGTCACTAGCTGGTGTGCTCTACCACTGGCTTTTCTTTATAACCAACAATAGAAATGAGTAAACAAAAAAAAAAGAATGAGGTCCTGTAATTAAATTCTGAAGGACTGCTATATACACATATAAGTTTGTGGGTTGAATTTGTTCTTGCAGAATTACATTTTACTTTGCTCAAAAACTGCATGAATCCATCCATCCATCCATCTGTAAATCAGTTTTTTAGATTCAAATCAGTTTGACCATTGTGGCACAGATAGCCTCACACAGGGAGCTAACACCTTCAATACATTATCTTGGTCGACATGACACCAATTGTTAAAGTTCACCTGAGAATGTAAGCTATAAAAAAAGTTTTGCATTTGAAAGAACTGAAACCAACATAGTCATCCTAAAAGATGAAAGATTTAAACAATCCAGATCTTTTTCAATATCTAATTTCAGTTACATTACACTGTAAACATTTGCGATAAATTACATTACACTGTAAACATTTGCGATAAATTCTGTCTTACAAAAACTTATTCTCCACAACCACCTGATAAAGGAGCAGCACTCTGAAAGCTAGTGCTTCCAAATAAACCAATTGTCACAGGCCTCCTGGTGTTGTGTGATTTTTAACTTTGTACACCCCAGTCCAACACCGGCATCTCCAAATCACGCTGTATTCTTAACATTTCTAGGCTTCCCAGTCACTGAGACATAGTCTTTTCCTTTCTTACAGTATTCCTGTTTTAGATAAAATGACATTGTCTTTTATAGACCGGTCCCTTTTAGACTTAAAAGCAACAACCATTCTGGATGCCTTCTGTGCCAATGTCCTTTTTTCAGTTTGGTGACCGGAATCATATACTGCATTCTCAATGATATTGTTATATAAAATGTAAGTATAAGGTATGGGATCCTGAGGGATGGGATATACATGTATTTTGAAGCAAGGACTGTTTAGGGACAGTCAACATAGCTTTGTTCATGAGAAATTGTGTCTCACTAACTCAACTGAATTTTTGAAGAAGGAACGAAGAAGGTTGATGAAGGCAGAGTGGTGGACGTGATCTATATCGACTTCAGTAAGATGTTTGACACAGCTCTGTATGGTAGACTGACTAGCAAGGTTAGATCACATGGAATATAGGGAGAACTAGCCATTTAGATACTGGCTGAAAGGATGGAGACACATCATGGTGGTGGAGGCTTGCTTTACAGACTGGAGGCCTGTGACAATTGATGTGCCAGAAGGATTGGTGTAGGGTCCATTGCTTTTTGTCCTTTATCTCAATTATTTGGATGTCAACATAGGAGGTGTGTTTAGTAGGTTTGCAGATGACACCAAAATTGGAAGTGTAGTAAACAGCAAAGAAAGTTACCTCAGAGTCGAACGGGATCTTGATCAGATGGGTTGGTGGGCCAAAGAGGGGCAGATGGAGTTTAATTTATATAAATGTGAGATGTTGCATTTTGGAAAGGTAAATCAGGGCAGTACTTATAAACTTACTGGCAAGGTCCTGTGGAGTGCTGCTGAACAAAGAGACCTTGGTGTGCTGGTTCACAGTTCTTTGCAAGTGGGGTTGCAGTTAGATAGGATAAGAAGTCATTTGGTATGCTTGCCTTTACTGGTTAGTGCATTGAATATAGGAGTTCGGAGGTAATGTTGGGGCTATAAAGGATATTGGTTAGGCCACTTTTGGAATACTACATTCAGCTCTGCTTTCCCTGCATTAGGAAGGATGTTGTGAAACTTAAAAGGATTCAGAAGAGATTTGCAAGGATGCTGCCAGGGTTAGAGGGTTTGAGCTATAGGGAGAGGCTGGATAGGCTGGGGCTGTTTTCTCTGGAACATCAGAGGCCGAGGGGTGACCTTATAGAGGTTTATAAAATCATGAGGGGCATAGATAGGATAAATAGATAAGGTCTTTTCCCTGAGGTGGGGGGAGTCCAAAACTAGAGGGCATGGGTTTAAGGTGAGAGGGGAAAGATTTAAATGGGACCGAAGGGGCAACTTTTTCACACAGAGGGTGGTGTGTGTATGGAATGAGCTGCTAGAGGAAGTAGTGAAGACTGGTACAATTACAACATTTAAAAGGCATCTGGATGGGCCTAGGAATAGGAAAAGTTTAGAGGGTTGTGGGCCAAATGCTGGCAAATGGGACTAGACTAATTTAGGACATCTGATTGATATGGATGAGTTAGACTGAAAGGTCTGTTTCCATGCTGTATAGCTCTGTGACTTTATGACTGTATATGAATGACAGGATTAAGCTCATTACTTCTACTCTATCATTACATTTTTGTACAACTGATTTAGGTTATTCAGTGCAAGTGAGCATTTTTGCAATGCATCAATTTATTGTCAGGATTAGATTAGATTCCCTACAGTATGGAAACAGGCCCTTCGGCCCAACAAGTCCACACCAACCCTCTGAACAGTAACCCACCCAGACCCATTCCCCTATATTTACCCCTGACAAATGCATCTAACACTATGGGCAACTTAGCATGGCCAATTCATCTTTAGATTGTGGGAGGAAACTGAGCACCCGGAGGAAACCCACGTAGGCACGTGGAGAATGTGCAAACTCCACACTGACAGTCACCTGAGGTTGGAATTGAACCCAGGTCCCTGGCACTGTGAGGCAGTAGTGCTAACCACTGAGCCACCGTGCCACCCTATTCCAGATCCCTTGCACTTCTATTTAAATAATAATGCCTATATAAATTCTTAACCATCATGTGAAACGTTTTGCATATCTCTCCATTCAATACTATGTGCTAGCTTTCTACCCAACTCCCAAATCTGACTGTAGCTTGTCCTTAGGATATTAAGATTATTAAGATCTCACTTCAATTTAAATAACTGCAAACAAAAAGTTCCATACAAAACCCTCTTAGCTCAGAATATATTTCAATCAGTGCAGAATTATAAATGGGATAGTGTAATATTTCATGAAATCTGTAGGAATGTTACAAGAGGACATACAATTTCTTTAATGCCAACTACTTGGTTGCCATGGCAAAATGATGCAGAAGTGGACAAGATGGACTTTCAGGAAAAGTCTGGCTCAAATGGTGAAATAAAATTTGTGTGAGAATACAAACGAAATTATAGTGGACATGAGTTTCTCGTTCTGTAAAAGTGTGGGGGTGAGGATAGGTGGTAACTAATACATCATCCCCCTGCCCAGAAACCTTGATCTATCATGTGCAAATCAGCTCATCAATAAATGACAGGTACAGCAATGGCGAGTTTCTCATCCTATCACACGCCTTAATACTGCCACTCTGGCTCACCAAAAGTTGCTGGCCAATCAGCAGCTGGCAGCCTGTAGATCTGAAGGGCTGTCAGTTATGATCTAATCATTGGGGGATCCAGAGGCAAGAAGGTAAATCATTTTTATACTCTTCTTGCAGGTGAAGTTCACAGGGAGAGGGGTCAGGGTCAGGGGTGGAGGTGGCAAGTGAAAAATGGTGGTTCCAACAGGCTACGCCCTTGTCCCCATTCATGCTTCCAATTGCTTTCAGACTGGAACAATGCAAGGTCCCCAACCTGGCAGACAGGCTGTCCTTGTTTCCCAAGAGCCGATTTTCTCACCCGCCAGGAAGAGAAGTCAAGGGTGAGCTGGTGAGTTGGGGCTCAATGTTGGCCATTCCTTATCCATTTATGGGCCATCATTCTTGGCGAGTCAAGAAGGTCACTCATGGAGTTTCGCCCCTAGAACGTTCTAGTTAGGTTCGAGGAGCTTTTGAGTATCTCGCCATGACCAGCCCACCAATTATTTCCTCTTCTCACCATCTCCGGAGGGGGGAGGGTATATTTGTTCCCAGTATATGGAAAATTGTATGAAATTCAAGAAACTGAAGAAAGCAGCAAGTACAAGAAAGCACTAACTTAAGCAGAACACAGCTTACAATTGGCTATATCACATACTGCAATGTTTCTTCTCCTACAGATTGAATTTGTCAATTGTGGCCACTCAATCTGTCAATAGTCATTTGTAATGTTATACTCCCATCTGCAGTAGTGCTGTGCCTGCCAATGGACATATATACCTGTGGATATACAAGCTACTTCTAGTCTTTGATGAACATGGGGAAAAGCTGAGGTCCAAGTACAGATCCCTGGGGAGCACCACTTGTCACATTCCATCGATCGGGATATGTACACTTGTGGAAATGACGTATGGCCTATGAAATTAAATGACAGAAGCGAGAAGCAATGCTTAGAATGAAGAGACACAGTATAAATAATTGCGACAGTTTTAAGATGGGCGTAGTAATAGAGACAACCAAAGGTTTGCGTATGCGAATCTTAGAAACATGGCAGAATAGATTGAGAAGACAGTTAATAACTATAGTAACTATAGTAACTATAGGCCAGTGAGTCTCACTTCTGTTGTGGGCAAAGTCTTAGAGAGAATTGTAAGGGATAGGATTTATGCACATCTGGATAAAAGTGATGTGATCAAGGATAGTCAGCATGGTTTTGTGAAGGGCAGGTCGTGCCTCACAAACCTTATTGAATTCTTTGAGAAGGTGACTAAGGAGGTAGATGAGGGGAAAGCGGTAGATGTGGTATATATGGATTTTAGTAAGGCGTTTGATAAGGTCCCCCATGGTAGGCTACTGCAGAAAATACAGAGATATGGCATTGAAGGTGAGTTGGAGGTTTGGATTAGGAATTGGCTCTCTGGAAGAAGACAGAGGGTGGTAGTTGATGGCAAAGGTTCATCTTGGAGTGCCGTCACTAGCGGTGTTCCGCAAGGATCTGTTTTGGGACCATTGCTGTTTGTCATTTTTATAAATGACCTGGAGGAAGGGTTAGAAGGTTGGGTGAGCAAGTTTGCGGATGATACGAAAGTCGGAGGAGTTGTAGACAGTGAGGAAGGATATGGCAGGTTACAGCGGGATATAGAGAAGCTGCAGAGCTGGGCAGAAAGGTGGCAAATGGAGTTCAATGTAGCTAAGTGTGAAGTGATTCACTTTGGTAAGAGTAATAAAAAGATGGATTACTGGGCTAATGGTAGACTACTTGGTAGTGTGGAAGAGCAGAGGGATCTTGGTGTCCATGTACACAGATCTCTGAAAGTTGCCACCCAGGTAAATAGTGCAGTGAAGAAGGCATATGGCGTACTGGCTTTTATTGGTAGAGGAATTGAGTTCCGGAGTCCTGAGGTCATGCTGCAGTTGTATAAGACTCTGGTGCGGCCGCATCTGGAATATTGTGTGCAGTTTTGGTCGCCATACTATAGGAAGGATGTGGAGGCACTGGAACGGGTGCAGAGGAAGTTTACCAGGATGTTGCCTGGTATGGTAGGAAAATCCTATGAGGAAAGGCTGAGGCACTTGGGGTTGTTTTCATTGGAGAAAAGAAGGTTTAGGGGTGATTTGATAGAGGTGTACAAGATGATTAGGGGGTTAGATCGGGTTGACAGTGAGAACCTTTTTCCACGTATGGAGTCAGCTATTACAAGGGGGCATAGCTTTAAATTAAGGGGGGGTAGATATAGGACTGATGTTAGGGGTAGGTTCTTCACTCAGCGAGTCGTAAGTTCATGGAATGCCCTGCCAGTAGCAGTAGTGGACTCTCCCTCTTTATGGGTATTTAAGCGGGCATTGGATAGGTATATGCAGGATAGTGGCTTAGTGTAGGTTAGGGGTGCTTTGATCGGCGCAACATCGAGGGCCGAAGGGCCTGTACTGCGCTGTAATGTTCTATGTTCTATGTTCTATGTTCTAATAAAAACTAGTGGGATCCTTGACTTTGTATGATGTAAATACACAACAAATTTGAACGAAATCTTATGGAACACTAGCTTGTCCTCAGCTGCAGTGTTCAGTTCACCACATTCACGAAATGTTCAGGCTGTGGAGGAAGTGCAGAGATTTATTAAAATTGTACCAGGGATACGGAGCTTGAGTTGCATGAAGAGGCAAGAGAGGCACAGGGACAGAGTCGAGGAGGGAATTGGATAGAGGTGTTCAAAATTATGATCAGTTTACAGTGATTGAGGAGTTTAAATAAGTTATAAAAAGGGTCTACTGGCAGGAGAGGTGGTAAACAGGGGAAAAGATTTACAATGATAGACAAAGGAACCAGAGATGACTCGGACATTTTATTTAATGTCCTGAAATGTGATGGTTTAGAGTGTGCTGTCTGAAAAATGTAGTGGAAGCAAGTTTATTAGTAATTTTCAAAAGGAAATTGCATAATTAAAGGAAAAATATGTATATAGTGCATGAGGGGAAAAAAGGGGAGTGAAACTGCTTGGGTAACCCATACAAAATTCACTCCAGCTGAGCCGTGATGGACCAAATGGCTTCCTTTGTACCATCCTATGATTACAGAGGATGACACATTTACATCCCACAGTATAGCCAAAAAAATACTCCAGGCCATTGCTGTAACCTTTCTCAGCCTCAGCTATCCTATTTGATGGTTTTTCTTGATAGCACTCCTAAACCTAACATTTTGTCTCAGGTGGGAAAAATCAGCATGTGGAAATTAATGAGTAAGGATCTGGGTCAATTGGCATAAGAACAAGACCTTACGAATCCAAACATTCCAACAAAGTAAAAATAAAAGTAAAATACTGTGAATGCTGGAAATTTAATACAAACACAGAACATACTGGAGAAACTCAGGAGATCTGGCAGCATTTGTGAAGAGAGAAACAGAATTAATATTTTCAATCTAATTTGATTCTCTATAGAACCACTTGATCCATCAATTTTGAACCAGAGATTGCTTCCACATGAACTGAGTAATCAAATCTCACTTTCCTCTGTTCCTTTTGTTATTTAGGGAGAACTAGCCATTTGGATTCAGAACTGGCTCGAAGGTAGAAGACAGAGGGTGGTGGTGGAGGGTTGCCTTTCAGACTGGAGGCCTGTGACCAGTGGTGTGCCACAAGGATCGGTGCTGGGTCCACTGCTTTTTGTCATTTAAATGCATGATTTGACTGTGAACACAGGAGGTATAGTTAGTAAGTTTTTAGGTGACACCAAATTGGAGTCGTAGTGAAAAGCAAAGAAGGTTACCTCAGAGTACAATGGGACCTTGAACAGATGGGCCAAAGGGCCGAGGAGTGACAGATGGAGTTAATTTAGATAATGTGAGGTGCTGTATTTTGGAAAGCCAAATCACAGCAGGATTTATACACTTAATGGTAAGGTCCTGGGAAGTGTTGCTGAACAAAGAGACCTCGGAGTGCAGTTTCATAGTTCCTTGAAAGGAGCGTCGCAGGTAGATAGGACAGTGAAGTAGGCACTTAGTATGCTTGCCTGGACATTGATTAGGCCCCTTTTGGAATACTATGTTCAGTTCTGGTCTCCCTGCTATTAGAAGGATGTTGTGAAACTTAAAAGGATTCAGAAAAGATTTATAGGGTTTGAGTTATAGGAAGAGGCTGAATAGGATGGCATTATTTTCCCTAGTGTGTCAGAGGCTGAGGGGTGACCTTACAGAGGTAAATAAAATAAGGCATAGTTAGAATGAATAGTCAAGGTCTTTACCCCAGAGTGGGGGAGTCCAAAACTAGAGGGCACAGATTCAAGGTGAGAGGGGAAAGATTTGAAGGCAACATTTTCACAAAGAGGGTGGTGTGTGTATGGAATGAGCTGCCAGAGGAAATGGTGGAGGCTGGGACAATTACAACATTTAAAGGCATCTGGATGGGTATATGATTAGGAAGGGTTTGGAGGGCTAAATGCTGGTAAATGGGAATAGATTAAGTTAGGATATCTGGTCAACATGGACGAGTTGGACCGAAGGGTCTGTTTCCATGCTGTACAGCTCAATGTCTCTAGTCTTTCATAGAATTTGTGTGTCACTGGTTAAGCAGCATTTGTTGCTAATTGTTAATTGTTTTTGAGAAGGTGGTGAGCTGCCTTTCCAAGCTGCTGCAGTTCATGTGGTGTCACTACACTGTAGTGCTTTGAGGGAGCCAATGCTGTTAAGGAAGCAGATTTCCTTCTCTAAGGGCATTACTGAACAAGATGGGGTTTTTACACAAATCAACAATAATTTCATGGTCACTATTACTGGGACTAGATTTGAATTGAAGATTTATTAAGTAATTTAATTTAAATTTCCCTATTTTAAGAAAATCTGCATTGTTACTATCCCTATGTGAAGATTCTCTCCTAACAGAATTTCATTTTTGCAAATATCACAGATGTGTGCCATCTTATTAAAATATTGCTAGCCAATGGCAAAAAAAATCTTATCATAGCCTTCATAATTATGAAAGCTTTGATCAGGTCAGCCTTTAACCTTCTCAGGTTGAAGTGAAAAAACCCTGATTGTAATTTCTGCTTCTTAATTTTAACCCCTCATCTGTTTTAACATATGAATAAATCTATTTTGCACCTTCTTGGTTGTTTTATTTCCTTCCTGTACTGTGGTCAAAAGTCCACACAAGATATCTGCAAAGTAACTAAGGTCCGAAGCACTTCCAGATACAAAACAGAGGATTCTCTTTATCTTTCTCTCTGTTCTGTTACTTTTAATGATCTGTGCTGCTGCAAATCAACAGTTATTTGGTCCTCTGTTGCTTTTAGAAGTTTCCTATTAATAGACATCTGTTTCTTTTCCTTTCCTTACTCTCTCTGTATTGGATTGCATCTCGTGTCAATGATTCTATGAGCCATCCTATTAGTGCACCCCTGCAGATTTTCACAATGCTAATCACAACTGGCTATCAGGAGAATTCAGGAGTAAGTCCAAAGTGTAATCACATTATGTAGAGAGTAAACAAGAGCAACATCAAAATGAATTCCCATAGAACACAATTCACTACACCTTACCAGTTCAAGATGCCTCTTTTCCCAAACGATCTCTGCCCTATAACCATCTTTCTGTACATAAAACTAATTACCCCTTAACTCTGTGCCAATTTATTTTATCCTTTTTTCCAATGTGAAATCTTATTCAAAGCAAATTTAGAATTCCATGTCAACTACTTTTCATTTATTTATCTCCATACTTCTCCAAAGCAGTTGTTAAGGTAGGTCAGGCATGATTTGTCTTTTAGGTTGATTGGTTTTGATTCACTGATGTTTTTTCAAAGGCAAGCAGTTACATCCCATGTTTGATATTTTAGTAACTTGAAGTAACGTTCACTCATCTATATTTTCCTTTTCTTCAATGATGTACATCAGATTCCCAGCCTCCGAGTCCTCTGGTACAATTGTCATTCCCACAGAAATCTGAAAATCTATGGTCGGAGGCTTTGCTGTTTCTGCCCTATCTTTCCCAAAGGTCCTTGAAAAACAACCATTGAGTCCATTGAATTGTCCACATTAAATTGTGTAATTATTTCTCTTTGAACACTAACCTCCATTAAACGTTCTCGGGTGGAACCTTACAGAGGTGTGGGTGACTTGGCCTATGACGAAATGTGTGACAGAATCAGACAATTTGAGATCATCTTCTATGTTTTTCATAAACAACATGGTGAGATTCTCGCTAGGTAGTGGAGGAATGCCAAATAGTAGTCATTACTGATAGTTAAATGTTTTGTTAACACCACAAATTACCTTACTAATGTTTCTTGCCAAACAACCTAGACATTAGGAAAACCTGACCAGGAAACCAGCACATGTACTTGGCAGATTCAGCTCACCACGTACTCCAAAACACCTCCATCGTGGACATTAGGCAATGATATTTCAAGCCATGGTCCACGGGCACCAGTCAAATGCATTCCTCCTCCATTGACATTTGTGTCTGAGATCTGCCGGGCCATCCTGGCAGTTCGATTGTTCACTGGCAATGTTTTCTGAAGCACAGACTTGCATTTCAGGGTGCCATCATCTAGTGTCGCAAGGTTGTAGCAGGGACAGACTGAGAACAAGGACGTGTAGCCAGCTTGCAGACTGGACTACGCTCCATTCAAGACTCTCACTTGTTGTCTTCATGCTCGCTCACTTAGCAGCTGCTTCCTTCTAATGTCCCTGTCTTGCCTTGCCTCGTTGGGCCAATGAGCACAGTCACAGGCAGCTGGTGTTGCTGTTCAGCAGTTCTCAGTCTTAAGGGCATTTGTCTTGCTGTATGACAATGCACTGTATCAATCTCTAACCTATAAGGTGTGCCATTAGCTAGCATGGCAAATATACTGCATGTGTGGCAAGCAGGCAACCATGTATACATCACAGGGTGGGGAGTGGAGGGAGAGGGTGGAGGAGTAGTAGAGAGGGTGAGGTGGGGTGGCGGGGGTGGGGGGGGGATGTAAGTCCTCCCACCACTTCTTTGTGTAAACCCTGTTTTAAGGGATGGAAGGACCAAGCTCAGGAATGGGGCAGGTTGGTTCTGTTGGGGAGACTCAGTGGTGGGGGAGGGGGGTTTGATGGGCCAGAATTGCTGAAGGTCTTAATTCCAGAAACTACCAGAGGGTCATTTGAGTTGTTCCACCACTGGTTTGGTGCCGCCTGGCACCTTCTCCTTGTGAAAACATGGCTCCTGGACTGAGGCCAAGATTCCCCTGTGCCACCCTCTCCTGGTCGCCATGCCTTTGGTGCTGAGTATAAATGGCTGTGACAATGGAATGCAGGCATCTGTGGCTCTCTGACCCCCCCTGAGGGTGTTGTACCTGAGTCTCCATGGCAGCCACCAACCTGTCCTTGGGGGCAGACAGACGATCACAGGATTTACTGCACTGGTGCAGTTTCTGGGCAATGCAGGCCATTGTATTCCACATACTTGCCTATTTCTGCTGCTCTTCATTATATATGTAGACAATATGTGTCCCAGATTGCCAACACCACTGGTTCTCTCCAGCCTGGGGTTGTGTAGGTGCCTGGTCTTTGACAATCCTCTGGTTGCCAGCAAATTGAGGTGCATCTTCCTCATCCAGATGTTAAGATTTGATTAGATTACATTACAGTTAAGCTTTCTCAGTGAGGTACTCACCAAACTGTGTATCCACACTCTCTATGTCTACGGCTCCCACCGAGTAGTCGGTATTATCTGTGGAGAATGCAAGACAAAAGAGAGAGAGAGTGATGGCATCAGGCCAGTAGCTGAAGGTGGTATTTAATAATTAAAAGTGATAGGGAGGTTAATGGGAGAGTGGCAGTGGAATACAGAGTGGTACTTACAGGAATGGTTTCAATCTTATTCTGTGAAGGCCATGATTCTGTCGTCTTAGAAGGTGAGCAGTTGGATGTCATGGTCCTCCAATACATAGGGTTCTCCCTGCACTGTTATGGGCTGTCTTCCCCTGTAATGAGGAAAGAGGGTAGAAATGAATGAGATGACATGGTTGGCACGGTTGTTAGTCATAGTGCATATGGGGCAAAGGTGGGCAGATGTTCTGAAAGACTGAGGAGGCAGCGTGAGGTAGAAATGGGACATGAGAGATGCCACAGGAGTCTGGTAGGTAGTTAAGGTGCTGAGTTTTGCAAGATAATGGCAAGAAAACTCAGCAGAGCTTGCAGCAAAAAAGCCCTCCAAAGAACTCAATACATTTCAGGCATTCAAATAAAGACAAGATTCACTGGTAAATCAGTGAAATCCTTTGCAAAATCGCTGCCACTTCTTTATTATTCATCAAATGCTCACTTCGCTTCATCTTTTACAAACCCTACCATTTTCTTATCTGTGCCTGAATGATGTGCTTACAGGAAGCCTAGTTACTGCGTTTTATCTCTATATTTAATAGTAGCTGTGATTTGAATGTCAATGGAATCTTTTGATCTTTGCAACACAAGATCATTAGGATGATCAAGATCATTAGGATCTGAACGAGGTTAAATGCTGTTTTCCTGTTGGTCCAAAAATGTCTTAAATTATCTCAGATAGCGAAAAATCCTAAAGGCACTAGTGACAGATGAGACCTGTCAGCCAGGTATTTCAGCAAATTGTGAGCAATCAGTTAATGGACAGAAAATGAAACATTTGCAATTTTCTGATGCATTCATCCGGTAGGCAAGGTTCCCCACTGGACTCAGAACTTGACAAATTGGTCTTGAAATGAATGTAAGTATGTAGCCTGTTTCAAGAGAATTTAATCACTAATGCCTCCTCAGGCTTGCATGAACTTCGATATGAATACAGACCAAAAATTTGATAGTGGAAGGAGCAGCCAAGTGCTTGGGCTTAAATATTTTGTATTTACATCTTCAACAGCAAAAAATGAGGATTGGGCAAGATTTTAACTCACTCAAACCTCTTGACTTTCAGTGTTTAAATTAGACCATTGTGATTTGCTTCTTCTTCTGTTACTTCTCCAAACCTATTTTTTTGAGAATGTGAACCAATCTTTCAGTGGCACATCAGAGATATTTGGTTCTGGCCATTACTACTCAGATACTGACCCTAACTATGTAGGAAATCCTGGATTCCTTTCTGTTCAATACAGTTTAGGTCATATATCAGCTTGGTAGAACTGAATGGAGGAACTTAATATAAACAGTGCAAGGAACAGACCTGCTTGGTTGGATCTAATATTATAATTTACTCTTGTTCTTTAATAAACCTCTGAGTTGGCCACAAACCAAACATCCAAACCAGAATTCAATTTGAAATGAAGTTATTGATATTCAATAGCATGACTTTTAAATGATATAGACAGATAATACAAATTAAGTAGTCTGGTTTCACACACAGGTGCCTGTAGGCAACCACTGATCCCATCTCAGATAGGGCTTCAGACATCGGTTCCATGGTGTCCACTGTCATTGCCTATCTCATGATGTACTTATGTTAAAAGAGCATTTACCTGTCCTTGCTTCACTTCTCATGCATGAGTGTGTAAAGAGATTTAGTTGATTGGTATCAGATTGCAATAAAAGAGTCCTTGTAATATCCTTTCATGGAAAGTTACCAAGCATTTGCCCACATCACAACGCTTGTGATATATTTTGCTTCTCCTTCCCTTCTGCCTAACTCTTCCTCCTTTTTTGCAAGTGATTTTTCATGCTGTAGTACACAGTGAGGTTTTAGCTGGTTACATTTCAACAGAAAACCTGGGGCTCATAAACAGACAACTTAAATTGCTCCCAAGTTTTCTGAACAAATGTAATTAGGATGTAAGGAAAAATATGTGGGCATGAGGGAAAGAAAACAAAAATCCATTCCAAAACCAGAAATTGTCCAGGTCCAGGGGTCTTCAGGCCCATGATCAGATATCTAGCAAGCTGAATATTCAAGATACTAATTTAATTTATTACTGTCACATGTACCTAGGGACAGTGAAAAGTTGGTTTGCATGCATACAGGCAGATCAGAACATACAAACATTACCCATAAAAGGACACAGATCACAGGGTGATTGAACAGAGTGAGGCATACAAAGTTATACACATACAGAAGGTATACTAAAAGCAAAATCAACACCAGATCTGAAATTTGAGAGTTCCATTCAGCAGTCTAATAAGAGTAGGGAAGAAGCTGTGTTTGAACCTGTTGCTACATATATTTAAGCTTTGTATCTTCTGCCTGACGGAAGAGGTTGGAAGGGATTATAACCAGGGTGGGAGGAATCTTTGATAATGTTGGCTGCCTTTCCACAACAACAAGAAGTATAAATGGAGTCAATGATGGGAAGTTAGCTTGCATGATGGCCTGGACCATGTTCATAACTTTCTCTAGTTTCTTACAGTCCTGGACAGAGCAGTTGTACCAAGCCTTGATGCATCCAGATAGGATGCTTTCTGTGGTACTTGTATAAAAATTGGTGAGGGTCATTATGGACATGCCGAATTTCCTTAGCCTCCTGAGGATGAAGAAATGTTGTGCCTTCTTGACTGTCGCATCAATGTGAGTGATCCAAGACAGATCGTCAGTTATCATCACTCCTCGGGCCTTGATGCTCTTAACCATCTCCACTTAAGCTCCATTGATGTACCTAAAGGTGTGTCCTCCTCCTTGCTTCCTGAAGTCGATGATCAGCTTTTTAGTTTTTCTGACATTGAGGGAGAGATTGTTATCTTTGCACCATGTCACCAAGCACTCTAATTCTTTCCTGTATTCTGGCAGACAACGGTGGTGTCATTAGTGAACTTGCAGATGGAGTTCAGATGAGATTTGGCAACACAGTCATGAGTGTACAGAGAGTACAGTAGAGGGACTGAGTATGCATCCTTGTGGGGTGCCTGTGTTGAGGATTATCCTGGAGGAGGTGCTGTCATCTGTGTTCACTGACTGTGGTCTGTGATTCAGGAAGTTGATGATCCAGTTGCAAAGTGTGGAGCAGAGACCTTGGTCTTGGAGTTTGGAGGTTAGTTTGGTTGGGATTATAGTGTTGAATGCAAAACAGATTCCAGACCTTAACGGCCAAGATAGATGACTCACCAGAAATGTTCTGAGAATTTAATAGCATAACTTCAACCAATTGAATGTTTGCCTCCTACTCAATTAAGTTTCCCAGGCCTGCTCACCCTCCTAAAAGCTCCAGGCAGGCTTGGAATATTCTGCCAAGTGAACTGAGAAGTTCCATATAAGATTCTGGACAAACATTGCTGCCTGGAAAAGATGGTCATGTCATTCACTCTTTTTGCAATGGCATGGCGGCCAGTATGATGCAACATGCTACTGATCTAATGCCACACATAAAACAGGCATGAAACTAAGCAGCAACATACTTTGTTCTGTGATTGAGATCTAACTCAGTTTAGTCACCCAAAGCTATCATGCTGGGAACCTTGGAATTTTCTATAAAATTTCCTTATTTATGGCTTGATCCATATATTCTATTGTCAGTGAATTAAATCATCTGCTCTCTTCTAGCTTTCTCAGTTTAATCAAGGGACTCTCACATTATCATTCTACATGCTTCTGTTGTGAATCCCAGTACTCTATATAAACTTCTTTTCTGCTGAATACTCATTCAGCAAAAAGGAAATCCATCAGCAGTCGGTTATTTTAACAAAGACAAGAAAATCACAATTTTTGAAGTCCAAAATTATTTTATAGCAAGAAATTGAGTGGTCTTTGTTTGTGACACACTATCTTACCCTTCATTATGAACACTGCATCATATAAGATAAATCAAATTATTACAAGAAATATCCTAAAACCTCTGTTTTTTGTTCATTTTATATTAATAGAAATATAAAAGCTAAGAGGTTCAGGTACATAACTCTTTGAAAGTTGCTTCACAGGTAGACAGGGTGGTTAAGAAGGCATTTAGCATGTTTGCTTTTATTGCTTAAACCTTTTGAGTATAGGGGGTAGGACGTCATGTGGAGGTTGTACAGCATATTGGTAAGGTCTGTTCTGGGGTACTGTGTGCAGTTCTAATTGCCCTGTTATAGGAAGGGTATTATGAAACTGGAGAGGGTTCAAAAAAGATTAACCAGGATGCTGCTAGGAATGGAAGGTTTGAGATATAAAAATAGACCAGAAAGACTGGAGTTTTTCTCTGTACAGTAAGTGGTTGGGGATGGGGGGAGGTGGGGGGTGACCTTTTTGATGTGTTTAAAATCACGAGGGGCATGGATAGGGTGGATAAAAGGGGTATTTTTCCTAGGTTGGCAGAGTTCAAAATTAGGAGGCATATTTTAAAGGGAAGAGGAGAAAGACTTAAAAGGACATGAGGGGCAACTTTTTTACACAGAGAGTAGTCCGTATGTAGAATGAACAGCTAGAAAAAGTGGTGGATGTGGGTACAGTTACAATGCCTAAAAGACATTTGGATAAGTTCATGAATAGAAAAAGTTTGGAAGGATATGGGCCAAGTGCAGGCAGGTGGGACTAATCTCGTGTGGGATTATGGTTGGCATGGACTGGTTGGACCAAAGAGTCTGTTTCCATGCTGTAAGACTCTATGACTATAAATATTGGCAATATATTGTTACACATGCCCAGAAGGACGGGGTGCATTAAGTGGCAGAGGAGGCATTAGTATGGTGTATTTACCTAAAGCAAAATAAAGGCCAACAGATACACAAATAGGAGATAAAACCTGAAGTAGTACAAGAGAGTGAAAGACAGTCATCTCAGACTGCAATATCTCTAGCTCCTGAGCAGACTGTCTCCATGAGGAGATTTGATTTCATCACTTTGGGATTCAAAGCAAAAGGTGACCATAAGGTATATTTGCAAGAATTACAAGCATAAAGTATAATTCTAAATAAATAAAAGGTAAATGAAAGGAAACGATATCTTAGGTGTCTCATGAAATAACATTTATTTCCTGACACTTTGGGTGTGAACTTTCTCTGGGCTTCTTCCTCCTTGACACCATTACTGCTGTTGGAGCTACGCTTGCACTTGTACATGGGTTTCCTTTGCTTTGCATGCAGGGCCATGGAACAGGAGATGTGAAGACAATTCACTGCTCATACATTTTCTCCTTTTTCTGTACAAATTAAAAGGGATAACATGCATATCTGTAATTTGAAGTAAAAGAGAACCATCTTTCAACTGTCATAGAAAGGTACAAACTTCTGGCGTCTTGCCTGCAATCTTAGCAAGAGGGATGGGTCACCTTTGACACTGAATATGAATAATTTATTAGGAAAATGAAACTTGTACCCAATGACAAATCATTATTAGAAAAATTAATTTGGGCTGTACTTTTCAGCAACATTCAACTTAAATTAGTTTCAATCCTATTTCCATTCCTAGTTCATCTTCTCTGTCCTGGTTTACTACACAATTCTTACATACATTCAATAATTTGTACTGCCCTATTTTTATAATGTTTTTGTTATGAATAAATCTAATGCTAACTTATTATTTAACAAACCAGATTGGGACTACAACTCAAGATGCTTTTACATTGGTATTTGTTTAGCCTTTATCACGGGCAACATTGGTTCCATGTCAATTTGTGGGCTGTGATTTAATTGGTGGCACTGCTGCCTCTAAATTAGTAAATAGTGTGATTTCTACCTATTAGTGGGAGGGAGTCCTTTTTTCTAGAGCAGCCTGGCAATCAGATTGTCCAGTGGTTGGAGCAGCCCTGGCAGTGCCAGAGCTTGGTAATGAACACTACAAAGGTTATAGATTGGGCCCATGAGGAAGGCCCTGTGGATCCCCAGATCGAGGTGGGTCAGGAGTTTTCACTAGAGAGGATTAGAGAAGAGAGGTTGGAAGCGTGGGTTTTAAACTCCATTTGGGGAGAAAGGAAGTGGAGTGTATTATTAGCTCGCACCCTCCTCCCACACTTACAAAAAATAATAAACCAAACAGGCTGCTTAATCCCCACCTGCCTGCCAATGCCAACTATGACTTGGGCAGGGTAACAGACTCAAGTGACCCTTGATTACTTATTTACATATGATTGGTGAGCTTCAGTACCTGTCCAACCACTTATATTGTGGAGAAAAGTCTGGGAGTGGGTGAGAAGATGGAGGACTGGGCACCTTCCCTATTTTACTCTCCTCTGCTGAAAACACACCTAGTGGATACATGAAATATCCTGGCCTCTATCTCTTCCCAGGAGAGGACTGGAACAGATTTTGCACACATGCCTCGCCAATCTGGTATCATCGGGAACTGAAAATAATTCAATTCTATCAACCTCTGGCTTGTTTCTGACCAAAGGAATCACATTACATAGTTCTTTGCCTATTTTCCTGACAGCAAGCATAATGATATTCTCATGTACCTGTCTTCTGTGCTGTCTTTGACTAACTAGATCAATATTACATAGCCAAGCAGTATGAGGAAGCATTGCAGAGTCAAAGGTAATGTGTTTTAGAGAAGATAGAACATAGAACTTTACAGTGCAGTAGTACAGGCCCTTCAGCCCTCAATGTTGTGCCAACCTGTAGAAGCAATCTGAAGCCCATCTAAGCTACATTATTCCATTTTCATCCATATGTTTATCCAATGACCATTTAAATGCCCTTAAAGTTGGTTTATACTGTTGCAGGTAGTGCATTCCACGCCCTTAATACTCTCTGAGTAAAGAAACTACCTCTGACATCTGTCCTATATCTATCACTTCTTAATTTAAAGCTATGCCCCCTCATGCTAGCCATCACCATCCGAGGAAAAAGGCTCTCACTGTCCACCCAATCTAACCCTCTGGTTATCTTATAAGTCTCAATTAAGTCACCTCTCAACTTTTTTCTCTCTAACGAAAACAGACTCGAGTCCCTCAACCTTTCATCATAAGACCGTCACCCCCATACCAGACAATGTCCAAGTAAATCTCATCTGAATCCTTTCCAAAGCTTTCACATCCTTCCTATAATGCGATGACCAGAACTGTACGCAATAATACAAGTGAGGCTGCACCAGAGTTTTGTACAGCTGCAGCATGACCTTATGGTTCTGAAAGTAAATTCCTCTATCAGTAAAAGCTAACACACTGTATGCCTTCATAACAACCTTATCAACCTGGGTGGCAACTTTCAAGGATCTATGTCATGGACACCAAGATCTCTCTGCTCATCTACAATCTTACCATTAGATTCTTGTAGAGAGAGGAGGAAAACTTCTTCAAGGCAGGCATCCTTGCAAGAGGATTAGCAGTAGGGTTAAAATCAATGAGGTAAAAACAATGACTGCAGATGCTGGAAACCAGATTCTGGATTAATGGTGCTGGAAGAGCACAGCAGTTCAGGCAGCATCCAAGTAGCTTCAAAATCGACGTTTCAGGCAAAAGCCCTTCATCAGGAATAAAGGCAGTGAGCCTGAAGTGTGGAGAAATAAGCTAGAGGAGGGTGGGGGTGGGGAGAAAGTAGCATGGAGTACAATGGGTGAGTGGGGGAGGGGATGAAGGTGATAGGTCAGGGAGGCGAGTTTGTTTCACGACATGGTTGAAGAGTTTCAGGGCAGAGGAAATGAGCTGGGAGTTGCAGTGGGAGAGGGACTCCCTGAGATTCTTGTAGACAGAGGAGGAAAACTTCTTCAAGGCTAATCTTACCATTAGCCTAGCACTCTGCATTCCTGTTGCTCCTTCCAAAGTGAATCACCTCACACTTTTCTGCATTAAACCCCATTTGCCACCTCTCTGCCCAGCTCTGCAGCTTACCTATGTCCCTTTGTAACCTGCAACATCATTCAGTACTATCCACCGACCTTATTGTCATCTGCAAACTTACTAACCCATCCTTCAACACCCTTATCTAGGTCATTTATAAAAATGACAAACAACAGCTACCCCAAAACAGATCCTTGCAGTACACCTCTAGTACCTGAATGCCAGGATGAACATTTCCCATCAATCACCACCCTCTATCTTCTTTCAGCTAGCCAATTTCTGATCCAACCTGCTAAATCACCCTCAATCCCATGCTTCTGTATTTTGTGCAATAGCCTAAGGTCGGGAACCTTATCAAATGCCTTACTGAAATCCATATACACCACAACAACCGCTTTACCCTCATTCATCTGTTTGGTCACCTTCTCATTGAACTCAATAAGATTTGTGAGGCACGACCTACCCTTCACACGACCATGTTGACTATCCCTAGTCAACTTATACCTCTCTAAATGATTATAAATCCTATCTCTTATAACCTTTTCCAACATTTTACCCACAACTGAGATAAGGCTCACTGGTTTATAATTACAAGGGTTGTCTCTACCCCCCTTCCTGAACAAGGGGACAACTTCTGCTATCCCCCAGTCTTCTGGCACTATTCCTGTAGACAACAACAACATAAAGATCAAAACCAAAGGCTCTGCAGTCTCCTCCCTAGCTTCCCAGAGAATCCTAGGAAAAATCCCATCTGTCCCAGGGAACCTATCTAAATTCATACTTTTCAGAATTGCTAACACCTCTTCCTTGTGAATCTCAATCCCCTCTAGTCTAGTAGCCTGTATCTCAGTATTCACTTCAACAACATTGTCTTTTTCCAGTGTGAATACTGATGAAAAATATTCATTTAGCACTTCCCCAATCTCCTCGGACTCCACACATAAGTTCCGACTACTGTCCTTGATTAGGCCTAATCTTTCTCTAGTATTTCTTTTATTCCTAATATACCTATAGAAAGCTTTAGGGTTTTCATTGATCTTATCTGCCACTTACTTCTCATGTCCCCTCCTGGCTCTTAACTCTCTCTTTAGGTCTTTCCTGGCTAACTTGTAACTCTCAAGCACCCTAACTGAGCCATCACATTTCATCTTAACATAAGCCTTCTTCTTCCTCTTGACAAGAGATTCAACTTCTTTAGTAAACAATGGCTCCCTCACTCAACCATTTCCTCTCTGCCTGACAGGTACATACTCATCAAGAACAAGCAGTAGCTGTTCCACATTTCAATTGTGCCCATCCCTTGCAGTTTCCTTCCCCATCCTATGCATCCTAAGTCTTGCCTAATCACATCATAATTGCCTTTCCCCCAGCAATAACTCTTGCCCTGCATTCTGTACCTATCCTTTTCCATTGCTAAAGCAAACATACCGAATTGTGGTCACTATCACCAAAGTGCTCACCACCTCCAAATCTAACACCTGGCCGGGTTCATGACTCAGTACCAAATCTAATGTGGCCTCGTCCCTTGTTGGCTTGTCTACATACTGTGTCAGGAAACCATCCTGCACACATTGGACAAAACTGACCCATCTAAAGTACTCAAACTATAATATTTCCAGTCAGTATTTGGTAAGTTAAAGACCCCATAACAACTACCCTGTTACTCTCGCTCCTACCCAGAATCATCTTTGCTCTCCTTTCCTCTACATCTCTGGAACTATTCAGAGGCCGATAGAAAATTCCCAGGAGGGTGACCTCTTCTTTCCTGTTTCTAACTTCAGCCCAAACTACTTTAGTAGCCGAGTCCTCAAACGTCCTTTCAACCACCGTCATACTGTCCTTGACTAACAATGCCGCACCTCTTTTGCCATCTTCTCTGTTCTTACTGAAACATCTAAACCCCAGAACCTGCAACAACCATTCCTGTCCCTGTTCTATCCATGTCTCCGAAATGGCCATAACATTGAAGTCCCAGATACTAACCCATGTTGCAAGTTCACCTCCCTTATTCCGGATGTTAAAGCACTTCAGCAGTATTTCAAAGAAGTTCAAAGGAGCTATCCCCAAAGTCATGACGAATATTTATCCTTTAATAAACATCACAAAAAAAAATTATGCTGTCACTATTAACATCTTGCTGCTTGTGGAGTTTATTGTGAGCTAATTGGCTGCAGTGTTTAGAACATAGAACATTACAGCGCAGTACAGGCCGTTCGGCCCTCGATGTTCACTGACCTGTTGAACCAATCTGAAGCCCATCTAACATACACTATTCCATTTTCGTCCACCTGCCTATCCAATGACCATTTAAATACCTTTAAAGCTGGTGAGTCTATTACTATTGCAGGCAGTGCATTCCATACCCCTTCTACTCTCTGAGTAAAGAAACTACCTCTGACATTTGTCCTATATCAATCACCCCTCAATTTAAATGCTAGCCATCACCATCCCAGGAAAAACGCTCTCACTGTCCACCCTATCTAACCCTCTGATTATCTTATATGTCTCAATGAAAGTCACCCCTCAACCTTTTTCTCTCTAACGATAACAGCCTCAAGTCCCTCAGCCTTTCCTCATAAGACCTTCCCCCCCATACCAGGCAACATCCTAGCAAACCTCCTCTGAATCCTTTCCAAAGCTTCCACATCCTTCCTGTAATGTGGTGACCAGAACTGTATGCAATACTCCAAGTGCGGCTGCACCAGAGTTTTGTACAGCTGCAGCATGGTCTCATGGTTCCGAAACTCAATCCCTCTACTAATAAAAGTTAACACACCGTCTGCCTTTTTAACATCCCTATTAACCTAGGTGGCAACTTTCAGGGATCTATGTACATAGACACTGAGATCCCTCTGCTCATTGATACTATCAAGAATCTTACCATTAGCCCAGTACTCTGTATTCCTGTTGCTCCTTCCAAAGTGCAACACCTCACATTTTTCTGCATTAAACTCTATTTCCCACCTCTCAGCCCAGCTCTGCAGCTTATTGATGTCCCTCTGTAACCTGCAAAATCCTTCAGCACTATCCACAACTCCACCAACCTTAGTTTCTTTTCTACATTATGATAATCCCTTTACTTCATGACTATTCCATTGGCTAAGCACCTTGTAATGTCTGAAATTGTGAAATTGAAAGCTGAAATTTTAGTGCTGTGAGGCAGCAATGACTGCCATGGAATTTCACCAACCCTATCCCGCTCTCCTCCCTCCACCCCTCCATTCAGTCTCACATGTCCTCTCTCTGCAGCCCCCCTCCCCATGTCCTCTCCCTGCAGCCCCCCTCCCTGCTCAGAAAGATCTTCTTCCCACCCCATCCTCACCCATCTCCCAGTTTTCACCAAGTACCCAGGATAATTTCCAAACCTCAAAATGAGCTTGCAGTGGGACAAAGTTTGGGAAGCTGTGATCCAGCATTCCAAGATGTATGTCCATCTGCTTTCGTCAGAAACCTGGATCCTCAAAGTCTGAACCGCGGAAGATTCAGTGCGTGATTTCCTCCTCCAATGAGTTGACACAACAATGATACATATTTATATAGTGCCTGTAATGCAATAAAATATTCCATTGAGAATTATAAAACAAAATTAAACACTCAGCAATATACGAGGAAAATAAAGGTAATATTAGGGAAGATGGCAAAAAGCTTGGTGGATGAGGTAGCTTTTAAGTAATGCCTTCAGAAAAATAAAGAGTCAGAGAGAAGCAGAGGTGCAATGAGAGAATTCCAAACTCCAGGCAGCTCACAATTTCAGGGGAAAAGCACAATGGTGAGTAGATGGCCAGATGACTGGTCAGAAGTAAAGAATAGTCGAAAATGAATCATAGGTTAAACAGGACAAATAGGATAGAGCATGAGCAGGAGCTAGTGAGAAATGTAAAGACAGATACTAAGAGTTCCTACAGGTGTCTATACAGGTACAGGGTAAGTAAACTAAGTGTTCCACCTCTAGAGAATGAAAATTGGAAGGTAATATGGATAATAAAGAGATGGCAGATATATTGAAGAAATATTTTCAAACATAAGAACTTAAGAAATAAGATCAGGGATATCCAATTTGTCCCCTCATGCCTGATTGCCATTTAACGAGATTACAGCAAATCTGTCCTCAACTTCAAGTCCCCTTTCATGCCAACTCAGGAAAGCCACCAACTCCCTGATATTTCTATACCTCATCTACCTTCTCTTTAAATCTGTGGTTTAGCCCTTTGGGGAAGAGAATTCTAGACATTCACTACCTTCTACCTTCACATCTCAGTTTTAAAGGACTGTATAAATGAGTACCATACACAATACTCCTGGTGCAGCCTTACCAAGATCCTGTACAGTTTTTACAAGACTCCCCTGTTTTTAAATACTGTTTGCCTTCTTAAGTACTTGCTGCACCTGCATATCAACATCTTGTATTTCATGGACAAGAAAACCCAGATCACACTGTACTACACTTTGTTGGAGTCTCTCTCTACTTAAATAATAATCTGCTTTTAAATTCTTTCTATCAAAGTGCAAGGCCTCACACTTTGCTGCATTAAACTGCATCTGTCAAATATTTATACCCTCCAGATTCCTCCTGTCTTTACCACAACATGTCCTACCATCTATTCTTGTAACATCAACGAATTTAGATATATTACACTCTCTTATATATAGTAAATGAGGCCCTTAGGGGCCTTCAATTGAAAGGATTTGAGTGTAGGAACAAGGATATTTTGCTGTAATTATGCAGGGTACTGATGAGGCCAGACCTGGAATATTGTGTGCAGTTTTGCTATCTCTATCTATGGAAAGAAGCTCCAGCAATAGAGGGAGTGCAGCAAAGGTTTACCAAATTCTGGAGTGCTGGCATTAATGTATTCAATTGGATTCATTGGAGTTTAGAAGAAGGAAGGAGGATCTCATAGAAATCCATAAAATCTGAAAAGGACAAGACAGGTTAGATGCAGGAAGGACATTCCTGGTAATGAGGGAATTCAGAGCTGTGGTCATAGTTTAAGGATAAGGGTAAACTTTTTAGGACTGAGATGAGCAGAAATTCTTTCAGCTAGACAGTGTGAGTCTGTGGAATTCACTCTCAGGGGAAGTGGTTGAAATCAAATTGTGTTTTCAAAAGAAGGTGGATTTATGTTTGTGACTAAAGTGATCAAAGGGTATGAGGGAAGACAGGGATTAGGATACTGAGCTCGATGACTTTATTAATGACTTAGATGAGGGAGTCGAAGGGTGGGTCAGTAAATTTGCAGATGATACGAAGATAGGTGGAGTTGTGGACAGTGAGGAGGGCTGTTGTCGGCTGCAGAGGGACTTAGATATGATGCAGAGCTGGGCTGAGGAGTGGCAGATGGAGTTCAACCCTGCCAAGTGTGAGGTTGTCCATTTTGGAAGAACAAATAAGAATGCGGAATACAGGGTTAATGGTAGGGTTCTTAGTCAGGTGGAGGAACAGAGGGATCTTGGGGTCTATGTACATAGATCTTTGAAGGTTGCCACTCAGGTGGATAGAGTTTGTAAGAAGGCCTATGGAGTATTATCGTTCATTAGCAGAGGGATTGAATTCAAGAGTCGTGAAGTGATGTTGCAGCTGTACGGGACTTTGGTTAGGCCACAGTTGGAGTACTGTGTGCAGTTCTGGTCGCCTCACTTTAGGAAAGATGTGGAAGCTTTGGAGAGGGTGCAGAGAAGATTTACCAGGATGTTGCCTGGAATGGAGAGTAGGTCGTACGAGGATAGGTTGAGAGTTCTCGGCCTTTTCTCGTTGGAACGGCGAAGGATGAGGGGTGACTTGATAGAGGTTTATAAGATGATCAGAGGAATAGATAGAGTAGACAGTCAGAAACTTTTTCCCCGGGTACAACAGAGTGTTACAAGGGGACATAAATTTAAGGTGAAGGGTGGAAGGTATAGGGGAGATGTCAGGGGTGGGTTCTTTACCCAGAGAGTGGTGGGGGCATGGAATGCGCTGCCCGTGGGAGTGGTAGAGTCAGAATCATTGGCGACCTTTAAGCGGCATTTGGATAGGTACATGGATGGGTGCTTAATCTAGGTTAGAAGTTCGGCACAACATCGTGGGCCAAAGGGCCTGTTCTATGCTGTATTATTCTATGTTCTATGTTCTTTGTTCTATGATTAGCCATGATCACAATGAATGGCAGAACAGTCTTGACGGGTCAAAACTTTTACTCCTGCTCATCAATGTTTCAATCCTTGTGGCAATCCATTAGTTGCATCTTTATAACCTAAAAAAGGACCCATTAATCCTAACTCTGTCTTTTGTATGTTAGCCAGTTCTCAATCTATGTGAATACATTACCCCTAATACCTTAAGTTCTTATCTTATTCAGTACCCTTTCTTGTGGCACCTTATCAAATGCCTTCTGAAAATCCAAAAACACTACATCTATCTATTCTCCTTTATCAACTTTGCTTGTGATATCCTCAAAGGATTCTAGAAAATTTGTCAAACATAATTTCCCTTTCATAAAACCACAATGATTCTCTTTGATTAAGTTAGGCTTTTCTAAATGTCCTGCTATTTCATCCTTCAGAATGATTTTCATTGTTTTTCCAATGGCAGATGTTAGGCTAACTGGCCTTCAGATTCCTGTTTTCTATCTCCATTCTTTCTTGAACAGGAGAAGCACAGTAGCAGTTTTTTAATCTGATGGAATCTCTGCAATCCAGCAAGTTCTGCAAAATTCCTACAATGCCTCCCCTACTACTATAGCTATTCCCTTTAAAATCACTGGATGCAGGCAGTCAAGTCCAGTCTGCCTGTAGTTCCGTTAGAGTGTGAAATACTTTGCCCCTATTGATAGAGACTGTTAAACCTACCAGACCTGGTGAGTTTCCCCAGCATTTTCTGTTTTTATTTCAGATTTCCATCATCTCTAGCATTTGCTTTTATTTGAGATCCAATCTACCTCTTCCTTAAAAATCCTGAGGCAGAGAGTTCCAAAATCACACAACCCTCTGAGAGACAGAAAAGGTCCTTACTTCTGTCCCAAAGGATGCTAAAAGCAGCAGTCTCTATCACAAAGGATTAAGCAAACTAATGACATTGCAGGCAGACAGGTTGCTCAGGCTTAATCACCACATTTAAGGGTTTTAAAGAATGTGTTTGGAGAGACTGTAGAAGGATTCCTCCCATATGTACCTTGTTTATCTATTGTTTATAGATTCCTCCACTGTCAAGACTGAAGCCAAGTATTGGTTTAAATTATTTACTGTTTCCCTGTTCCCTGGTTATGAATTTCCCTGTTTCATCCTCCAAAGTTCCCACATTTATTTTAGCTACATTCTTTCTTTTTATATATCTGTAGAAGGTCTTACGTTTGTTTTATATTTCTTGCCATTTCACTATCATAATCAATTTTTTTCCTTTTGATTTGTTTTTAGTCATCCATTGCTGGTTTCTAAAAAGAAATCCCAATTCTCTGGCCTGTCAATAGTTTTTGCCATTTTGCATCAATAGTTTTTGATTAAATGCTCTCTTTGACTGCCTTTCTTAGCTACAGGTTCATCCTTCCATCTAATCCTTTTTTTTAAACTGGAGTAAATTTTCATTGGACATTTAGAAATGTCAGCTTAAATGTCTGCAACTGCTCATCTCCTGATTTGCCCCTTAGTTCATTCTCCCAGCCCACTTCATAGAGTCATAGAGATGTCCAGCATGGAAACAGATCCTTCGGTCCAACCCGTCCATGCCGATCAGATATCCCAACCCAACCTAGTCCCACCTGCCAGCACCTGGCCCTTATCCCTCCAAACCCTTCCTATTCACATACCCATCCAGATGCCTTTTAAGCGTTGCAATTGTACCAGCCTCCATCACTTCGTCTGGCAGCTCATTCCATACACTTAACACCCTCTGAGTGAAAAAAGTTGCCTCTTCGGTTTCTTCAAACCTCTTTAATTGCCCATATGTAAGTTGAGGACATGTGTTTGAGATGCAAGTTGCTCTCCCTCATTCTGTATTTGAAATTTTACTATGCTGCTTTCATTATCATGGAGATGATCATTAACTATAAGATCTCTTATTAATCGTACTTCAGCATGTATTACTAGATTAAAATTGAATGTTCACATACTCATTTAAAACCTTTAATTTTTGTGATGGGAATTGATTTCCAGCACACTATCTCAGTGGATAGTAGCATTATTTAAGGAAGGACATAAACACATCGGAGGTGGTTCAGACGAGGTTTACTGGATTGACATATGGAGAAAGCAGGGTGTCTTACGAGGACAAATTAGACAGGCAGGACTTGATTACACTGGAGTTTCGATGAGTGAAGGGTAATCCGAATGAAATTTGTAAAATCGTCAGTGGTCTTGTTAAGATGCACGTAGGAAGGATATTTCCTCTTGCAAATGAGTCCAGAATTAGGAAGCAATTTAAAATTAGGAGTTACCCTTTTAGGATAGAAATAAGGGACATTGTTTTTTCTCTCAGAGGGCTGCGCAACTTTAGAGCTCTCTGCCTCAGGAGATGGTGGAGGCAACGATTGTCAAATATTTTTGAAGAAGAGATAGAATCTCAAATAAAAGCAAATTACTGCAGATGTTGGAAACCTGAACTAAAAACAGAAAATGCTGGAGAAACAACAGGTCTTGCAGCATCTGTGAAGAGAGAAACAGAATTAACATTTCAAGTCTGATGTGACTCTTCTTCAGATAACATTCTCTGTTTTGATATCAAATATATTCTTAGACAGGGGAATCAAAGGTTATTGGAATTCGATGAGATCCTGGAATTTGGAACACAAACAGATCAAACATGATCTTCTTGAATGGCAGAATAGTCTGAAAGGGATGAATGGCCTATCTCTGCTCCTAATTCCTCAGTTCATTGTTAATCTGAAGACATGACAACTGATGATAGAATGATTAAAGTCAGGGAAGTCCAAAAGGCTACAATTCGGTGGGCACAGATATTTTGTAGCCAGAATACACTGCTCTTTTAAGAGTTGCTCTTGATCTTTGATAATCTTTAACAACCATTAGCATTAGAAACACTAGTTTGGGTGCAGATGCATTGTTCCTTGAACTTGGCATCACAGGTAGACAGGATAGTGAAGGCGGCTTTTGGCCCACTTGCCTTCATTGGTCAGTGCATTGAGTACAGGATTTGGAATGTCATGTTGCGGCTGTTCCAGACATTGATTAGGAATTTTTGGAATACTGCATTCAATCCTGGTGTCCCTGCTATAGGAAAGATGTTGTTCAATCTGAAAGGATGCCGAAAAAATTTCCAAGAATGTTACTAGGGTTGGAGGGTTTGAGCGATAGGGAGAGGCTGAATAGGATGAGGCTATTTTCCCTGGACCATCAGAGGCTGAGGGGTAACCTTATAGTAGTTCATAAAATCATGAGGACATGGATAGGGTGGGATAACATAGTCCTTTTGCCAGAGTACAGCAGTCCAAAACCAAAGGGCATAAGTTTAAGGTGAGAGGGGAAAGATTTAAAAGGGACCTAAGGGGTCCATTTTCACACAGAGGATTGACTGTGTATGGAATGGGCTGCCAGAGGAAGTGGTGGATTAGTGGTGCTGGAAGAGCACAGCAGTTCAGGCAGCATCCAACGAGCAGCGAAATCAACGTTTCGGGCAAAAGCCAGCTTTTGCCCAAAACGTTGATTTCGCTGCTCGTTGGATGCTGCCTGAACTGCTGTGCTCTTCCAGCACCACTAATCCAGTATTTGATTTTCAGCATCTGCAGTCATTGTTTTTACCCAGAGGAAGTGGTGGAGGCTAGTACAATTACATTTAAAAGGCATCAGGATGGGAAAATGAATAGGAAGATTTAAAGGGTTATGGACCAAATGCTGGCAAATGGGGCTAAATTAATTTAGGATATCTGGCTAGCATGAACAAGTTGGACTGTAGGTTCTGTTTCCGTGCTATAACTTTATTTCTGGTCCCAAAGACAGGTGGACAGTCAATGGTACAGGTAGCACCGGCTATGCACCCTAACCACACCATTTAATTTCCTTGCTACATGTTATTCCTTTGCCCCATAACCTGCATATTTGTTTTCAGGCATTCAAATTACAATGTTCAAATGTTTCTCCATGCAGAGTAGACCACATGAAATTGGAAAATCAGAGTGCTCTAGGGCACCTCCTAGTGGTTGCTCACAAAAGAACAAATTAAAGTTTTAGTTAATCTGTTTACTCCCTCAGCAAGCTATTTTGCTCAGAATAGAGGAATATATTTAAAAATAAGATAACAGAGAACAGGGAGTTGTTTTGTAGGAAGTTTGAAAATATGCTTGAGAATTCAACTTATGACATCTTATTATAGGGCTGGAGGATGTCAATGAGAAATTTGTAGATATATTTAAAATAAAGTTCTTCCAAATGCAAATAACTTTTAGTAATCATTTCTATTGCTGCAAAAAAAAGCCGTTATATACACTGAACAGTTATTCAATTCTGACTTGGAGCAGTTCAAAGGTTGGATGTTGTTTTATAGGTTGCCAACAGCAATGACAAAAGGAGAGATTATAAAATATTAAGCCACATCAACAATATGCAGCATCTTTAAAGCAGTGAAGTGTCCCAAGTTCCACCAAAAAAAGGTAGAAAAATACTGAATACTGAGCGAAGAAGGAAGAGATTAGAATGATGGTGTGTGGTGGATAGCCAAAGAAAACAGCTCTGATTATCTCCACATAGGGTTGCAAAATGTTTTGAGTCATGTGCCTCAACTATTCTGACAGCATAGGAGCAGTCTGGGATCGAGTCATGTAACGAAAGGTAGGCAAAGCAAGCCAAGGCAAGCCCCATCAATGGAAGGGTTAGGCAAAGGACAAATCTTGGAGAGATCCTGGAGATGATAGTGTGCGAAAAGGAAGAAATGCCACTTCTGAAGATCCTGTAGTTGCACACAGATAGGGAATAAAGGTACAATTGATGAGCATCGCAGAACAATAGACACAAGGCGATGGACAAAGATAATAAAATTTATTATATCAAAAGCTGTCAAAATCAACAAAGAGTTTGTGGAGATGTGTATAAAGATGATAAATCAATATCGAATTTCACAGTGGACTTTCTTTGAAGAGTGCTGTGATCCTAATTGCCTTGAAGAGAATAGGGAGGGTAATGTCTGAAGAAGTTCTGGAGTGGGAGCAATGAAGAACAGACATGGGATTGTGGAAGCAGGCATAAAAACAGGAAATGATGAAGAGCTTCAGCAGCATTTGTGGACAGAAAAACAGAGTCCATGTTTTGAGTATAACATGACTCTTCTTGATTAAAAATTGGACTATAATGTGGAAAATGGGAAGTTGTTCACTTTGATGGGAAGAATAAAAAAAGTCAACTCTTAGTTAAACAGAAGATGACTACAGAATTCTAAGATGCATAGGGATTTGGGTGCTCCAATGCATGAGTCACAAAAGGTTAGTATGCAGTTGCAGCATGTAATTAGCAAGGCTAATGAGATGCTATCCTTTGTTACTTATTTGTTTATTTTAGTGGGATGTGGGCCAGCATTTATTGCCAGTCCCTGGTTTCCCTTGAGAAGGTGGCGCTAAGCTGCCTACTCGAATCACTACAGTCCACATGCTGTGGGTTGACCCACATTACCATTAGAGAGGGAATTCCAGCATTTTGACCCAGCAACAGTGAAGGAATGGCAGTATATTTTCAAGGCAGGATAGTGAGTGGCTTGAAGGGGAACTTCAGCTGATGGTGTTCTCTGGGGCCTAACCAGAGCTTTATAAAGTCTCAGTTACACATTGCTCACTGTCTCAGTCTCACTGCTTTTACATTCCAACCCTCTTGAGGTAAATGACAACATTATATTTGCTTTCTTAATCACGGACTCAACCTGCAAGTCAACCTTTACAGAATCCTGGACTAGCACTCCCAGATCTCTTGGTACTTTGGCTTTATGAATTTTCTCACCGTTTAGAAAATAGTCCGTCCCTGTATTCTTTTTTACAAAGTGCAAGACCTCACATTTGCTCACATTGAATTTCATCAGCCATTTCTTGGACACTCTCCTAAACTGTCTAAATCTTTCTGTAGTCTCCTACTTCCTCGGTACTACTTGCCTGTCCGCCTAACTTTGTATCATTGGCGAATTTTGCCAGAATGCCCCCAGTCCCTTCACCCAGATCCTTAATATATAAAGTGAGCAGTTAGGGCCCCAACACTGAACCCTGTGAGACACCACTTGTCCCCAGATGCTATTCCAAAAAAGAACCTTTATCCCAACTCTCTGCCTTCTGTCAGACAGCCAATCCCCAATCCATGTCAGTAGCTCACCTCGAACACCATGGGCCCTCACCTTACTCAGCAGCCTCCCGTGAGGTACATTATCACATGGAGTGAATCAATTTGGCTGAAGACTGGTACATGTAATGCTGGGGACCACTGGAGAAGGCCAAAATGGATCATCTACTCAGCACTTCTGGCTGAAGATTGCTGCGAAAGCTTCAGCCTAATCTTTTGCACTGATGTGCTGGGCTCCTCCATCATTGAGGATGGTGATATTTGTGGAGCCTACTCCTCCAGTGAGTTGTTTAATTGTCCACTACCATTCAGAACTGCATGTAGCAGGACTGCAGAGCTTAGATCTGATCCATTGATTGTGGGATTGCTTAACTATGTTTATCACTTCCTGCTTATGCTGCTTGGCATGCAAGTAGTCCTTTTTGTTGGCTTCACCAGGTTAATACCTCATTTTTAAATATGCCTGCTGCTGCTCCTGGCATGCCCTCCTGTACTCTTCATTGAACCAGGGTTGATCCCCTGGCTTGATGGTAATGGTTGAGTGGGGAAATGCCGGGCCATGAGGTTACAGATTGTGTTGATGTACAATTCTGCTGCTATTGATGGCCCACAGTGCCTCATGGATTCCAGTTTTGAGATTTTAGGTCTGTTTGAAGTCTGTCCCATTTAGCATGGTGATAGTGCCACACAACACGATGGAGGTTATTCTTAATATGAAGGTGGGACTTCAGTTCCACAAGGACTGTACGGTAGTCGCTCTTAACAATACCATCGTGGACAGGTGCATCAGCAGCTGGCAGATTGGTAAAGATGAGGTTAAGTATGTTTTCCCCTCTTGTTGGTTCCCTCACCACCTGCCACAGACCCAGTCTAGCATCTGTATCCTTTAAGACCCGACTAGTTGAATCGGTAGCACTTCTGCTGAACCACCTTTTGAAATCCTCCATCCAGAGTACATTTTATGTCCTTGCCATCCACAGTGCTTCCTCTAAGTGAACGAGTGCCAATTCATCAGCCGAGGGAGGATGGAAAATGGCAATCAGAAGGAGGTTTTCTTGCCCATATTTAGCTTGAAACCATAAGACTTCATGGGATCCAGAGTCAATGTTGAGGACTCCCAGAGCACCACGTGAATACATACCACTGTGCTGCCACCTCTGCTGGGTCTGTCCTATTGGTGAGATGGGACCAACTGGGGATGGTGACAGTGTTGTTTGGGACATTGTCAATAAGAAATGATTCCTTGAGTATAACTGCATCAGGCTGTTGCTTGATTAGTCTATGAGATAGCTTTCCCAGTTTTGGCAGATGTTGGTGAGGAGAACTTCTCAGGCTCAATACAGCTATTTCTGCCATTGTCCTTTCCAGTGCCTAGGTCAATGCCCAGGGGATCTGTCCAGTTTCATTTCTTTGATATTTTATAGTGATTGATACAACTGAATGGCTTACTAGACCATTTCAGAGGGCAACTGAGAGTCAACTATATTGCTGTGGGTCTGGAGTCACATGGAGGCCATACCAGGTGAGGTTGGCAGATTTCCTTCTCTAAAGAACATTAGTAAAGCAGGTGGATTATTGTGATAACCAACAATGATTTCATAATCATCATTAGGCCCTTAATTCCAGATTTTTTTGAATTCAAATTCTACCATCAGCTGTGGTAGGATTCAAACCTGGGTCCCCAGAACATTATCTGGGTCTCTAGATTAATAGTCTAGCGATAATACAACTGGGCCATCGCCTTCCCTTTTGAGGAGGATTGAACATAAAAGGATGTTCTACTTCAGTGATGTAGGGCATTGAGGAGATCACATCCTCAAAACTGGGTGCAGTTTTGATCTCCTTTTGTAAACAAGGATGTCAATATGTTGTCGATAGGTTTACTAGATCCATACCTGCAATGAGTGGATTGTCTAGTGACGCTGGGTTTGACAGACTGAGCTTGTTTTCTCTGGAGCTTAGAAGAGTGACATGCGACTTGATTGAAGTCTATAAGATCCTGAATCATCGTGACAAGATGGAAAAGCTGTTTTATCTTGTGGGTTAGTCCAGAATTGGGGGTTGTGGGGAGGGGGGCTCTTTTAAAATTAGAACATAGAAAATAGAGCAGCTCAGCACAGCAACAGACCCTTTGGCCCACCATATCTGTGCCCACCAGAAGGCTATTCTAAACTGGGATGACTCTTTCAGGATAGAGATGATGAGAATTTATTTTCTGTCTCAAAGTGCTCTTCAACTTTGGATCTTTATCATAGAAGGTGGTCATTGAAAATTTCAAAGACAGGGGTAGTAAGATTATTTTCAGGCATTAGAGTTATGGGTTATCAGGAGTATATGGGAATTTTGAATTTGAAACAAAAGCACATCATTCACAATCTTATTGAATGGCAGAGTGGACGCGAGCGGTCAATTGGATTGCTTCTGCTCCTATTTCATGAGTGATGGATATTATACTGCTGGGATAGGTGCTGGAGGCCAAATGGGAGGAAGGCAGGTCAGGAGATTGTTAAAGGACAAGAAAGATTATGGCTCAAATGTATCACACAACTAAAGATAAAGATAAAGAGAGTGGCAATGGTTGCAAAGAATAGACAAAACATGGATTCAGAGTAGATGTTAATAGTAGGATATAGATCAGTGAGGAAAAAGCTTAGTTGAGGAGATTGAACATCATGTCAGAAGTTTTGTTATTAAAGGTGACAGCATTGGAACTGATTTGACAGAGGTGGAGAAATTGGTAAAGTGAGATGGGGTCCTTACAGAAAGCAGGGTGTGAGGAAGTGCAGTCAAGATAGCTACAGAAGTCAATGGGATTGTAATGGATATAAACAGGCAGACTCAAAATGTTAACACTGTTTCTCTCTCCACAGATGCTTTCAGACCTGCTGAGTTTCTCTTCCACTTTTTGTTTTGATTTCAGATCTCTAGCATTTGAGTTTTTTCTGTTTTTGCTGTGGGAGCAGCATGTGGGTCATATTGATAAAATGAGCTTGAGATGATGAGTCTGGCAAAAGGGGCCAATTGATTGGACAATTGGCCCAGGGTGTTGGGAGACTGACAGTAGATGGAACTAAGATGGAATGTTAGCCTGGATCTTTGAAGTCAAGTCGAGGAGGGGAGCTTGAACGTACAATCTTATGTACTTCACACAGCCTGTAGAAAGGAAACCAGAACCTGGAGGATCCATCATATTCAATTCAGCCTGGCCTTTTGTTTCTTATATGGGGAAACAGACTTTTTTGGATACTTCACTGACACCTCTCTCTGCAATTATGACGTATTTGTCAAAATTCATTGATAAAGTTGTAGATAGCCAAATAACTAGTCTGCGAATTAGAATTAAAGGTGAATAACTTATATTATTAACCTACTATTAGTCTAGTGGTACACTTTGACCAGGTGAGAAATTAAATGGCTGAAGGCTTGATGTTTCATTTGTACGGTATGTTGCAACTTCACGGTTGTGATCTGTGATTTACTTTCCGTGTTGCTAAACAAGCTATGTTTATGCCTCTGTTCCAGGCTCTCAATAAATTTGACATGGCAATAATTTTGTTGTTGAAACTTATGGAGAAAATGCTTGGTAACTTACTGGCAGATTCATGCATAAAAACTTCGAGCTCTACAATCACTCTAACAGAGACAATATGGCAGTGCATTACAATTGCAGTTTCTGAAGTTATCTTTTGACAGCATCAGACAGTTCTGAAATTGATGAGGTGGAAAGTGGTGAAAGCGACACTTTTCAGGGAGATTTGCAAATCACCCCAACACGCCTCTCTATTGTTTGTGGGAGTGTAATTCAGATCATACAAAATAAATTAGCCACATGAATGGAATGTGAAACGTTAAATGACAGCCATTGTTCACAACAAAGTGCTGCTCTTTCCAGCTTTCAGAACTCAAACAAGTTTTGCAATAACTTACCTTACAATGGTTGTTGAGCTGTAGGCAAGTTAAAAGAAGGAACTCTGAATAAATGGGTTGGAAAGTGCTGGCATACTCTGAACACAGTGCAACCATTAATGAGGCGACAGGTACATTGAGGATTCACTATACTGTCGTCTACTTTGTACGAAGGATATGAAACAAATTGATTATGCCTCCCTTTTGTGATTAAGTTCTCAAACAAATCACCCTGTGATTTCCTTCCTGTGTGAGGTTAGAACACAAAGTAAAATAATCTGCAATGATAACCAAAAGCAACAGAAAGCACTGGGGCAGAGGATCACCTTACTGTGATGGGAAAGGACAGAGGAGTTGTTTGTGAGAATTCATGGGAAAACAAATATGCACCCAGGCTTTATCTGTAGATTGTGGTTTGGGACCAAGGTTCAGATCTTTGTGCATTTACCGCTTAATGGAAGTAGAAACAAAGATTGTGGCAGCATTTGTGACAGAAATTTTGATGTCTGTTGCTAAGTGTACCTCAGTGGAATTTACAAATGATTTGGAGGTGCCGGTGTGGACTGAGGTGTACAGAGTTAAAAATCACACACCACGTTATTCTTCTATTGGACTATAACCTGGTGTTTTGTGAATTTTGAGTTTACAAACGATCAACTCATAGAAGTGCTTTGAATATTTGTTAATTTAATGCCGCTCTCTGACCATATTGCTTAGTACATCTCAGTACAACTCATTTGCCTGGAGTCTGAGGAGCATTTCATTCCATGTCCATGGAACAAACTGACTTTTTGCTGGACAATGTCCCTGAATCAAGAGCAGCCAAGATTTTGATGCTTGTTGAAATACATTGAGGACAGGATAAAGAAAGACATAAACACATAGTGCATCTCACAATTTCAGGATTTACCAAAGCACTTTACAGCCAATAAAATTCTTTTAAAGTGTAGTGACTGTGGTAATGTAGGAAAAGCACAATAAACTACTTCAACTATCCTAAATAAATTGTTATGTTCCTAGGTGATGTTACTGAAGGCCATGTGAGATCCCAGAATGAAATTCAGCTTAACATAACACATTTTGCTTCCTTTAAGTTTATGCGGTTATCTTTCACTAAAAGGTAAATGCACAAGGCTACAGATTTTGATTTAACAATAAGACAGATATTTATCGCACAAAATAAGTAGAAATAAAATAAGATAAAACAAGTCAATTAAACATAACACAGGGTGAAAGATTTCAGTGCTAACTCCTCCCCAAAATCATCATATTGTAGTTACTCAAACATTGAGAGAAATTCCTTCCCTGTGAGTTTTACTTAACTGCTTCTTCTCAGTTCCAGTCGTATGAGCTGTGAGACCTTTCCTTGGCCACTCACACAACTGAGATCTTGGATTTTCTCAGTCTTCCAATAATGTGCAGAGCTCTAACCAAACACAGCTGGTCTGGAAGATTTACTGTGCTCTTTCTCTGAGAAAACGTATTTCCTTAACTGCTCTGAACAATCTCATTTCTCTAGGAGAGACTATGCTTGTTTCTGATTCTAGTCTTGTCTTTTTTAAATTTCCAAAAAACTTCTGAATTAAGTTTTTAAAAATCTTGCTCATTCTAGATATTGAACAGCTTTCCAGTTGTGGACAATCATGGTATAAAAAAACTTCCATTAACACTCCAAGGTCTCTTCAGTCATCTGCTCTCTGACACATACTGGATTAAATTTCATAGATCCAGAAAGACTGACCTAAATTAATTTTAAATACTTGCACACGAAAGGAAAATCATAATAGATCAACATCGATGTGCCACTAATTTAAAATCCAAAAATATATATGTAGGTAAGTCACACAGCTTTTATCATAATATAATTTTCGTAATTGCATGAAGTCAGAAAGAATGAATTTCTCCCATTCTTGCTGTTTTGTCATTTCATATGTGCGGAGGAATTTACAGGCTGACAATCAACCTATTGGCAACATTAAGGACCCTCTTCCTTGGCCATCAAGATTTGTAGTAACACTTGAATCTGAAGCTTCTAGTTCAAAAGCAAAAACACTACCCCCTGCACTATACAACCGCCTACACACCAAATTTGTACATGATAATAAAATCCCAAATATGAGAATTTAGTAACTGCATAAACTAAGTAATCAATTTCCATCTCAACTCATTCTCTCTATTATTTATAGTATGCAGCAAGCATATATTTTAAAAATGCACGACTGCAATACTCAAGTTATTCATTACAAGAAATTATTTTAAAACATCTTTGCATAAACCTGAACAAAATATTCCTTTAAACTAAACAAACGACAGGAATGCTCTACACATGTATTTTTGACAAGAATGTTCTTTCAAAACAAGATATTGTGATACAATGTTTGCAGCAGTTCCAGGTTCATGTCCCTGCCAGAACCTGATGGGCACAGAAGGTGCATTCATAACGAAACCAAACATGAAAGTTATCAAACTTGTAAGTCCTTCAAAAATGCCTGGAAAGTTTCCTGGTTAGCCACTGCACCATCTTGCCAAACATAATCATAGACAATAGTCCATTGTTGCCAGTGTGCTGTTAATGGCATGGTACGCAAATAAAAAGAAAGAGTATGTTCATTTAAGTTCCATTTTACACAGTATACACAATCCTCAGGGGAAAAGGTTTTATAAGCATAGAAGTCATTGCAACTTTAGATAATCATCTGAAAATATTTCTGGCACAAATTTCAGTGCAAATAGTAATGAAGGAAATTGTGTCAAATTGATTTCTCTCAACAATCTTCAGTTCCATCATCCAAATAACTTGATTTATTTCTAATAAGAAGTTCCAATCCCAGTGGAAAAAAACCTGTTTCTCTCTTACAAAAACATTAACAAGTTCATACATGGTCTTATAAAAGCTGTAATCTTAAAACCTGCTGGTTTGCTTGTATGCCTTTTTTTAAGACCCTTCTTACTAGACACTCATCGTATGGATTTATTTAGGATAATTGCGTAATCCACTACAAAAGAACTATGATAATTCAGTCATTTAGTGTGACACTTTTAATTTGCATAATAGGTTAAATTATGGAATGTAAATAGGAGAGCAAAATGGAAATTTA